>NC_134397.1:126312314-126634497 GCF_050003625.1 Haematobia irritans
GATACTATTCGACCTATATAAATAGCAAATAGCAAGTAAATTTCAAGTCTATAGCTTGTTTCAACGCAATTTCAACAGATGGGCGGACGGAGGGGAATTTCTAGGTCTACTCAGAAATTACCCACGACACATAAAATATATAGGAATCATATTCCTCAAAATATGCGAAAACGGTGGCATATAAAAGAATTTGCTTAACTATTTCACGTATTGGCCAAAGAAGTTGTGCGACATTTGGTAGGAGAGGGGACTTTTCCCGTGCCCGACTTTATGAAACTTGAAGCATGAAAGGAAACGTTCTTTTTTTTTAAGAATAGAGCCAAGTCTAATCTAAATAAAATAAAATTTTCCAATTTACTTCAAATTTACAGAAAACGTAAGAGAATGCGGTTAAAGTAATAAAGTGTACATGATTTGTCGATATCTGGTGGAGAAACGGAAACAACTCCCTTAGGAATAGTGACAAACCTAAACTACTTTGATTTACTTGGAATTTATAGGGATCGTCAGGGTGAAATGAATGTAGGGATTGATATGTGGTGGATCTACTCGTTATAGTTAAATATTAAATTTCATTTCTTATCAAGTAACCTTAGATTTCTTTATTTATGTTTGTATTCATTCAACTTTATTAAAATCAGGAAATTGTATAAAGTAGTTTTAACATTACCTTCTTGTCATGTACAAAGTGTTTTACATTATAAATTAAAAACAAGTATATACGGCCGTAAGTTCGGCCAGGCCGAATCTTATGTACCCTCCACCATGGATTGTGTACACGCAAAAAACTAATTCTTTCCTCCCAAACGAACTTTTAGACAAACAAAGTTCGTTTCTCATTTGCTTTTCGCTGTAAGGAAGTGTATTTGGAAGAAAAGTATATACTTTTTGTGATAAACGTTTATTCTTTTCCAGGATGTAAAAACAATTTCATAAAGACAAATTAAAAAAAAAAACATTGTTTTCTTGCTAATTGCATTTTCCCTCACATCTTTCTCACATCCACGAGGTTTTTTAGTTCTTAACACCTTTTCCTGTAATACCAACAATGTAGACGAAATTATACGATTTTATAAATTTTTAAAATTTTTTTTACCTTTCGCCTGGACGGAGAATCGAACCGCGGACCATGCACTTTGTAAGCCAACACACTAACCACTGAGCTATGTACCTGTTATGGTCATGAATAGATAAATATCCATATAAGTTATATTTATATAGCATAGCTTGCGGCGCCCACGAACCGAATAAACAAAGTTTATTTGACAGAAACAAACATTTAGTTTGGCACCGTGGAGCAGTGGTTGCTACGTCCGACTTGCATGCCAAGGGTCGTGGGTTCGATCCCTGCTTCGACCAAAGTTTTTTTTATTTTTTTTAAATTTTTTTTTTACATATATTCCAGATATGTTCGGAAGATTCCGAAAAAATGTTCAACATTACATTGTAGTATATTAAATTTTGAACTGTAAAATGTGTCTTATTAACGACCTAAGGTCAGAAAAGAACAGTGTTTGATATAAACGAAATGGACTGTGTTGTTGTTTCAAAAATAACTTTTTTTATTGAAAAAATAAAAATTTTGTAACAAACGAATTTTTTTGGTGATAAAAGTTTAAAATTTTCGAAGCAATTCAAAAAACTCTAGCAAAAGAAAAACGTTTTCGGTACACGTTTTCCAAACGTTTTTTTTCTTTGCGTGTAGAAACTTCTACTAAAGACTGTCCACAATCGAATTACTTGGGTTGTGGTAATACTTACCGATGACAAGTTATGTTAAAACTACTTAACATCGTCTTCTAAATTCTAAGTTACCATACGTGATATATATTAGACAAAAAGGCAGATTAAATACGTATATATGTTAATTCACTTCTGGACTGGTATATGTATGGAAGTCTACAAATAATTACGCATCGATATGAACTTTTGCGCGGTAATTAGAGAGCCAGAATTGAAATATGTGGGTCGCCTTATTTGGGGGCTATATACAATTATGAACCGATATGGACAAATTTTTGTGTGATTGGGGATCGGTTTAACTAGGGGGTATATACACAGTCTCACACAAGTTTACATACCCCTGAGTTTTTTACCTCTTAACTAAAACTGATTCTTGTTGTTGTTTATAACCCAAACCAAAAAAATCTTCTTGAAAATTAACAAATACTTTGTTTTTCAAATTAATTTACTAAAACAAAAGGATATATATGTATGTATATTTTTTAAAATTTTATTATTTACATAAAATATAATTTTTTTAACCGTATGTAATCTTATGTGAGACTGTGTATAACTATAGACCGATATGGACCAACTTTGGCATGATTGTTTACGGCCATATACTAGATAATGTACCAATTTTCACCGGAAATGGGTTATATGAGGGTTATATATAATTGTATACCGATACAAACTAATTTTTGCATGGTTGTTAGTGTCCATATACTAAACCAAAATACAAAATTTCAAGTGAATTGAATGAAATTTGCTCCTCCAAGAGGCTCCAAAATCAAATCTGAGGATCGGTTTATATGGGGCCTATATATGATTATTGACCGATATGCACAAATTTGTGCATGATTATTAAAGACCATATTCTAACACCACGTACCAAACTTCAACCAGATCGGATGAAATTTGCTCCTCAAAGAAGCTCCCCAAGCCAAATCTGGCGATCGGTTTATATGAGGGCTATATATAATTATAGACCGATGTGAACTAATTTTTGCATAGTTGCTAGAGACCATATAATAACACTATGTGCCAAATTTCAGCCGGATCGGATGAAATTTGCTTATCTTAACGACCACGTCAGATTTTTCGAAAATTTAAAGATTTTCGGTTATCTTGAAATCTTCGGGGAAGCTGGAGGGTGCTCTTTAAATGGTAATTAGGTACTCAATATTTCGATATTTGATCGGCTGGGAACAAGGAGCTTTCCTAGGAGGAGGAAATGCTTCCTCTTCGCGCCCGGCATTTTAAAACATCTTATGGTAAATTTTGTAAGAACTTTTAAAAGAGTCGATCCCCAGATTTAGTTTGCGGAGTCTCTTATGCTAGTTTATGAGCATTATATGCTTGCACTTAAAGATATTGTGTTAAAAAATTTAAGTTCCAAACATATAATTTTTACACCCAAGCATATGAAAAAGAGAATTTTTCGTCCGTGTATGTAGACAGGCCAAGAACTGAATTATATAGACATTTAATATGCCTTTTTTGTCTAACATGGACTAACTTACAATTTAGAAGACGATATTGAGAAGATTTAAGATCGGCAAGTGTTACCACAACCCATGTAATTTGATTGTGGATTGTGAACAGTCTTTAATAGAAGTTTTTACGCATATATTTTAATATTTTCGAACATATTAGTTTTGGGGCATAAACTGTTTGTAAATATAATATGCTTAGATGCAAACATATATTAATTTAGAAATAGCCTATAAACATATATGTGTTTAGAAAGAGAGACCTAGAGAGAGAGACGTCTTGAAAATATATCCACACAAAGAAAATTTCATAAAATTTTTTTTCTACCAGTGTATGCCCTCAGGTGAAACATAGTATGTTAGAACAATACAAACAATATTTTATTTGGACCAATCCTGGAAATATATATGCTTGAAGCAAAATGTGTTTGGGGTATATGTTACGGAAGCGATTTTTTTGAGGGTGTATATGGACTATATATATTAGGGGATTGGATAAAAATTGAGACTTCACGTGATCTGGTTTGATCTCTGATTTTATAAAATCAGAGATTTCTGCATGGACTGCAGACAAACAACAAATCTGTTCATAAATTTAGGAGATTAGAAGATTGCTCATTTATTGAAGGCTGAAGCGTGATTACAACTACTAACAAATATGTAAAGCAAATAATTAAAGAGGTTTTTTTCGATAGTAATCGTAGAAAATGGTGTCTTCATTACCATCATAGTTTTCATAAATAACTCAAATTAGGTTTGTGATGATACATTATTGATGTTAAACAAGAAGCGTACTTTGAATATGTAGACAATCGCATTTTTGTGGGACATTGCCACTAGAATCATGCATGATGGAAGCAACCGTGTAATCTAATATCATGATGCTTCCCCTTACATTATTGCATCTGTGGATGTAATATTTTCTGCTGGGATATGGTGGACTTATAAGTCTGCGGTAACGTGGAGCCACCGTGGTGCAATGGTTAGCATGCCCGCCTTGCATACACAAGGTCGTGGTTTCGATTCCTGGTTCGACCGAACACCAAAAAGTTTTTCAGCGGTGGATTATCCCACCTCCGTAATGCTGGTGACATTTCTGAGGGTTTCAAAGCTTCTCTAAGTGGTTTCACTGCAATGTGGAACGCCGTTCGGACTCGGCTATAAAAAGTAGGTCCCTTGTCATTGAGCTTAACATGGAATCGGGCAGCACTCAGTGATAAGAGAGAAGTTCACCAATGTGGTATCACAATGGACTGAATAGTCTTAGTGAGCCTGATACATCGGGCTGCCACCTAACCTAACCTAACGTGAACACGCTTTTTCTTACACTAACAATACGTAACGATGAAAAACATGAAATTTGACGTTAAAGACAGATTCACAATGCCAAATACAATTTCAAATACACTTACGAACTTTTTATACCCACCACCGTGGTGCAATGGTTAGCATGCCCGCCTTGCATACACAAGGTCGTGGGTTCGATTCCTGCTACGACCGAACACCAAAAAGTTTTTCAGCGGTGGATTATCCCACCTCAGTAATGCTGGTGACATTTCTGAGGGTTTCAAAGCTTCTCTAAGTGGTTTCACTGCAATGTGGAACGCCGTTCGGACTCGGCTATAAAAAGGAGGTCCCTTGTCATTGAGTTTAACATGGAATCGGGCAGCACTCAGTGATAAGAGAGAAGTTCACCACTGTGGTATCACAATGGACTGAATAGTCTAAGTGAGCCTGATACATCGGGCTGCCACATAACCTAACCTATACCCACCACCATAGAATGGTGACGGGGGTATAATAAGTTTGTCATTCCGTTTGTAACACATCGAAATATCGATTTCCGACTATATAAAGTATATATCAAGAAGATCAGAGAGAAATTCTAAGACGATATAACGATGTCCGTCTGTCTGTCTGTCTGTTGTAATCACGCTACAGTCTTCAATAATGAAGCAAACGTGCTGAAATTGTGCACAATCTCGTTTGTCTGCAGGCAGGTCAAGTTCGAAGATGGGCTATGTCGGTCCAGGTTTTGGTATAGTCCCCATATAAACCGACCTCCCGATTTGGGGTCTTGGGCTTATAGAAATCGTAGTTTTTATCCAATTTGCCTGAAATTTGAAATCTAGAGGTATTTTACGACCATAAAGAGGTGTGCCAAAAATGGTGAGTATCGGTCCATGTTTTGGTAAAACCCCCATATAGACGATCTCCCGATTTTACTTCTTGGGCTTATAGAAACCGCAGTTTTTATTCAATTTACCTGAAATTGGAAATCTAGAGGTATTGTAGGACCACAAATACGTGTGCCAAAAATTGTGAGTATCGGTTCATATTTTGGTATAGCCCCACATAGACCGATCTCCCGATTTTATTTCTTGGGCTTATAGAAACCGCAGTTTTTATTCAATTTACCTGAAATTGGAAATCTAGAGGTATTGTAGGACCACAAATACGTGTGCCAAAAATTGTGAGTATCGGTTCATATTTTGGTATAGCCCCCATATAGACCGATCTCCCGATTTTACTTCTTGGGCTTATAGAAACCGCAGTTTTTATACAATTTACCTGAAATTGGAAATCTAGAGGTATTGTAGGACCACAAATACGTGTGCCAAAAATTGTGAATATCGGTCCATGTTTTGGTATGGTCCTGATATAAAACGACCTCCCGATTTGGGGTCTTGGGCTTATAGAAACCGTAGTTTTTATCCAATTTGTCTGAAATTGGAAATCTAGAGGTATTTTAGGACCATAAAGAGGTGTGCTGAAAATGGTGAGTATCGGTCCATATTTTGGTATAGCCCCCATATAGACCGAATTCCCGATTTTACTACTTGGGCTTCTATAATCCGAAGTTTTTATCCTATTTGCCTGAAATTGGAAATCTAGAGGTATTTTCGGGTCATAAAGAGGTGTGTCAAAAGCGGTGAGTATCGGTCCATATTTTAGTATAGCCCCCATAAGAACGATCTCCCGATTTAACTCCTTGGGTTTCTAGAAACCGTAGTTTTTGTCTGATTTGCCTGAAATTGTAAATATTCTGGTATTTTAGGCTCACAAAAACGTGTATCGGATTAAGTTTTTATCGGTCCATTTGGTAATGCCGCCATATAGACCGACTTCACTTCATGAGGGTGTAGAAGGCGCACTGATCATGAAAATTGCTTGAAACTCAATGTAAAATTTTCAGATTTACTTCTACAGATTTAAGATTTCAAATCAAGATGTTATTTTATAATTTTCTTGCACACTTACAAGAGATGTTAATGATTCCTCTAAAACTTAAACAAAAATGGTTCTTATAAATCCAGAATCTGATATAGTCCTCATAGGTGAAATCTTTAAATTTATCTTCGGGAAGTGTCCTCAAGTCCTCAAGCCCTCCTGAAATTTCAAAAGAAACCCTAATATTTGGTTCATGGTGGTGGGTATTTAAGATTCGGCCCGGCCGAACTTAGTGCTGTATATACTTGTTTAATGATCTAGTATGGCATTTTTCGTGAATTTTAATTATTAATTTAAATTGCTTTATAACTTTATACCCACTAATATTTTTCCGATCTCTTTTTTTTTTAATTTTTTTCATGAATTTAAATTAAGATTTTAATATTACTAATAACAAAAATAAAAGACGATGAACGACGCTAGAACGTGCAAAACTCCCGAATATGGCTATGTTTTGTTGTGAAATTTGCTCTCTCTCCGAACTCTCTTGGTTTTAATTAAATTACGTTACCGCGAGTGCACTATATACGTAACTGCTTCTTTTTCTTTTCATTACAAATGTACATATGTATCGCTATAAAAAAGAATAATAAAAAATATTTTAAAAATATATAAACCAATTTTTATTTTATGAGAATTAAGCGCACATTTAGATTAAAACAAGTACAAATTACACTAAAATCAAGCGCATATAAAATAACATCGAATACTGTTCGGGATTAAATCAAGTACAGATCGTTCTTGAAACAAGCATGGTAGGATTATATTAAAGAATAAAAAAAATTGATCCAAATTTTGATTCCGCTTAAAAAAAGTTTGTTTTGGCTCAAGCTAAGCGTTAATTGGGTTTAATATAAGTTTAAATGCGGATTGAATCAAGTACAGATTATGATTAAATAGAGCTTCATTAGGCTTGAATCAAGCACTTTCCGTACTTCTAGGAAGCACGAGCACGATTAAAAATTTCTAAAATCAAGAAATATGTACTTAGTTAATATTGTCGGGATTAAATTAAGAATTTTCTTCTTGGATTTAGAAAATCCGTACATACCGTACTTTTGACACCGCTACGGCTTGAATCAAGTAAAATTTTCTCTATTAATTTTTTGGTTGTAGTTAAGGCAAAATGTAAGGTACGTGTTTGGCCTTAACAGGTATGCCCATCTGACTCCGTTCTCGACAAAGATATTGGGGGTCAATTTTGATAACTACCTGAAAATTCGTGTTTTATTATTTCTACATAGGATTATTACGGAAAGGGAGCCTAATCATCTATTTAATAGATTACGCTTTAGTCCATCGAGTAGAACTGGTAATTTGATCCAATTACGCCACAGACATGTTGTATCAGAGTGGCAATTCTTCATCCATGCGATTCGTCTCTGGAACATGTTACCACTAAATATAAAAACAATTACAAGCAGAGCACAATTCAAAGGCAAACTTTTTATCTATTTTCGTTAATATTGATATCTCCAGCTATAAGTAAATTACACTATTTTTCAATTCTTTTCATTGTAGTCATCATAATTAATTATAATACTTACACACATAATCTTTGTTAAGTTACAATTCAATTTCAGTCTTTTATATAAGCTTTTTTGTTTCGTATCAAAAAAAATATTACTTTTTATTTTATGTGTCATTCCTTTATCTCATTTAAATCATAACTTGTCCTTTCTGTTCTAGTTCAACTAATGTTATTAATTTTGTCTTGATATAAATATGTTCGTATACAATCTAATGCCTGTACTGTAAATTATAGGACCTCGAG
The DNA here is from genome assembly GCF_050003625.1 of Haematobia irritans. NCBI lineage: Eukaryota > Metazoa > Arthropoda > Insecta > Diptera > Muscidae > Haematobia > Haematobia irritans. The sequence goes on from NC_134397.1 coordinate 126,320,535, forward strand.
TCTTGTTGTGCAGGAACCAAACTCAATAAATAAATAAAATAAAAAATAAATGTTCTTTAAAAATGCGATAGTCTCTCAGTTTTAACAAATCGGGAAGCAGCGCAGAGTCGAGCCCGCATCTTTGGCTTAGAATCACTAACAAAATCCCTAACGGAAGATCAAACTAAGCTTTTTTGAGAGTAGATAATTTAGGATGTATAAAACCGCCGGTGTATAGATTGGTCCATCGCTGTATATGTTTTATGGGGGGTCTTAATTCAATATTTATGTAAATGCATGTAACAATCCTTACTAAATTTTATGAAAATAATATGGCATTTTATATGTTGTGTTAGTATTAGAAAAAAACGCAATAATATGACTTCCTATAAACGCTGTATCTTGACAGATATATTCTAACAAAACGTTGTTAATCCAGCGATATAGGTTCTAGGTTTAACTGCTTTCTTGTATTTCATACATTCTTGCAATTCATCTTTTTAATATTTGTAAAAAAAATCCAATTTTTTGTTGACTCTTGACTTTTTCAATAGTTTAGATTCAGCAATAACCATACGTGCTTCAGGTTTGATATGTGCCATGTCATTTTCCATATTTTCACTCAACGAGTTCCGATTACAAAACGTGTCTTCTTTGTACAGAAATATCTCAATGTGGTAGTTCACGTTACCAACACCTAACCCCTACAAATTTCAACCAAGCGATAACAGACAATGTTAACGTCAATATCAAAACACTTAAGAGCAATACAAATACATTCACACACACACCGATATTTTCTTGGCCCAAGTCAACAGTTTTGGCAGCATTGCCGTAGCCAATTGCATTGATGAAGCAACATTACAGAGAGAAAAATATCTGTTTACCTGGAAATAGGGGACGACATTTGAGCAGGGAACGCCACCGTAATGTCAAACTTTGAACCCTACTCTAAAGATAGTGTTACACTGGTAGAAAAACTTCGTTATATTAACGAAATGTGCCACTAAACTTGAACAAATGAAACAAATTCGTTGGTATAACGCAATTTTTCGTTATTATAACGAATTTTCTGTCATTCAGCGATACACTTTGTATTATTAACGAATATTTTCATTGTGTTAATGGCAATGTATCGTTATATCAATGAACGAAAAACGTTGCCTGAATTTTAATGAAATATTCTTTGTGTGTACGAATAAATTAAATTAAATTATAATCGAAATCTTCATTTTTTTCTCCATGTACAAAGTGGCAAACTGTAATGGCAGAAGCCAAACGAAATCATGCCATTTGTGCCCTTGCACATTGTATGCTCCTTCAGTTTCCCCATACACTAGCACTAACACTCACACAAAATTTCCTTTTATTTTTCAATCATGTCAAATTGTCATATCGCATTTCCGCACTAACAAGGTGTTCAATGTGGTTTGCAGTTCAAAAGGATATGGGAGAGGACATAAATGTGGCAATTATCAGAGCAGTAGTGCGTGTTTCGTGTCAGTGTGTTATGGTCTCCATTGCATTGGAGGACAAAGATTGCCAACCAGCCAGACAGTCTACCTGTGTCTATTTTCTGTTCGTAGTTGACTGGGTGCTGAACACAGAGGTATTCTAATGAAATGTGCAATTCAAAAGTAAGTAATGCCATCATCAAAACGACAAAGTAAACCTCTTAATATTTAATGTTCGATTAATATTTCAAGCAATCGTTTCGCTTTGTTGTGGTGTCATGAATAAATGCATTGTGGTTGCAGTTATTGCCAACTATGACATTTTATGGGAATGCCATAATATACGAAATACCAATAATGGATGAACCATTAAAGCTTTTAAATGTTTTTCAGTTGTTTCCCACTATTTACTACAATATATTCGTCAATTTATTCTATAGCTCATAATAGTGACAAACAATTGATGTATAAGATATATGTTTGTTTGTTTCCATAATATTCTGATTCATATAAAGTAGTGATATATTGTAATTTAGAAACACCTTAGTATTAATTTCCATAAAATATCAAAATAAAGTATATTTTATTTTACTATTATATTTTTGCAATGCTGGTTTAAACAGCTTACGCAAGTTTCGTGTTTTGTTTCACTGTCAAACATCTTCAGCTTGGTCTAAAATTTACCTAGCAAAAAGACCTGATGAATATTCAGCAGCTTTGTAATGAGAGTCAGAGACTATCAACACTTACCCCTGTGAGGAATTCTCTGATGATTTTAGAAGGAAGTGTCGCACATGAATGCGCTTTTTCTTGGTAAGAATTTCAGCGTTTTCAGAAGCAATAAAATCCTTGGACTCGGTGTTCTTTAACTTGAAAACGGCCATCGACTGCAGCAAATCTCTCAACAAGATGGCTGAGCAGTACAATATTAATCTATTATGGGTGCCTGGCCACAGGAACATTCCGAAGAATTGCGAAGCGGATGATTTAGCAAGGCTAGGAACTACCTTACATATTCCAGGGGAACTAGAATCTGTTGGTACGCCTCGGGCTACCTGCAAGCTCATAATGCATGAGAAGGCTTTTATGATGGCAAATAAACGATAGGAGAATTGTAAGGGTTGTAACGACACCAAACAATTATGGCCCCATTTAAACTTCAACCGCCCACTTGATATGCTAATGCTCTCAAGACGTCAGATATCACTCCTGATATCAGCTATAATGGTTTGCTGGCTGATAGGCGAGTTTGCAAAAACTATTGGCATGAGATATAATGACTATCAATTAAACATCTCTTGTGTTAGAGTCCTGCATTCTGTGTAGGGCGTGAGCGAATTCTACGAGCATAAAGCTTTAGATTACTGGCGAACCTGGACAACGTTAACTTAAGCAATATGCTATTGTTTTTGGGACAATCAGGTTGGTTCAACAGAAGAAAATAATTGGGTGGGTTCAACGGCAAAAAACTAGAATATTGTCGTGAGGTCAAAGATTTCACGCCTTTACAATACGAATACATATTCCCAGCAAAAAAAAGCGTCGCCAAAAAAGTAGTGAAAATGTTATTTTTGGATCCGGAAGTGGTGCAAATTTGGCGCAGAAGCGATGAATTTAACATGGGCTTGTCATAGGACGGATGTCCACCACTTCAGCAGCCGTTGCACTGAATTTGAATCACTTTTTAGGGTGTAATATGAATTCAGTGTTTCGGATGTTTATTAAAAAATTTGTGATATTTTGCCAAATAAATGATTTTTATAATTTCTTATGATTTTTAATGCATTCCAACGCTTGTTTGACACGTTTGACTTCAAACATTTTCAACAATACACAATTTTTCTATAATGGATTTAGCATTTTTATCGACACAATTTTGAATAATTTGTCCCATTTTATTAATTCTTACTCTGCTTTTAATCTATTTGAAACAAAAAAACTTAAAATTACCCATTAAAAATATGAAAAAAAGCGAGTTATAAAAAATTTAATTAAAAGAGCTTCCTTTGTAGTTAAAATAAAGAACATCTTTGGGAGGACATTTTTGGAAGTGCTTTTAAAGTTGTGCCTTTAGAAGAACTTCCAAATTTTTTTGCTGGGCTTTGCTTAGCATGGAAGACGCATTTCTCTAATATAAAGTGCTTTTCCTTGTCCAAAAGTCTATAAATTTTTCAATGAAGTCGTATTGTCCTTATAATTAAGCGATTTCACCTAAAAATGGGTATCATAACATGAAAGAAAAAATGTTTGCGCTAAGGTCAACTTGACTTTAATAATTCAGAAAAATTCTTTAAATTTAATGAAATTGTCTTTAAATTTGTTGTCTTTTTGCATCTTGACTACAAAGCCAAAAATCGTTCAAATATAGCACATGTTTTTCAACACTTTATTTTAAAGACTTTTTTACTTGAAACATAGCATAATTTCTACTGGAAATCGAGTCTTAATTTTGAAAATAAAGTTGTCGTTAACTCGTTTTTAAAGGACTTTGATAGAATATGAAAAAAAAAGCTGAAAAAGCGAAAAATCAAAATTTGCTTCCTAGTAGCAAGTACACAAACCCCAAATTTAATAGAGAATTGTGTCTTAAAAGTATCCTTACTTTTATTCCCGCTTCTTTGGCTCGGAATCAATACCAACATTTTTAAAGTAAAGACAAAATCTTTGCAACCGGGCATGCTTTTTTTCAGTGTATATAATAGGCACTTTTAGTTAATATGGTATCACAATGGAGTGAATAGTCTAGGTGAGCCTGGATCAAATCGGGCTGACACTTTAAACTAACCTACAAAACAAAAGAACACAAAATAAGTTGAATCTTGCTTACGGAAGTGCAACTGGATAAGCGAAGGAAGATGCACCCGCTTACTCTAGTGCAACGAAATTGCGCTAATTTCAACACTTCCATATTTTTGTCGGGCGTTCAAAAAACTATTAAGTGCGTCGCCTACTATAAACGAAGACCTTCCTTACACGTTTAGAAAAAGTAGCGCCGAATTCGGCATTTACAACTTTGAGCAGAGTAGTGGTGCCTACATTATCGACACTATAGTTTACGTGCTTCTAATTTTATAATTATAAAATTATTGAATTTTATTAACGAAATAGGTGCTCTATTAGAAGAGTTCATCGCGCTCTTCTTCCAATTAGCAAAGAAAGTCATTATTTACTCAATTATTACGAAAATAAGTACAAATGTCGATTTTAGAGTGAGAATCAGCCAGAAGCATTGTGATAGCATTGCAATCCATCCTAAAAATTCCACAGTTTAGTGTGATTTATGGGCTGGTAGCATTATTAGAGAGTACTTCTTTAACTTGACTGGCGTGATATGTGGTCTCAGCAGGACGGTGCCACATGCCACACAGCACGTGTAACTATGGAGTTATTGAGAGCCGAATTCGATGAACATTTTATTGCACGTTTGATGCTGGTCATTTGACCGCCTAGGTCGTGAGATTTAAGGCCTTTACACCATTTTCCGGCAAGCCTGCTTCAGTTGACGCATTGGAAAATATATTGGAAATAGTATCACAAAATTGGACTAAAAGGGTCGACCATTTGAGACACAGTGGTAATCAACATTTGCATGAAATAATCGACTCAAATAAAAACCTTATACATTTCTTATACCCTCCAACATAGAATGAGTTGTAACATATATTAACCATGTCGTTCTGTTTGTAACAATTCGAAATATTGGTCTCAGAACCCAAAAAGTATATATATACTGGGTAGTGGTGTGCCGATCTAGCGATTTCCGTCCGTCCGGCTGTCCTGTAGGAATCACGCTAACTTAGGAACGAAATAAGCTATCGACTTGAAACTTGTTATAAGTACACTGAAAAAAATATTATCATGAGACTTTCTCTGATATAAAGTTTTTTGTCTTGTTGTTCGAAGAAATACCATTAGATATTTAAGTGCAAACATGTAATGTTCTTAAACTAACACTAAATGTTTGGGACACATATGTTAATATGTTAGAATATATTATGTTTGGGGCATAAGTCCACTGGCGAAGTCCACTGGCGAAGTAATGGCCTCTGTTTTTTGGGATGCGCATGGAATAATTTTTATCGATTATCTTGAGAAGGGAAAAACCATTAACAGTGACTATTATATGGCGTTATTGAAGAGTTTGAAGTTCGAAATCGCTGCAAAACGGCCCCATATGAAGGAAAAAAGTGTTGTTCCACCAAGGCAACGCACCGTGCCACAAGTCATTGAGAACGATGGCAAAAATTCATGAATTGGGCTTCGAATTGCTTTTCACCTATATTAAATTTTTGAAATGTGGGTTATTAAAGATTTACAGTCAGAAACAGTGATTGATATAAACGAGTAGACTATAAAAGTGCAAAAATTTGAAATTTTGGAAGGAAATCAAAAACTCTAACAAAAGAAGAACGTGAAGTCGAGTTAAACGTAAATAATTTTACAATATAAACATAAATTTATTAAGCGTGAACTATTTCTTACTAGCATTTAACACGACAATTTCGTGTCACGTGCACAGCTCTACTCTCTATCTCTCTCTCTCTCTCTCTCTGCTGCTCTCTGAATAAAATATCACAACATATATATGTTTACTCGAAATTTGTAAATTTATATATGTTTACATTCACATATATTATTTTTAAAAATAATATATGTGAATGTAAACATATATAAATTTACAAATTTCGAGTAAACATATATATGTTGTGATATTTTATTCAGAGAGCAGCAGAGAGAGAGAGAGAGAGAGAGATAGAGAGTAGAGCTGTGCACGTGACACGAAATTGTCGTGTTAAATGCTAGTAAGAAATAGTTCACGCTTAATAAATTTATGTTTATATTGTAAAATTATTTACGTTTAACTCGACTTCACGTTCTTCTTTTGTTAGAGTTTTTGATTTCCTTCCAAAATTTCAAATTTTTGCACTTTTATAGTCTATATATCAATCACTGTTTCTGACTGTAAATCTTTAATAACCCACATTTCAAAAATTTAATATAGGTGAAAAGCAATTCGAAGCCCAATTCATGAATTTTTGCCATCGTTCTCAATGACTTGTGGCACGGTGCGTTGCCTTGGTGGAACAACACTTTTTTCCTTCATATGGGGCCGTTTTGCAGCGATTTCGAACTTCAAACTCTTCAATAACGCCATATAATAGTCACTGTTAATGGGTTTTCCCTTCTCAAGATAATCGATAAAAATTATTCCATGCGCATCCCAAAAAACAGAGGCCATTACTTCGCCAGTGGACTTTTGAGTCTTTCCACGCTTCGGAGACGGTTCACCGGTCGCTGTCCACTCAGTCGACTGTCGATTGGACTCAGGAGTGTAGTGATGGAGCCATATTTCATCCATTGTCACATATCGATGGAAAAACTCGGGTGTATTACGAGTTAACCGCTGCAAACACCGCTCAGAATCACCAACACGTTGTTGTTTTTGGTCAAATGTGAGCTCGCGCGGCACCCATTTTGCACAGAGCTTCCGCATATCCAAATATTGATGAATGATATGACCAACACGTTCCTTTGATATCTTTAAGGCCTCTGCTATCTCGAACAACTTCATTTTACGGTCATTCAAAATCATTTTGTGGATTTTTTGATGTTTTCGTCGCTAACATCCTCTTTCGGGCGTCCACTGCGTTCACCGTTCTCCGTGCTCACTTCAAAACGCTTGAATTTTGCATACCAATCAATTATTGTTGATTTCCTTGGGGCAGAGTCCGGAAACTCATTATCATTTATTACGAGTTAACAGCTGCAAACACCGCTCAGAATCATCAACACGTTGTTGTTTTTGGTCAAATGTAAGCTCGAACGGCACCCATTTTGCACAGAGCTTCCGCATATCCAAATATTGATGAATGATATGACCAATACGTTCCTATGATATTTATGTTTAAGGCCTCTGCTTTCTCGATCAACTTCATTTTACGTTCATTCAAAATCATTTTGTGGATTTTTTTGATGTTTTCATCGGTAACCACCTCTTTCGGGCGTCCACTGCGTTCACCGTCCTCCGTGCTCTTTTCACCTCGCTTAAATTTTGCATACCAATCAATTATTGTTGATTTCCATGGGGCAGAGTCCGGAAACTCATTATCAAGCCAAGTTTTTGCTTCCACCGTATTTTTTCCCTTCAGAAAACTGTATTTTATCAAAATACGAAATTCCTTTTTTTCCATTTTTTCACAATAACAAAGTTGCTTCACAAAAGATACTATATCTCACAAACCAATTGACTTACAAACGCCAAATTTTGAAACAAATCATTTGAAGGTTGGTACTATATAAAAAAAATATGCATTTAATACTAGCGAAGTCATCTATGTGTCAGACCGGGGACTTATCAGTTAACCTGTTATGTAAACTCCACCATGGATTGAGTAGAAACTTCTGCGAAAGAGTGTCATCCACAAGGTAAGTCTACAAATAATTACGAATCGATATGAACTTTTGCACGGTACGTGGAGAGCCAGCATTGAAATATGGGGGTCTCTTATATGGGGGCTACAATTATGAACCTGATATGGACCAATTTTTGTGTGATTGGGGATCGATTTATCTGAGGGCTATATATAACTATAGACTGATCTAGTTAGGCATGGTTGTTAACGGCCATATACTAGCACAATGTACCAAATTTCAACTGACTCGGATGAAATTTGCTCCTCCAAGAGGCTCCAAAACCAAATCTCGGGATCGGTTTATATGGGGGCTATATACGATTATGAACTGATATGGAGCACTTTTGGCATGGTTGTTAAATATCATATACTAACACCACGTACCAAACTTCAACCAGATCGGATGAATTTTGCTTCTCTAAGAGGCTCCAAAACCAAATCTCGGGATGGGTTTATATGGGGCTATATATAATTATGGACTGATATGAACAAATTCCTGCATGGTTGTTGGATACCATATACTAACATCACGTATAAAATTTCAACCGAATTTTGCTCTTTCAAGGGGCTCCGGATGTCAAATCTGGGGATCGGTTTAAATTGGGGCTATATATAATTATGGACCGATTTCGGCCAATTTTTGCATAGGTATTTGAGGCCATATATTAGCACCACGTACCAAATATAAACTGAATCAGATGAATTTTGGTCTTCCAAGAGGCTCCGGAGTTCAAGTCAGGGGATCGGTTTATATGGGGGCTATATATAATTATGGACCGATGTGGACCAATTTTTGCACGGTTATTAGAGACAATATACTAACACCATGTCCCAAATTTCAGCCTGATCGGTGACATTTGCTTCTCTCCCAAGCCAAATCGGGGGATCGGTTTAAATGGGGGCTATATGTATATAATTATGGACCGATGTGAACCAATTTTTGCATAGTTGGTAGAGACCATATACTTACATCATGTACCAAATTTCAGGCCGAATCCTCTCTTAGAGGATTCGAACGCCAAATCTGGGGGTCCGTTTATATGGGGGCTATACGTAAAAGTGGGCCGATATGGCCCATTTGCAATACCATCCGACCTACATCAATAACAACTACTTGTGCCAAGTTTCAAGTCGATAGCTTGTTTCATTCGTACTTTATGGCGTCTTAGAGCAATATTTCGATGTTTTACAAACGGAATGACAAAGTTAATATACCCCCATCCTATGGTGGAGGCTATAAAAATGGTGTTCGGTCGGAGCAGGGGTTGAACCCACGACCCTTTGCATACAAGGCGGACATGCTAACCATTGTTCCACGTGGCAAACAAATGTATGTTTCTATTAAATAATGTTTTGTTTGCATTGGCTCGTGGGCGCCGCAGACTATGCTATATAAATATAACTTATAACGATAATTGTCTATTGATGACCATAACAGCTACGTAGCCCAGTGGATAGTGTGTTTGCTTACAAACTGTATGGTCCACGGTTCGATTCTCCCTCCAGGCGAAAGGTAAAATTTAAAATTTTATGTGAGGGAATGAGTACAATCTTCTTTGGGGAAAATTCTTCCAAGCCTATAATATTTTTGGGCTCAAAATGTTTCCAAACATATAATATGTTCAAGTAAAACAAACATATTAATGTTTCGGCAGTATCCAATGTGCTTCCTGCAAAATATGTTTGGAACATATGTTAGAGAAGCGATGTTTTTTGAGGGTGTAGTTTCTCAAGCATGTGTCTAGTTTAATTGCATTTATCTTTAATTTTTTTTTAATTTAAAAAACAGATGTAAAAATCTTATCAGTAGAGTCTTAGGTATACATATTTGTATCCTTGTACATTCTTGTTAGATTTTTATATATTTAAGAAATAGTGTCTTTTCTTTCTTATCTGCTAATATGGAGTCCATTTTTTGGTTGTTAATATAAGACTATAACATGTTGCTATACGTAATGCTAAGTAGTCTAGTTTGATTTGTGAACAAAGGATGTAAGATATTGAATTAAATAAAGTAATCAGTGTTGCTCGAACATTCAAGAATATAACTTCGTAGCTACTTATTTACTTACCCAAATGTCGATAAATTTTTCAATTAACTCGTGTGTCCTTATAGTTAAGTCATTCGACTTAAAAATGGGTATCTTTACATAAAAGAAATTTGTTTTTGACTAAGGTCAACTTGACTTTAATAATTCTGAAAATCCTCGTAAGAATTTGCTCGTTTGTTATTTGATTTTCATGTGCATGTTAGTTTAACACATAAGCAAAAATTTAATAATTTTTAGTATAATTAATTTGATCTCAATACAAATGAACTTTGCTTATCCAAAAGGTTTTGTGTATATTTTATATTCTATGCCTGTTTAACTTGAATAACCTTTCGATAATAAACTTCAATTATAAAAATTATTTCATTCTATTATCAAATGTAAAATACAATTATGTCAATTGAAAAGAAGAGTTGATGTGAAAATCTAATCCATGATTATGGGAATATACGAACATAGCCAAATACAAACATACACTCACACATCTAAACGCTATTCACATATTTTCTTTGAATATTAAATTCATCGAATTTAGTTCAATTATCCATGTTGACCATTGTAGCTCTTATTGTTATTATTAAATTACTATTGCAAATGCCTTCTTAATCCTAATCATTTCAAATTTATTTGTGCAAAAGGTTTGAAAAGCATACGTACATATGTATGTATGTTCGTATGGCATGTTGTGTGTTGTGCACATATGTAATTGATTAAATCAACAACTATGTAAAACAGAAAATAAACTAAAAATCATTAATTATTTAAAATTCTAATGCTGAGAATCGAATGCTCTTTCCTGTGTAATAAATCAATTTTGGTCTAAGGCATAAAAAAATTAGAAATTATTTATAATGCAATCGCTTGTTTAATGTCCCCAAACATATTTAACAGATTTCGCAAAATTCAACGATGATAACCATATGAGAATGTACAACAAACGTGTGCTGTTGCACAGATTTTAAGTTTATGAAGCCCATAACAACCACAGTACATGTGTTTCTGGGTGAGAGTGAGATAAAATTAATTATTTATTCATATTCGTATGCAGCCAGTAGAGGGAAAATTGGAAGTAGGGACTGTCTGTCAGGCCTTCGACGTCGAAAACAAATTCATAAACTCTACAATTGTGAACGTTTACTTTGCGACCAACATTTTTATACCCTTCACCATGGGATATACGAACTTTGTCATTTCGTGTCTAACACATTTCGTGTCTAACACATCGAAATATAGGTTTCAGATCCCATTGAGTATATCACATATATCGTGGGATGTGGATGTTTGCCCGTCTGTTGAAATCACGCTATCTTCCGAACGAAACAAGCTATCCAAGCGAAGCCCTGTAGAGGAGCAAATTTAATCCGACCTGTTAAAATTTGGTACGCGATGTTCGTATATGCTCTCTAACAAACCCCATATAAACTGATCCTCAGATTTTCCCTACGGAGCCTCTGGGAATAGCAAATTTTTTGCGATTCGGTTGGGACATGTCCATCCATTTCTATACCCTCCACCATAGGATGGAGGTATATTAACTTTGTCAATCCGTTTGTAACACATCGAAATATTGTTCTAAGACCCCATAAAGTATTTATATTCTGGGTCGTGGTGAAATTCTGAGTCGATATGAGAATGTCCGTCCGTCTGTTTAAATCAGGCTAACTTCCGAACGAAACAAGCTATCGACTTGAAACTTGGCACAAGAAGTTGTTGTTGATGTAGGTCGGATGGTATTGCAAATGGGCCATATCGGTCCACTTTTACGTATAGCCCCCATATAAACCGACGCTCAGATTTGGCTTGCGGAGACTCTTGGATATATATATATATATATATATATATATATATATATATATATATATATATATATATATATATATATATATATATATATATATATATATATATATATATATATATATATATATATATTTGGCTTGCGGAGCCTCTAAGAGAAGCAAATTTTATCCGATCCGGCTGAAATTTGGTACATATTGCTAGTATATGGTCTTTAATAAACATGCAAAAATTGGTCCATATCGGTCCATAATTTCATATAGCCCCCATATAAACCGATGCCCCGATTTGGCTTGCGGTTAGAGGCTCCGCAAGCCAAATCTGGGGAAGCAAATTTCATTTGATCCGGATTAAATTTGGTGCCTGGTGTAAGTATATGGTCTCTACCAACTGTGCAAAAATTGTGCCACATCGGTCCATAATTATATATAGCCCCCATATAAATCGATGCCCCGATTTGGCTTGCGATGCCTCTAAGAGAAGCAAATTTGATCCGATCCGGCTGAAATTTGGTACATGGTACATGGTATAAGTACATGGTCTCTAACAACTCTGCAAAAATTGGTCCGCACCGGTCCATAATTATATATAGCCCCCATATAAACCGATCCCCAGATTTGACTTGCAGAGCCTCTAAGTGAAGCAAATTTCATATGATCCGGATTAAATTTGGTACATGGTGTAAGTATATGGTCTCTAACAACCATGCACAAATTGGTCCATATCGGTCCATAATTATATATAGCCCCCATATAAACCATTCCCCAGATTTGATCTCCGGAGCCTCTTGGAGAAGCAAAATTCATCCGATCCGGTTGAAATTTGGAACGTTGTGTTAGTATAAGACCGCTAATAACCATGCCAAAATTGTTCCATATCGGTCCATAGTTATATATAGCCGATCCCCAATCACACAAAAATAGGTCCATATCGGTTCATAATCATGGTTACCACTCGAGCCAAAAATAATCTACCAAAATTTTATTTCTATAGAAAATTTTGTCAAAATTGTAACAGGTTGGCTGATAAGTCCCCGGTATGACACATAGATGGCGTCGCTACTATTAAATGCATATTATTTTGATATAGTACCAACCTTCAAATGATTCGTGTCAAAATTTGACGTCTGTAAATCAATTAGTTTGTGAAATAGAGCGTCTTTTGTGAAGCAAATTTTGTTATTGTGAAAAAATGGAAAAAATGAATTTCGTGTTTTGATAAAATACTGTTTTCTGAAGGGAAAAAATACGGTGGAAGCAACAACTCGGCTTGATAATGAGTTTCCTGACTCTGCCCCAGGGAAATCAACAATAATTGATTGGTATGCAAAATTCAAGCGTGGTGAAATGAGCAAGGAGGACGGTGAACGCCGTGGACGCCCAAAAGAGGTGGTTACCGAACCGTCTCCGAAGCGTGAAAAGACTCAAAATTCCGCTGGCAAAGTAATGGCCTCTGTTTTTTTAGGATGCGCATGGAATAATTTTTATCGATTATCTTGAGAAGGGAAAAACCATCAACAGTGACTATCATATGGCGTTATTGGAGCGTTTGAAGATCGAAATCGCTGCAAAACGGCCCATATGAAGAAGAAAAAAGTGTTGTTCCACCAAGACAACGAACCGTGCCACAAGTCATTGAGAACGACGGCTAAAATTCTTGAATTGGGCTTCGAATTGCTTCCCCACCCACCGTATTCCCAAGATCTGGCCCCCAGCGACTTTTTCTTGTTCTCAAACCTCAAAAGGATGCTCGCAGGGGAAAAAAATTGGCTACAATGAAGAGGTGATCGCCGAAACTGAGGCCTATTTTGAGGCAAAACTGAAGGAGTACTACCAAAATGGTATCAAAAAATTGGAAGGTCGTTATAATCGTTGTATCGCTTTTGAAGGAAACTATGTTGAATAATAAAAACGAATTTTGACAAAAAAATGTGTTTTTCTTTTTTAGACCGGGGACTTAGCAGCCAACCTTTTATTTCTATAGAAAATTTTGTCAAATTTTTCGCTCTATAGAAAGTTTTGCCAAAATGTTTGTTCTATAGAAAATTTTGGCAAAATTTTATTTCTATAGAAAATTTTGTCAAAATTTTATTTCTATAAAAAATTTTATGAAACTTAATTATATACCTATGTAATCGGCCTTTTTTAGTTTAATATATACCATGCATTGACTACCATGCAATTTAGAAGGCGGTGTTAGGAAGTTTTAAGATACCTCGCCATCGGCAAGTGTTACCGCAACCCAAGTAATTCTATTGTGGATGACAGTCTTCAGTAGAAGTTTTTACGCAATCCATGGTGGAGGATACATAAGCTTCGGCCTGGCCGAACTTACGGCCGTATATACTTGTTCATTAATCATTTTTGTTGTTTTTGATTTCAGCTTAAAACCATGCATTGACTAAACTACTACTAGTGTAGCTTAACCAACAGAGGAAAAGTATGCTTGTCAAATTTATTTGAGCAAAGCCCTATAGACTGCAAGATGGTTGGATGTATAGATATTTCGAAATTACCACATTCCTCATCAGCATCCACTACTTGCAGCAAAACTATCAACCAATTATCAGAATAAATTCGGGTAATTCATTAAAAATGTATATCTATAGAAAATCTTGCGAAAGTTTTAATTCTATAGACAATTTTTCAAGATTTTATTTCTATAGAAAATTTTATTTTTATTTCTATAAACAATTTTATTTTTACAGAAAAATATTCAAAATTTTATTTAGGATTATATAGAAAAATTTTCCAAAATTTTATATCTGTAGAAAATTGTGACAAACTTTTATGTCTAGGTTAGGTTAGGTGGCAGCCCGATGTATCAGGCTCACTTAGACTATTCAGTCCATTGTGATACCACATTAGTGAACTTCGCTCTTATCACTGAGTGCTGCCCGATTCCATGTTAAGCTCAATGACAAGGGACCTCCTTTTTATAGCCGAGTCCGAACGGCATTTCACATTGCAGTGAAACCACTTAGAGAGGTTTTGAAACCCTCAGAAATGTCACCAGCATTACTGAGGTGGGATAATCCACCGCTGAAAAACTTTTTGGTGTTCGGTCGAAGCATGAATCGAACCCACGACCTTGTGTATGCAAGGCGGGCATGCTAACCATTGCTCCACCGTGACTTATGTCTATAGAAAATTTTCTCAAAATGTTATTTCTAGAGAAAGTTTTTAAAAATTTTATTTCTAGAGAAAATGTCTCAAAATTTTATTATTATAGAAACTTCAATTCTATACAATTTTCGCCAAAATTTTATTTCTATAGAAAATGTTGTCAACATTTTATTTCTATCGACAATTTTGTCAAAATAGTAAGAAACTATGATTTTTGGTAGAATTCTACAAACTGTGGCAACGGTGACCAATACACAATGGCAAGGCCTCCTAGATTTTTTCATTGCATTCTAGACGGTACTTACCCACTGGTTTCCATATAAACATTTTTGTTTTTGTTGGAGAAACAAAATATTTACTAGAATAATTATATTAATTTGTTGTATCAAAATGTGTGTTTATTTTTGTTGTGAAGTTTTTGGATGACTGGCAAACAGCTGGCGGGCCAAAAGGAATAATTAAGCAGACAGCACTGCCAGCAATTGTAACAACACAAGCGTTTATTCAAATATGCATTTAATGTTGCTGAAAATTATTTTTAACATTGAATTAAAAGTTAAATAAATAAATTTTATAATGAAATATTAATAAAAGAAAATGAATATTTATATTGTATTCTAGGTTGCGTTAATATAATTTTGATCGTCATCAGAGTTAATACGACTTTTGAAATCACACTAACTTCCGAACGAAAAAAATATGTACTTGTAACTTGGTGCGCAATAGTAGTACAGTATTATAATACCCAGTTCCCCCATATAAACCAATCTCCAATTTTACCTCAGGAGCCTCTTGGAAGAACAACTTTCATCCGATCCCTCTGAAAGTAGGTACGCGATGTAGGTATATGTCTGCTAAGAACCATCCAAAATTTGGTCCATAATGGTCCATAATTATATAACCTCCCATATACACCATACGACCTCGAAAAATAGTAAGAGTGAACTACAGTATGGTTAAAATGGTCATTATTTGGGGCCAATGATTTCTTTCTTTACTTTAAGTTAATTTATGTTTTATAGGGTATGATTTCGTGAGTTGTAGTTAAAAAGTGCACCTGCCCAGCAAAAACTAGGTAACCACATCTCATTACAATTGACATTACCAGGAGTAAAGCTGTCATTACACGTTGCATTACATTGCGGCGAGTTATAATGACTAACTTGTAATGACAAAAATAAATACTTCTCGGTAATTTTCGAATTGTTATTCTCAAATTATGCAGTTGTAGTTAACGAAATAAAAAAAAGAATAAATGATGGTACCATTAGGTATAATTATTCACATAATCGAGCGCTTACATAAACAAAAATCAAAAAGAATATGTAATATAACGGTAATTCTGAAAATTTTTCCGTTAAGAAATTTTTATCACAAATATTTCATAATAATTGTGTTTAATGACATTGTCATATTATGTTATAAAATAAATGCTTTCTTATACCTCATTCACATTACACTTCCAAAATGCGCTTAAACTAAATTTCGAATGCCATTTGCCTTATAAAAAAGAGACTTAAAATCCACTTTTAGTAGATTTTGAACCTTATGTGAATTGGCTATTGGATATATTATAACGTAATTCACGAATCCAACTCCCTTAAACAACCTACATTTATTTCTATTTTAAGTGTGAAATTAATTTGCATCTTATTTAGATTATTTATTAGATTTTTTGTTTATTTATACAATATTCGTTTCTATTCAAGTAGTTCTTCTATTACAGCATCACTCGCCATATTTTGATCCAGAAATCAATATTTTCGAGATTTGGTTGCCTGAGACAATAAGTGGCTATTTTGCAAGCTTTGGTGTATCTACGAATAAGTCATTACATATTAGGTTATTATATGCTTTAAATGTACTACTTATTTTATGGCCGAAAGTATGCCTGGGGAGAAGTACTTTCCTTCTAGGACATGCGTATGTAAATGTAATCCGAAGCGATGCCAATTAATAAGTGGTTATTAATTTTTAAATAGTCTTACCTACAAGATTACCGGGTAATGAGAGTTTTTGCTGGGTGGGAATTAAATTGTCCTGGTTTTAATAACACTTTGTGGAAATCTCAAAATGTGTTGTATTTCAGTTCAATTTTCGCACGACGTAGTTCGTTTTTGCTATAAAACACTTTAATTTTTTATTCTTCGTAGCTTGTTATCGGTAGCTGTTGTCTTTAGTAGAACTTTGTGCGCAATACGTGGTGGAGTGTACTTAAGATTCGGCCTGGCAAAACTTTCGACCGTATTTACCTTTGTTTTTACTAATATTACACTGAAAAAAAATGCTCTGTTCCAGAGATTTTGTCTTTAAATTGATGATTTTTGTAGGGGGAGAATGGGAGAATTGAGTTAAAGAAACATTTTAGACACAATACCCTTTTAAAGTTGAGTTTTGTATGGTTCTAGGAAACAAATTTTAATTTAATTAAAAAGGTTTTAACGACAACTTATATTTTCATATTCAGCCTCAACGTGTCCTATTTTTAGGACTTTTTAGCTTTGCAGCCAATACGCAAAAATCAACAAACATAAAGATGATTTCATTAATTTTGAAGATGTTTTTCAGAAGTAGTAAAGCCAAGCTGACTTTAGTAAAACGAAATTTTCTTTCATCTTAGGACACCCAATTTTAAATCGAATCACTTAACTGTAAGGACTTCATTGAAAAGTTTATCGATATGTGGACAAGGGAAAAAAACTTTATACCGGAAAAATGCGACTTCTAAGCTAAGCAAAATTTGTATTCGAAATTTAAGAACACGAAATTGTTGGTCTCGCAACAATATTTTCAGAGTAGGCTCCATCCAACCGCAGCAGCCATCTTTATATATAGCATCCAGCATAAAGGGTGATACGGTCAAAATTTGGTCAAGGGAAAACTCGTGTAAATCTGTGAAATCGTTTATTTAAAAAATCAAATTAAATTTATTTTTCAAGTTCAATTAGTATAAAATTCAGGAAAAATATTCAGTTAGGCTTTCGCTTTTCCAAATCCGAATTGCCGGGCCTCACGCTTGACACCTGCCATCAGATTTTGGGCAGCCACCTTGTCCACCTTCTTCGCCGCAGAAAGCCAGTTTGCCTTGAACTGCTGCTCGTCCTTAGCAGTTTTTTGGTCTTCTTTAGGTTCCGCTTGACAATAGCCCAGTATTTCTCAATTGGGCGGAGCTCTGGCGTGTTGGGAGGGTTCTTGTCTTTGGGAACCACCTGCACGTTGTTGGCGGCGTACCACTCCATGGCCTTTTTACCGTAATGGCAAGATGCCAAATCCGGCCAAAACAGTACGGAACAACCGTGTTTCTTCAGGAAAGGCAGCAGACGTTTATTCAAACACTCTTTCACGTAAATTTATTGGTTGACAGTCCCGGAAGCTATGAAAATGCTGCTTTTCAAGCCACAGATACAGATGGCTTGTCAAACCAGATATTTCTTTGCGAACTTTGACAGTTTTATGTGCTTGAAAATATCTGCTACCTTTCCCCTTCCTTTTGCCGTATAAAACTCCTGTCCCGGAAGCTGCTTGTAGTCGGCTTTGACGTAGGTTTCGTCGTCCATTACCACGCTGTCAAACTTCGTCAGCATCGTCGTGTACAGCCTCCGGGATTACGCTTTGGCCGTCGTATTTTGTTTATAATTGCGATTTGGAGTCACTACCGTCTTGTAAGTCGATAGTCCGGCTCGTTTTTTGGCTCGATGCACGGTTGTAGACGATACACCCAGCTTATTTGCGGCATCTCGGAGAGAGAGGTTAGGGTATCGCTTGAAACTACCGGCAACTCTCTTTGTCGTCTCAGCGGCTTCCGGTTTTCGATTTCCCCCCGATCCAGACTTCCTGGCTGTCGACAAACGTTCCCCAAACACTTTAATTACATTTGTAACGGTTGATTTGGCAACTTTTAGCGATTTTGCCAGCTTTGCGTGCGAGTAGCTCGGATTTTCGCGATGCGCGAACAAAATTTTGATACGCTGCTCTTCTTGCTTGGACGGCATTTTGACAACTGAGGAGTGAATTCCAAAATGAAAATAGGAGCAACATTCTACACACACACACCTTCAAAATGAGGGGTGTTCAGGTTTTTTAAATGCAAAATTGAAAGAAATACGTCAAGTTTAATTGACCAAATTTTGACCGTATCACCGTTTATTGGAAAAATTTGCAATGATATTGAAAACGTGGATCTACAAATTGGGTGAACGAAAAACCCTTCCTTCATGAATATTTGAATCAAATATATAAATTGTGATTTCAATTATTTTTGTATTTGATTTTCAGCTTATTACAACAATCATAAATTCAATTACTCAAATTATAAGGTCGTCGTAAAATTATTTTCAAATGATGGAATATTTGTGTTGAGTACAAAGGTAATTGGTATTGTACAAAACATCCAAATGAGATAGTTAGTACTCAATCCAAATACATTAGTACTTGAAATACATGATACTTTCAATTACGGTTCTAATTGAATTGAGTACAATATTTATTAAATTTTGTAACCTATATCAATTAATATCGTAATTGGGTTGATTAAGATTAAGTTCAAATTTTATTATAAAATATTTTATAAAAATCTATATAATCCAAGCACACTATTTATCTAAAGAAATATTTGGCAGAAGGGCTTGGTTGGCAGAAAAGTATAAATATTAAAATAAACGATGATATATTACCATTAATGTTCCCATATTCAACTTCGTATGCCACTAAAGAAATTTTTGCAATTTTGAGCTCCAATTTCTTCCATCAAACTAGGATATTTTCTTTAACAAATGGAATATATAATTATATATAATGTATTAAATTTTGTTGAATTTGTCGAAAAATGTTTTCTTAGATTTGTGAAATCGGCGTGATATTGAGGTTTGTTATTCACTATTTGTTGAATGTTGTATAAAACAACCGTTGTTTAATCATCTGTTCGACCTGGTGGAATTGGGTTTCATATATGTTTCACATTTACACATAATTTGTTTCATCATCTACTCTTGCTGTAATACAAACAATTTAGAAACATACATTCGATTTCATTGTTCACACAAAATAATATTATAATTTTTATACCCTCCACCATAGTATGGGGGTATATTAACTTTGTCATTCCGTTTGTAACACATCGAAATATTGCTCTAAGACCCCATAAAGTATATATATTTTGGGTCGTGGTGAAATTCTGAGTCGATCAAAGCATGTCCGTCCGTCCGTCTGTTGAAACCACGCTAACTTCCGAACGAAACAAAATATCGACTTGAAACTTGGCATAAATAGTTGTTATTGATGAGGGTGGGATGGTATTGCAAATGGGCCATATCGATTCACTTTTACATATAGCCCCCATATAAACGGACCGCCACATTTGGCGTGCGGAGCTTCCTAGAGAAGCAAATTTCATCCGATCCGGTTAAAACTTGGTGCGTGGTTGTTAGTATATGGTCTGTAACAACCATGCAAAAATTGGTTCATATCGGTCCACAATTATATATAGCCCCCATATAAACCGATCCCCAGATTTGAACTCCGGAGGCACTTAGTGGAGCAAAATTCATCCGATCCAGTTGAAATTTGGTAAGTGGTGTAAGTATATGGTCTCTAACAACCATGCAAAAACTGGTCGATATCGGTCCATAAATATATGTAGTCCCCATATAAACCGATCCCCAGATTTTACCTCGCTAACAACTATGCCATAATTGCTCCATGTCGGGCTATAGTTATATGTAGCCGATCCGCAGTCACACAAAAATTGGTCCGTATCGATTCATATTCATGGTTGCCACTCGAGACAAAAATAATCTACCAACATTTTATATCTATAGAAATTTTTGTCAACATTTTATTACTATAGAAAAATTGTCCAAATTTTATTTCTATAAAAAATGTTGTCAATATTTTATTTGTATAGAAATTTTTTTCTATCGAAAATTTTGTCAAATTTTATTTCTATAGAAAATTTTCTAAAAATTTTATTTCTATAGAAAATTTTGTCAAACTGAATTATTTACGTATTGAAGCGGCCTTTTTTGTTTAATATATACCCCGTATGGACTAACTTGCAATTGAGGAGACGGTGTTGAAAAGTTTTAAGATACATTGCCTTCGGCAAGTGTTACCGCAACCCAAGTAATTCGATTGTGGATGACAGTCTTTAGTAGAAGTTTCTACGCAATCCATGGTGGAGGGTACATAAGATTCGGTCTGGCCAAACTTACGGCCGTATATACTTGTTGAACTTACAATAAATTGTTGTTAAAGAAAATTTTTAAGTTCAACAAAATTTTTGTCAATATAACAAAATTGGTTGCTATTGTGACAAAATATTACTAAAATCGTAATTGTATTTACAAATTACGTTGTTAGCTTAAATTTAAACATTATTTTAATTGTATTGACAAGAAAGTTAAGTGATATTTTTTTGTGTGTATAATTAAGTATATAATTTCAAGTTCTGTTCTGGCGGAGAACAGAACCGTTTTTTATGTACTGTGCGTGAACTTCACGCTCATAATTAAAATTTTCATTTTTTACGAAAAGAACTACTTCAGTGTAGTTTTCCAAAAAACATAGCGCACGCAGATAAGGAATATAATCACCTCCTAGGGCAAATGTGAGCCACCGTGGTGCAAATTTTAGCATGCCCGCCTTGCATACACAAGGTCGTGGGTTCGATTCCTGCTACGACCGAACACTAAAAAGTTTTTCAGCGGTGGATTATCCCACCTCAGTAATGCTGGTGACATTTCTGAGGGTTTCAAAGCTTCTCTAAGTGGTTTCACTGCAATGTGGAACGCCGTTCGGACTCGGCTATAAAAAGGAGGTCCCTTGTCATTGAGCTTAACATGGAATCGGGCAGCACTCAGTGATAAGAGAGAAGTTCACCACTGTGGTATCACAATGGACTGAATAGTCTAAGTGAGCCTGATACATCGGGCTGCCACATAACCTAACCTAACCTAGGGCATATGGAACAATGGAACAGTCGAATTACAACATCAATTCTTTTCTTCAGGAAAAATTATTTCCGTCTTCTTCAATTTTCAAAATCAATTTTCGTTCAATTTTTTTTTTTTTTTAACAATTTTCCTTTTCCTAACAGACTACTTTTTTAAAAGAAAAAAAAAATATCAAAATGATATAAAGTGAAATTATAATGAAAATAATTTCATGCCAATATTGAACTTCACAGTTGTGAATTCAATTATGAGGTAATTTTGATATTTTAGAGAGTTTTCCATTCAAGCAATTATTTTCGTAATTGACTTAATAAATGTCGTATTTGTTTTATTTATTTATGTATTTTTCATTTAATTATGCCAATAATTGATTTTTATTTTGTTTCAATTTTTCTGTGTTTGTTTATAGTTCACCTAATTCAGTTTGGAATAATGTTCCATAAAAAAGGAAAAAGTTTATGAAAATGAGTGGACATGATTGCGCTTAGCCATCTAATATTGATACAATAATTTAAGGAAGAGTGTAATATGGAAATATAAGTTAAGATTGAACGGTACAAATATATAGGGATTTATATGTTTTAACCCAAACCGATATCCGATGTTTAAAATAATCCTTCTTAACATTTCTTTAGTTTGATAACAAAGTTAATTTAAATCTTACTAAAATAATATGAAAATAGCTTTCTGCATTGGCAATTGGCTTAATACATTCAACATTGCCCTTAAAAAAATCCATAATATTTCAGTTTCCATTATGTACTATTGAAATATAATAAACTAGAAAAAATATCCTATCTTGCCGATGGTGCAAAACGACAAAGCGCTGAGCAAGGAAAGCAAATACTTTTACACAATTGACGTTGAAAAATGTTAAAATTATGCAGAAACTACTGCAGCTTTCAGTAGCACTTGGCCAAGACTTCTTGCCCACACAAAAAGCCTCCTCTTTTCCAGTTTTACTTTATAAGCCACACTTTTCCAAGAGGGACCCATTCAATGGTGGCAAAGCGATTTATGTTTAATTTCTATTCGTATCCATCCCTCAAGAATCACTAGGAAATGTAAAATTTGTGGTTAAATATCGATTGCGATTTGGGATGGTCTGAATTGCAGTGCATAGGGTTCATGCACTCGATAATTTTTATTCCATTCAATGGTTCAGTTTTTAATATAAATTACACCGATTTCGTTACGCCTTGTTCGGCTATATTCTACACAAATTTGTTAAAGATTTAATCGTTTACCATAGAATACCAATGTTGTACTGATTTGTTGAAATTCACCTGGTGTGGTCAAAGTGGGTTATTTAACTTTGTGATGGCCGGCTAAAATATGAGAACCCATCATAAAGCAGATAAGAATAAGGCTAAAGTAGAGCGAAACCGATTAATCAAACTCTACTAAATTATCGGAAATCTGTATTTAGTTCATGTGGGAACACTTTATTAATATGTTTTTTATTAAGATTTTATTAATTTATTAATTATTGCCAACTAATAATTAAGTTTTTTACCGCATGTCTAAAAGGATGGAACGCACCATATACCTATTTGCGTGTCAACTATGAAGTAAAGTAATAAATCAAATAGTCAAAATTAGAGTTAAACCTCTTAAACTTGGAGACAAAGCGGACAACTACACTGAAACAAGGCATGCCCGATTCTAAAGATTTTGTCTTTACACTAGCGATTTTGGTATTGATTCCGAGTAAAAGAAGCCTAGAATTGAAGTAAAGATATTTTTAGGACACAATTCTCATAAATTAAAGTGTTTCGTACTAATCGATGTTTCAGTCTTTTTCTTCAACTGCCTTTAAAAACGTGTTAACTAACGACAACTTAAATTTCCAAATTCAGACTCCACTTCAAATAGAAATTATTTATTTATTTATTGTTTATTTTAATCATACAGTCAATGTATGATAAAAAGAGAAAGAAGCATTGACTGCTAAGGACATCAGCTATCAAGTAGAAATTATAATACGTTTCAAACAAAAAAAGTATATAAAATAGAATATTGAATAACGTCGCCTATTTTTATACCCACCACCATAGAATGGTGACGGGGGTATAATAAGTTTGTCATTCCGTTTGTAACATATCGAAATATCGATTTCCGACTATATAAAGTATATATATTCTTGATCAGGGAGAAATTCTAAGACGATATAACGATGTCCGTCTGTCCGTCTGTCTGTCTGTCTGTCTGTCTGTTGTAATCACGCTACAGTCTTCAATAATGAAGCAATCGTGCTGAAATTTTGCACAAACTCGTCTTTTGTCTGCAGGCAGGTCAAGTTCGAAGATGGGCTATATCGGTCCAGGTTTTGATATAGTCCCCATATAAACCGACCTCCAGATTTGGGGTCTTGGGCTTATAGAAATCGTAGTTTTTATCCAATTTGCCGGAAATTTGAAATCTAGAGGTATTTTATGACCATAAAGAGGTGTGCCAAAAATGGTGAGTATCGGTCCATATTTTGGTATAGCCCCCATATAGACCGATCTCCCGATTTTACTTCTTGGGCTTATAGAAACCGCAGTTTTTATTCAATTTACCTGAAATTGGAAGTCTAGAGGTATTGTAGGACCACAAATACGTGTGCCAAAAATTGTGAGTATCGGTCCATGTTTTGGTATGGTCCCCATATATAACGACTTCCCGATTTGGGGTCTTGGGCTTATGGAAACCGTAGTTTTTATCCACTTTGTCTGAAATTAGAAATCTAGAGGTATTTCAGGACCATAAAGAGGTGTGCCGAAAATGGTGAGTATCAGTCCATGTTTTGGTATAGCCCCAATATAGACCGATCGCCCGATTTTACTTCTTGGGCTTATAGAAACCACAGTTTTTATTCAATTTACCTGAAATTGGAATTCTAGAGGTATTGTAGGACCACAAATACGTGTGCCAAAAATTGTGAGTATCGGTCCATATTTTGGTATAGCCCCCATATAGACCGATTTCCCGATTTTACTTCTTGGGCTTATAGAAACCGCAGTTTTTATTCAATTTACCTAAAATTGGAAATCTAGAGGTATTGTAGGACCACAAATACGTGTGCCAAAAATTGTGAGTATCGGTCCATGTTTTGGTATGGTCCCCATATAAAAAGACCTCCCGATTTGGGGTCTTGGGATTATAGAAATCGTAGTTTTTATCCAATTTGCCTGAAATTTGAAATCTAGAGGTATTTTAGGACCATAAAGAGGTGTGCCGAAAACGGTGAGTATCGGTCCATATTTTAGTATAGCCTCCACTCCTTGGGTTTCAAGAAACCGTAGTTTTTATCTGGTTTGCCTGAAATTGTAAATTTTCTGGTATTTTAGGATCACAAAAACGTGTATCGGATTAAGTTTTTATCGGTCCATTTGGTAATGCCTCCATATAGACCGACTTCACTTCTTGAGGGTGTAGAAGGCGCACTGATCATGAAAATTGCTTGAAACTCAATGAAAAATTTCCAGATTTTACTTCTACAGATTTAAGATTTCAAATCAAGACGTTATTTTATAATTTTCTTGCACACTTACAAGAGATGTTAATGATTCCTCTAAAACTCAAACAAAAATGGTTCTTATAAATCCAGAATCTGATATAGTCCTCATAGGTGAAATCTTTAAATGTATCTTCGGGAAGTGTCCTCAAGTCCTCAAGCCCTCCTGAAATTTCAAAGGAAACCCTAATATTTGGTTCATGGTGGTGGGTATTTAAGATTCGGCCCGGCCGAACTTAGTGCTGTATATACTTGTTGAAATCTCTTTTACTTTGCAGTCAAGGACTGGTGTCCTATCATTTCACCATTTCAACAGCCGTTGCATTGAATTTGTATCACTAACATCGCCTTGTCATAAGATGTATGTCCTCCATTTTAATAGCCGTTGCATTGAATTTGCATCACTTCTTAAGGTGTGAACCCAATTCAGTGTTTTGGATAAGAATTTATATTTTGCCAAATATTTTTTTTTAATAATTCTTTATAATCTTTAATGCATTCTAACGCTTGTCTGAAATTTTCGACATCAAATATTTTCGAAAATTCCCAATTTTTCTAGAATTTGTGACAAAATTTAAATAATTTGTACTATGTTATTAATTCTTACTTTGTTTTTGACCTATTTGAAACATAGTTAAAATTATCCATTAAAAATATGAATAATGAGAGTTGTAAAAATTGAATTAAAAGAGCTTTCTGCACGGACGAAAAAGACTGTTTATACCCTGCGC
This sequence comes from Haematobia irritans, assembly GCF_050003625.1. Classification (NCBI taxonomy): domain Eukaryota; kingdom Metazoa; phylum Arthropoda; class Insecta; order Diptera; family Muscidae; genus Haematobia; species Haematobia irritans. Next base: position 126,346,534 of record NC_134397.1, read on the forward strand.
CACACTGTGGAACAGGGTATTATAAGTTAGTGCATATGTTTGCAACACTCAGAAGGAGACGAGATAGACACATGGTGTCTTTGGCAAAAATGCTCAGGGTGGGCTTTTGAGTCGATACAACGATGTCCGTCTGTCTGTCTGTCCGTGAACACATTTTTGTAATCAAAGTCTAGGTCGCAGTTTTAGTCCAATAGACTTCAACTTTGGCACAACTATGTGTTTTGGCTCAGAATAGATCCCTATTGATTTTGGAAGAAATCGGTTCAGATTTAGATATAGCTCCCATATATATATATATATATATATATATATATATATATATATATATATATATATATATATATATATATATATATATATATATATATATATATATATATATATATATATATATATATATATATATATATATATATATATATATATATATATATATATATATATATATATATATATATATATTTCGCCCGATATGGACTTATATGGCCCCAGAAGCCAGAGTTTTACCCTAATTTGCTTAAAATTTTGCACAAGAAGAACAATTAGTGCAAAAGTCAAGTGTGCCAAATTTTATTGAAGTCGGTTCAGATTTAGATATAGCTCCCATATATATCTATCGCCCGATATGGACTAATACGGTCCCAGAAGCCAGAGTTTTACACCAATTTGGTTGAAATTTTGCACTAGAAGTACAATTAGTAGTGTAGTCAAGTGTGCCAAATTTTTATTGAAATCGTTTCAGATTTAGATATAGCTCCCATATATATCGTTCGCCCGATTTACACTCATATGACCACAGTGACCAATCTTTTACTCCGATTTAATTGAAATTTTGCGCAGGGAGTAGAATTAGCAATGTAGCTTTGCATGCCAAATTTGGTTGAAATCGGTTCAGATTTAGATATATCTCCCATATATAGCTTTCGCCCGATTTACACTCATATGACCACAGAGGCCAATTTTTAACTACGATTTGGTTGAAATTTTGCACAGGGAGTAGAATTAACATTGTAGATATGCGTGCCAAATTTGGTTGAAATCGGTTCAGATTTAGATATAGCTCCCATATATAGCTTTCGGCCGATTTACACATATATGACCACAGAGGCCAATTTTTTGCTCCGATTTAGTTGAAATTTTGCACAGGGAGTAGAATTAGCATTGTAGCTGTGCGTGCAAATTTGGTTGAAATCGGTTCAGATTTAGATATATCTCCCATATATAGCTTTCGCCCGATTTACACTCATATGACCACAGAGGCCAATTTTTAACTCCGATTTAGTTGAAATTTTGCAGAGGGAGTAGAATTAGCATTGTTGCTATGCGTGCCAAATTTGGTTGAAATCGGTTCAGATTTAGATATAGCTACCAATTATATGTTTTTCCGATTTCGACAAATACCAACATTTTCCTTGTAAAATCGCCACTGCTTAGTCGAAGAGTTGTAAAAATGACTCTAATTTTCGTAAACTTCTAATACATATATATCGAGCGAAAAATCGTAAATAAACTTTTGCGAAGTTTCCTTAAAATTGTTTCAGATTTAAATGTTTCCCATATTTTTTACTAACATTGTGTTCCACCCTAGTTCATTAGCCGACTTAAATTTTAAGCCTATAGATTTTGTAGAAGTCTATCAAATTCTGTCAAGATCGAGTGATATTTAAATGTATGTATTTGGGACAAACCTTTATATATACTTTCCTTACTTGTTTTTATATGTTTGACTGTAAAAATTATATATTTGGAACTCAAATTTTAACACATTATTTTTAAGGGCAAGCGCATAATATTCACAAATGTTTACGACATATATGTTAGAACATATGATGTTGGGCACATAATAATTTGTAAATATAATATGTTTGGATGCAAACATATATTAATTCAGAAATAGCCTATTAAATATATATGTATTTAAAAAGAGAGACCTAGAGAGTAACCTGCAAGTAAAAGAATGGAAGTAACCAATTGGCGCCTTAAAATATATATACACAAAGAAAATCTTTTCTACCAGTGTATGCCTAAGGTGAAACATAATATGTTTGAACAATACAAACAATATTTTGTTTGGACCAATCCTGAATATAAATATGCCTGAAGCAAAATGTGTTTGGGGTGTTTGTTACAGAAGCGATTTTTTGCAGTAAGTTCGGCCGGGCCGAATCTAAATACCCACCACCATGAATCAAATATAATATTTTCCTTTGAAAATTTCAGGGGGGTTTGATGAAAGATATTTCCCAAACAGATCAGTTCAACCAGTACGCTTCCCACAGATAAATGTAAAGATTTTACCTATGAAGACTAGATCAGATTCGGAATTCATAAGAACCATTTTTTGTTTGAGTATTAGAGGAATCATAAACATCTCTTGTAAGTGCGCAAGAAAATGATGAAATAACGCCTTGATTTGAAATCCATAATCTGCGGATTTTCATCCCAATTATTTAAATGACTACGAGAAGTATAATCTGGAAATTTTGCATTCAGTTTCAAGTATATTTTCAATTTGTTGCAAACCGGATAAAAACTACAATTTCTAGAAACCCTAGGAGTTAAATCGGGAGTTCGGTGTAATGGGGGCTATACCAAAACATGGAAAGGTACACACAGTATTCAGCACATTTAATTGTAGTTCTAGAATCTAGACCCCAAATTAGAGGGCCGGTTTATAAGGGGGCTATATCAAAAACTGTACCGATACACAATATATTCGGCACACCCCTTTATTTTCCTAGAATACTTCTAGATTTCCAATTTCAGGCAAATTGGGTAAAAACTACGGATTCTAGAAGCCCAAGAAGTAAAATCGGGAGATCGGTCTATAAGGGGGCTATATCAAAACATGGGCCGATAATCACCATTTTCGGCACATCTCTTTATTTTCCTAGAATACCGTTACATTTCCAATTTCAGGCGAATTTTATAAAACTACGGTTTCTAGAAGCCCAAGAAGTAAAATCGGGAAATCGATTTATATGGAAGCGATATCAAAACATGGTCCGATAATCACCATTTTCAGCGCATCTCTTTATTTTCCTAGAATACCTCTAGATTTCCGATTTCAGGCAAATTGGGTAAAAACTACGGATTCTAGAAGCCCAATAAGTTAAATCGGGAAATCGGTCTATATGGGGGCTATATCAAAACATGGTCCGATAATCACCATTTTCAGCACATCTCTTTATTTTCCTAAAGTACCTCTAGATTTCAAATTTCAGGTAAATTAGATTAAAACTACGGATTCTAGAAGCCCAAGAAGTAAAATCGGGATACCGGTCTATATGGGGGCTATATCAAAACATGGACCGATACACCCCATTTTCGGCAAACCTCTTTATGGTCCTAGAATATCTCTAGATTTCCAATTTCAGGCAAATTGGATAAAAACTATAGTTTTTATAAGCCCAAGACCCCAAATAGGGAGGTCGGTTTATATGGGGGACTATATCAAAACTTGGACCTATATAGCCCATCTTCGAACAAACAAAAGATGAATCTGTGCCAAATTTCGGGACGATAGCGCCATTATTGAAGGCTGTAGCGTGATTACAACAGACAGACGGACATGCTTATATCGTCTTAGAATTTCTCCCTGATCAAGAATATATATATACTTTATATAGTCGGAAGTCGATATTTCGATGTGTTACAAACGGAATGACAAACATATTATACCCCCGTCACCATTCTACGGTGGTGGGTATAAAATAGAAGGAGGCCAGTTTTGGAAATGATGTTGAAGTTGTGCGTTTAGAACAACTTTCATTTTTATATCCTGCGCCACACTGTGGATTATAAGTTAGTGCATGTGTTTGCAACACCCGGAAGAAGACAAGATAAACATATGGTGTCTTTGACCAGCCCCTGAGACGATCTATCTATGTCCCTCCGTCCGTCTGTTTATCACATTTTTGTGATCAAAGTCTAGATAGCAATTTTAGTCCAATCGACTTCAAATTTGACACAAGTATGTGTTTATGTAATTGCACAAGGAGTGCAATTAATAGTGTCGTAAAGTATGCCGAATTTGGTTGAAATCTGTTCAGATTTAGATATAGCTCCCATATATATCTTTCGTCCGATTTGAACTTATATGGCCCCAGAAGCCAGAGTTTTACTCTGATATGTTTTAAATTTTGTACAGGGAGTAGAATAAACGTTCTCGATAGACATACCAATTTTGGTTGAAATCGGTTCAGATTTAGATATAACTGTCATATATATATCTATCATCCGATTTACACTCCTATGACCCCAGAGATCAAATTTGTAATCCGATTTAAATGAAATTTTGCACAGGGAGTAGAATTAACATCATAGTTATGCATGACCATTTTGGTTGAAATCGATTCAGATTTAGATATAGCTCCCATATATATTTTTCCCCCGATTTTCACCCATATGACCACAGAGGTCATAGTTGTAATCCGATTTAGTTGAAATTTTGCACAGGGGGTAGAATTAACAAAGTAACAATGCATGTAAAATTTGGTTGAAATCGGTTCAGATTTACATATATAGACTCCATATATATGTTTTTTTTTTCGAAAAACATTGAAAATTTTTTTGATAGGTAGTAATAGATGTTTTTTTTTAATATAAAAAACACGAGAAGAATTGAGATCAAAAATGCCTACATATTTTCTAATAAGAATTTTACCAATTTTCTAGCAACTCAACGTTTATATTATCTATACCTAGCTATCAAATAGCTAAATTGGCAACTCTGTTCCGCGTATGGAGACTACATCAGATTCTGGATTTATAACAACAATTTGTGTTTGAATTTAAAATAAATTTTAAACTTCTTTTCTGCAAGAAAATCCGATGAAATAAAGCCTTTGAAATACCTATAGGCCTCCATTAAAAAAAAAAAAAAAAAAAAAAAAAAAACGCGTTATTTAGCAACACATAAGTATTATGTTCGTGTGCGGAATTGTTTTCTTGAGCGTATTTTTCTGAAATTAGTTACTCGCGCACACTCACTAAAAAGTTGTTTTCGGGAATCACGCTCACGCACGACATTTTGGTTGATTTATCACTCTCACGCACATTCACGGAGATCGGGCTACATGGGCGCTATACAGAAATATGGGTCGGCACACACTTTTGTGGACCACAAATAATGAAAGATTTTTTGAAAGATTTAAGTAACCAGATTGTTTGGTCAGTGGCTATATAAAATCATGGACCGATATAGCCCATTTTCGAAGTTGTCCTACTTGAAGAAAAACTGAATCTACGCCAAAATTGAGAAATATAGATTTATTATTGAAAGTAACAACCTTCACAACAGGCAGACGGCCGTCTTTAGATAGTTTCATAATCGGAAATCATTATATTTAGGACCATCCTATGGTGGTTGGTGTAAAATGTGGGGTTTTGGACTGAAACTCACGTCAGTTTAGTAAATGAAAACATACACAAAACATGTCATCAAATTTGTAATGAGCTACATTACTTTACTAATTTTTTATACCCTCCATCATAGGATGGGGGTATATTAACTTTGTCATTCCGTTTGTAACACATCGAAATATTGCTCTAAGACCCCATAAAGTATATATATTCTGGGTCGTGGTGAAATTCTGAGTCGATCTAAGCATGTCCGTCCGTCCGTCCGTCCGTCCGTCCGTCTGTTGAAATCACGCTAACTTCCGAACTAAACAAGCTATCGACTTGAAACTTGGCACAAGTAGTTGTTATCGATGTAGGTCGGACGGTATTGAAAATGGGCCATATCGGTCCACTTTTACGTATAGCCCCCATATAAAGGGACCCTCAGATTTGGCTTGTGGAGCCTCTAACAGAAGCATATTTCATCCGATCCGGCTGAAATTTGGTACATGGTGTTGGTATATGGTCTCTAACAACCATGCAAAAATTGGTCCACATCGGTCCATAATTATATATAGCCCCCATATAAACCGATCCCCAGATTTGGCTTGCGGAGCCTAAAAGAGAAGCAAATTTCATCCGATCCGGCTGAAATTTGGTACATGGTGTTGGTATATAGTCTCTAACAACCATGCAAAAATTGGTCCACATCGGTCCATAATTATATATAGCCCCCATATAAACCGATCCCCAGATTTGGCTTGCGGAGCCTCAAAGAGAAGAAAATTTCATCCGATCCGGCTGAAATTTGGTACACGATGTTGGTATATGGTCTCTAACAACCATGCAAAAATTGGTCCATATCGGTCTTTAATTATATATAGCCCCCATATAAACCGATCCCCAGATTTGGCCTGTGGAGCCTCTAAGAGAAGCATATTTCATCCGATACGGCTGAAATTTGGTACATGGTGTTGGTATATGGTCTCTAACAATCATGCAAAAATTGGTCCACATCGGTCCATAATTATATATAACCCCCATATAAACCGATCCCCAGATTTGGCTTGCGGAGCCTCAAATAGAAGCAAATTTCATCCGATCCGGCTCAAATTTGGTACATGATGTTGGTATATGGTCTCTAACAACCATGCAAAAATTGGTCCACATCGCTTCATAATTATATATAGCCCCCATATAAACCGATCCCCAGATTTGGCTTGCGAAGTCTCCAAGAGAAGCAAATTTCATCCAAGCCGGTTGTAATTTGGAACATGGTGTTAGTATATGATCTTTAACAACCGTGCCAGAATTGGTCCATATCGGTCCATAATTATATATAGCCCCCATATAAAACGTTCTCCAGATTTGACCTCCGGAGCCTCTTGGAGAAGCAAAATTCATCCGATCCGGTTCAAATTAGGAACGTGGTGTTAGTATATGGTCGCTAACAACCATACCAAAATTGGTCCAATCACACAAAAATTGGTCTATATCGGTTCATAATCATGGTTGCCACTAGAGCCAAAAATAATCTACCAAAATTTTATTTCTATAGAAAATTTTGTCAAAATGTTATTTCTATAGAAAATTTTGTCAAAATTTTATTTCTAGAGAAAATTTTGTTAAAATTTTATTCGGTTCATAATAAAATTTTCATCATTTTCAAAATATTATTTCTATAGAAAATTTTGTCAAAATTTTATTTCTATAGAAAATTTTGTTCAAATTTTATTCGGTTCATAATCATGGTTGCCACTCGAGCCACAAATAATCTACCAAGATTTTATTTCTATAGAAAAGTTTATCAAAAGTTTATTTCTATAGAAAATTTTGTTAAAATTTTATTTCTGTAGAAATTTTTGTCACAATTTTCTTTCTATAGAATATTTTGTCAAAATTTTTATTTCTATAGAAAATTTTGTGAAAATTTTATTTCTATAGAAAATGTTGTTAAAATTTTATTTCTGTAGAAAATTTTGTCAAAATTTTATGTCTACTTTGTCAAACTGAATTATATACGTATTGGATCCATCTTTTTTGATTTAATTTATACCACGTATGGACTTACATACAATTTAGAAGATGGTGTTAGGAGGTTTTAAGATACCTTGCCATCGGGAAGCGTTACCGCAACTTAAGTAATTCGATTGTGGATGGCAGTGTTTAGAAGAAGTTTCTACGCAATCCATGATGGAGGGTACATAAGCTTCGGCCTGGCCGAACTTACGGCCGTATATACTTGTTTTTAACTATATCCACATACTTGCAGAATATTACGTAAATTGATTTCCTGTATTAAATGTCTTTGTAAAGAATATACTTACATATCTTACAGATGAAATGATAACATAAAAACTTATTTGGTTTCCTTGGAATATGACATTGTTAACCATCATCACTAACCTCCTCCTGTTTCCTACTCTATTGTTGGATTTGCCTCTTTGAGATGCATTTACAAGTAGTTAATATGTGTGTCAGACTAACGGGTATGACATAGAGAAGTTCTACAAATATTCCGAAATTACTGTACAAGAAGACAGATTCTACATTCATACACTTCATTCATTTGCCTCTGAGCAGTATCCGCTTGAGTGCACCTTTAATTGTAAATGTGAAATTCTACACAGGTCCTTCGCTTTATGTCTTCGTAATGTTGAGAGACAAACAGAGTTAAGTAAGGATAATACTAATATTACAGCACAGAATTGTATAAAGAAGCACTTCGATAATTCCACTAAAATGGTCCGTCGTGACATTAATGCTATATTTACTTATTTTTATGCCCTGCGCCACACTGTGGAACAGGGTATTATAAGTTAGTGGATATGTTTGCAACACCCAGAAGGAGACGAGATAGAAATATGATGTCTTTGGCAATATTGCTTAGGGCAGGCCCCTGAGTCGATATAGCCATGCCTGTCTGTCCGTTTGTCTGTAATCCAATCACTTAAATTTTGGCACAATTTTGACACAGTATAGAACCCTATTGATTTTGGAAGAAATGGGTTCAGATTTAGATATATCTCCCATATATATCTTTCCCCCCGATTTTCACTCATATGACCGCAGAGATCAGAGTTGTAATCCGATTTACGTGAAATTTTGCACAGTGAGTAGAATTACCATTGTAACTATGCGTGTCAAATTTGGCTGAAATCGGTTCAGATTCAGATATATCTCCCATATATATGTTTTTCTGATTTCGGCAAAAATGGCCATAATAAAATCGCCACTGTTAAGTCGAAAACTTTTATAAATGACTTAAATGTTCCTATATTTATACCCTAAACCACATAGTGGTCAGGGTACAATAAGTTTGAGCGGCCAAACAATGTGCCTACCAGAAATGTTGATTTTAGACCCCATATAATATATACCGATCGACTCAGAATCACCTCCTGAGTCGATCTAGCGCTTGGTGTCCGTCCGTCCGTCCGTCCGTCTGTCCATGTATTTGTTGTTCACAGGATTCCGGTCGCAATTATTAACCGATTTTGATGAAATTTGGTACAGGGAGTTTCTTGGGCACAAGGACAAACGCTATTAAGTTTAGAAGAAATCGGATCAAATTTAGATATAGCTCCCATATATATGTATTGCCCGATTTCGACAAATGGGGTCACGTTGCGCTTTTTTTCAAACGGATCGTCACCAAATTTGGCAAAACGTAATCTTTTCCATCGCCCTTCAAGTCTGCAAAATTTCATCCAAATCGGTTCAGATTTAGATATAGCTCTCATATATATGTATCGCCCGATTTTTCTAAATTTGACCATAAAACCCTTATTTATCAACCGATCTTACTCAAATTTGGCTAAATGTAGTCTTCTATAGCACTAACTATATGTGCAAAAAATCATCGAAATCGGTTCAGATTTAGCTATAGCTCCCATATATATGTACCGCCCGATTTTTCTAAATTTGGCCATAAAACCCTTATTTATGAACCGATCTTACTCAAATTTGGCTAAATGTAGTCTTCTATAGCACTAACTATATGTGCAAAAAATCATCGAAATCGGTTCAGATTTAGATATAGCTCCCATATATATGTATAGCCCGATTTTCCCAAATGTGGCCATAGAACCCTTATTTATTAACCGATCTTACTAAAAGTTGGCTAGATCCAGTCATCTATAGTACTAACTATATGTGCAAAACTTCATCGAAATCGGTTCAGATGTAGATATAGCTCCCATATATGTATCACCCGATTTTGAAAAATTCGGCCCTAATAACCTTATGTTTGACCATACAGGCCTCATTTCTTAACTGATCTTACTCAAATCTTGCACAAGGTAACCCTTTGTGGTATTAATCAAAACCGCAAAATATTATGGAAATTGGTTCAGATTTAGATATAGCTTCCATATATATACATCGCTCGATTTTCCCAAATTTGGCCATAGTACTCTTATTTATTAACCAATGTTGCTCAAATTTCAAATTTTGATGTACTAGCCGATCGTTCTTATACGTACTTGTAGCTCTTACATAAGAATATTGCTCGATTTTTACAAATTTGTATTTATTACCCACACTAATTTAACGATTTTCTCTTTTTTAATAATGGGTTCAATATTAGTGGCATACTAACTCCGTAGGTGCAATATCAACACAGCCAGTGTTGCTAGAAGTAGGAGAAATTCCCTATATGTAGGGTTTTTCTAATATTTAGCGTCTTGTAGGTACGTAGGGCCACAATGTAGAACATTTTCACTCAACACAATTTGTAATAATTTTCACATTTTGGTGGCTCTAGAGGAGGAAATTAGAAGCCGGCAAGGCTTGATCTTTAACAATGTGTGGTAAACTTTAGTCCTGTAGAAAATTTTGTCAACATTTTATTTCTATAGAACATTTTGTCAAAATTGTATTTCTATAGAAATTTTTTTCAAAATATTATTTCTATAAAAATTTTTCTCAAAATTTTATTTCTGTGGAATTTTGTCTCAAAATTTTATTTCTATAGAAAAATTTCTCACAAAAATTTGTTTATAGAAACTTTTTCCAAAATTTTATTTTTATAAAGATTTAACAAAAAAGATTACTAATTTGGGTAGAATTCTACCAACTGTGGCAACCGTGGTCGTAATACAAATTTATATTCTAAGTTATATACGTTGCATATTCATGTTTTATGATAATAAAGTACTTAGAACCATTTTTGTTTTGTAATATTTAACGAAAAATATAGTAGTAAAATTGTTTGGGAATGTATAGGAAAGTAGGGAACTTTTTTTTTCCTTGTAGGGTAAACCGAACATTTTCCCTGGCAACATTGACTATGAGCTATAGTCAGATTGACACAAATCACCCATAGACATGTTCCCCTTAGTTTTCTTAAATATGCAACTGCGGTTTATCTCCCAGACCTATATGTCACCCCACAAATGCTTATGATTACTAATTCTGTAATGGTGGTTTAGGGTATGATATAGTCGGCCCCGCCCGACTTTCTACTTTACTTACTTGTTTTAATATATATTTATCGACCGATAAAGCATAAATACACATTCGCATGGTGCCTAAAAAGTGCTTCAGGGGAATTAGCCGACTTAATTTCATTTGAGTATGTTTCACTTGTTAGTTGCACCGTGTGACAAGTGGTTTGTTCGTTTCAGAAGTGGTTATAACATATTGATGTGGAAGACAAAGGATGTTCCGAACAGCTGAAGAAGTTCCAAAATGCTGATTTCGAGGTTTTACTCGATGAGAACTCGTACGAGTTAAAGGCAAGAGACGTTCAAAGGTGATTTTTCACTTGCAAACAGCTGTTCTAAAGGCAACAAAGGAATATCCTTTTGCACCGTATGGTAACTGGTAATGAAAAGTTGATCCAATTTAAAGTGAAAAAATCATTTTGTTACTCCGGTCCATCGATGGAAATAAGGCTATACTGTGTTCAATGAGACCAGCTTGGTAGAAAGCTGGTCTCATTGAACTGTCCAGAAAGATGGGAAACTGAGTGGCTAGTGATAAACAATACCACAATTGCTCAGTCTGTTATAATTTTAAATTCTCAAATATTTGGAAACAATTAACCAATAGTAAGGATGAAATACTGGATGGTTAAAACGCTCATGAATCAGTGTCAATTTATTTATTTCTTTACTCTTAGTTCAGTTTCTTTGCTTTAACCAGTTAGGAAAGTCTAAAGTCGGGCGGAATAGACTATATTTTAGGGTAAGTGCAGCAAATGTGGTATAGGCTGGTAATGTGGTATAGTAGCTTTTTTCTATATCTAACAACATACGAACCAAGCTGAATAGATTGTGGCTGTCAGAAAATGAAGCTATCAAAGATCAATTTGATTTTTGCAACTCTTTCTTTGTGCCAGTTGAAAAAATTCACATTTACCCGTGCTCGAAGGATTTTTTTTTTTTTTTTTTTTTTTGGTGGTTCTTAATCATTTCGTTGTGTGTGAAGATATATTTTAAATTTATTAATTTTCGGATGTAAATAACTGACGAGTACTAAATAAGCAAAAAATGTATGCAATTGCGATACACATATTGAATTTATTTTTTTTACAAAAAAAATCTACATTATGGTGTACCACATTACCTGCACATTTTATGAATCCATGCTTAATGTGTTTATTAATAAATTCGCAAATATATCCGAAATTATGGGTTTCTAATTTTTCGCTCATAGTTGCGTGGATGGCTAACACTAGTAAAATGAATGTGGTAAAATCTTAGCCTCGTCGAAGAAAAACAAAAAAATTGGCTTTCGAAAAACAAATGGGTATACCACATTTGCTGCACTTACCCTACACTGCACCACTTTGTAGGTGTACACTTTCGATACCATCTCAAAATCCATCAATGTTCATTCTACTTTCTACTCAAAATGTCACTTAAATCGATGTAAACCTTTGACGTTTGTGGTCATGTGAGTGTAAATCGGGCGATTCGAATTTCTTATAAGCCTTTTTTTAGATTTGCTTATTTACTATACGTCCCAGTTTCGACAGATCATCTCTGGTTATACCTCATGAAACGTTTATAAGGCAAGGTGCCGTATGAGTTTTATTTTCTGTAATAAAGTATACGCTCAAATGCACAATCACACTGGATAATTCTGTGGCGTTCAGCATACATAGTTTAAACTTCAAAAACAAATTTTATAGAGAATTTTCAAACAATTAAGTAAATTCTAAATTCTTCACAACTATTTAGACCGAAACACAATGTCCGTAAAAAATATGGGAAATATAAAGTTAGAACCATTTCTATGTAATTGCACAAAAAAGCATTTATGATTATCAGGCAATACATAATATCAGACATTTTTCAAATTTTGCTACTTAACAGTGGTTATTTTACAGGGATATTGGATAGATTTCCCAAAGATAGGTGATCAATTGGACGCACCTAAATAGACAATAGAATAGAATAGATAATAGAAATAGATAATACATAGAAAATAAATCTATTTTCTGTGTAAAATATCAAGTCAATTGGAGAAAAATCTCATTCCAAATGGGTGTGACATATGAAATATTCTACCCTATTTTCTCAAATCAGGCGTACATATATATGAGAGCTATATCTAAATCTGAACAAATTTGGCACACTTGCGATACCATTAATGGTACTCCTGGTACAAAATTTGAAGCAAATCAGGGCAAAACTCTAGTTTGGAGGCCATATAAGTGCATATCGGGCAAAAAATATATATGGGAGCTCTATCTAAATCTAAACCGATTTGGCTGATATTTTGCAAGTTTTACACTGCTTGCAAAATATTCAGATGTACTCATTTTGAAGAAGATCGGTTGATAAGCAAGCCAATTATCAGCGTTGCACAAAAATACATGAATAGACGGACATACAGACAGACGGACATCGTTAAATCGACTCAGACGATCGGTATACTAAACAATGGATCTCCGACTGTTTCTTCTTGGCGTTACATGAAAATGCACAAAGTTATTATACCCTGTTCCGCAGTAGTCGTGAATGGTACAAAAAATCGAATAAAATTACACAAACCGAAACCGGACGGTGAAGAAACTGGCATTTTCGATTAATCGCGAAAACCGGATTTTGAACATCGGTTAACCGGTTTTCTGTATTTCAATCAAACTTCAATCTACTTTGTCATAGGTTTTTTCTGAATGTCTAGGGGGTCTTTCTACTAAATTGTGAGCAGGACGTGTCCTTTGGAATAAGTCCAAAATGTGTCCTAAAGTATAAATTTGCCTTGTCAAGGACACAGCCATATTAAAGTGACCGGTCCATTCCCTACATTTTGACCAGAACTGGGACTGATCCATACACACCCAGGACTAGTGGTTTATCCATTTTCTGAGGGGTACTTACAGCCAGTTCTCACTATGTAGCACAAAACAACCTTTTACTAAACCACTCTCTATACGACGTGTGGCCATTTGTTTTGCACTCAGAGAAAAAATATTTTCCCCACGATGAATATTATGGTAATTTCGATTGGTAAAAACTATGTTGCATATTTTACACCTTACCCCCAAAAAATCGAAAATGTTTGTTCGATTGGAAAATTCGGTGCAGCCTACCCAAAATGTGCACGTTCAATTGACGGGGTGTTACCCATCGCAAGAGCAAAAGTGTAACCCATTTTACAACGTAGCTGGTCTACGGTGCAGATGGTAACACTTTCAATCAGGTGTTGAAGACATTTTTATTCTTCGACCTAAATAATAGCATTGTTGCAAATACAAAAAAAAGTGCGTGACACGTGTATTGTGGTTGCTTTTCAATTTCTACAACACAGCTGATTAATTTACCAAGAAGAAGCATATCAATTGTTTAGTGCCGCGACAACAAAATTTGATATTAAATATTTTTAATATAATAGCAAAATACAAAAAGCAAATGCGTTTTTTTAGCCAACACCATTGTAGATGCGCTATTGGAGAGTAGTTCTTTTGACCACGATGAAGAAGTTACAACATCATTGCTTGGACGAAATGACCAACGGCGAGATAAAAACTTTGTTGAGAATGTAATTAATTTGTACTCTGAAGTAGAAGTAAGATCATTAAAAATATATAAAATCAAAAGTTTTAACAATTTCCCTTAGTTCAATAAAAATTTGCATGTCGAGATTCCAATAATAGTTGTTAATAATAATCGAAATATTCCGCCAAATTTCTTTTGTTTTGATTTTATATCAGTGTTGCACCTTTTTTGTTCGTTTCCACACGCAAACGGTGTTGTCATTGCAAGGGGTTTCGGCAACACTGTGGTAACACCATAAAATGTTGTACCATTTGTATGCAACACTTTTTTTCCCGAAACGAAATCACCATTAGTCAAACGTTATAACGTTTATATATACACGCAAAAAAATAATTCTTTCCTCCCAAACGAAATTTTAGACAAACAAAGTTCGTTTCTCATTTGCTTTTGGTTGAAAGGAAGTGTATTTGGAAGAAAAGTATATACTTTTTGTGGTAAACGTTTGTTCTTTTCCAGGATGTAAAAACAATTTAATAAAGACCAACTCAAAAAATTTTGTTTCTAGCTAATTGCATTTTCCCCACATCTTTCTCACTTCCACGAAGTTTTTTAGTTATTAGCACCTTTTTCTGTAATACAAACAATGTAGAAGAAATTATACGATTTTATAAATTTTAAAATTTTTTAAATTTTACCTTTCGCCTGGACGGAGAATCGAACCGCGGACCATGCAATTTGTAAGCCAACACACTATCCACTGAGCTATGTAGCCGTTATTGTCATCAATAGACAATTACCCATATAAGTTATATTTATATAGCATAGCTTGCGGCGCCCACGAGCCGATTAAACAAAGTTTATTTAACAGAAAAATACATTTAGTTGGGCACCGTGGAGCAGTGGTTGCTACGTCCGACTTGCATGCCAAGGGTCGTGGGTTCGATCCCTGCTTCGACCAACGTTTTTTTTTTTGTTTTTTTTTTTTTACATATATTCCAGATATGGTCGGAAGATTCCGAAAAAATGTTCAACATTACATTCTACTATATTAAATTTTTACTATGAACTGTAAAATGTGTCTTATTAAAAACCTAAAGTCAGAAAAGAACAGTGTTTGATATAAACGAAATGGACTGTGTTGTTGGTTCAAAAATAACTTTTTTTATTGGAAAAATAAAAATTTTGTAACAAACCAATTTTTTTGGTGATAAAAGTGTATACTTTTCGAAGCAATTCAAAAAACTCTTACAAAAGAAAAACGTTTTCGGTACACGTTTTCCAAACGTTTTTTTTCTTTGCGTGTAAGGTCCACTCTATGCGAAAAAAAAAATAAAACCAATTTTATTATTTTTTGATTTTGAGGAAAATTTATAGAATTAAAGAAAATGTCGTTTGTCTAAAATTTTGCTCCTCAGAAAAGAAAACATTTCCTTCAATATATACAATATACAGAAGACGTGTAGTATGACATCGAACATGGAAAAACGAGTAATTACAGAGTCAAGTTTCATTAAAAGTAAGCGAAAATATCGTTTGCAAAGGAATACCCTTAATGACATTCAATATTTCTATCACACTGGGAGTACAGCATGAGTTTTTTAAACGTTCATTATACCCTTAACCACTACTGTGGTACGGGGTATGATAAGTTTGCGCATTTGTATGTAACGCCAAGAAGGAAAAGTCTGAGACCCATTAGTATACCGATCGTCTTAGCATTAAATTCTGAGTCGATTTAGCCATGTCCTTCTGTCTGTCCGTCCGTCCGTCTGTATACGTAATTTAGTGTACAAAGTACAGCTCGCAGTTTAGGTCCGATCGTCCTCCAATTTGGCACAGAGTTTTACATTGGCTCAAAGACAGTCGCTATTGATTTTGAAACAAGTAAATAAAGTAGAAAGTCGTGCGGGGCCGACTATATCATACCCTAAACCACCCTTACTGAATTAGTAATCATAAGCATTTGTGGGGTAACATTGATATAGGTCTGGGAGATAAACCAGTTGCATATTTAAGAAAATTAAGGGGTACATGTTTATGGGTGCTTTATCTCAATCTGACTATAGCTCATAGTCAGTGTTGCCAGGGAAAATGTTCGGTTTACCCTACAAGAACAAAAAAAAGTTCCCTACTTTCCCATACATTTCCAAACAATTTTCCCTACAATATTTTCGTTAAATTTAAACAAATTTTACAAAACAAAAATAGTTCTATGTGCTTTATTATCTTAAAACATATGAAAACGCAATGTATATAACGTAGAAAATAAATTTGTATTACAACCACGGTTGCCACAGTTGGTAGAATTCTACCAAAAATTTTTTTTGTCAAATCTCTATACAAATACAATTTTGGAAAAATTTCTATAAACAAATTTTTTGGAGAATATTTTCTATAGAAATAAAATAAAATGTTGAGAAAAAATTCCATAGAATTAAAGTTTTGATAAAGTTTTTATAGAAATAATATTTTGAAAAAAAAATGTCTATATAAATACAATATTGACAAAATTTTCTATAGAAATAAAATGTTGACAAAATTTTCTACAGGAATAAAGTTTTGACAAAAATTTCTTTAGAAATATTTGTTTGGTAGATTTGTGGTAATCTTCAAATTTTGTTAGAATTTTTTTTTTGGCACGAGTGGTAACTATTGTTACCACACATTGTTAAAGATTAAGCCTTGCCGACTTCTAATTTCCTCCTCTAGAGCCACCAAGTTGATATTGCACCTACGTAAGGTGCATAAGGTTATTAGGGGCGAATTTTGCAAAATCTGGTGATACATATATGGGAGCTATATCTACATCTGAACCGATTTCGATGAAATTTTGCACATATAGTTAGTACTATAGAGGACTGGATCTAGCCAACTTTTAGTAAGATCGGTTAATAAATAAGGGTTCTATGGCCAAATTTAGAAAAATCGGGCGGTACATATATATGGGAGCTATAGCTAAATCTGAACCGATTTCGATGATTTTTTGCACATATAGTTAATGCTATAGGAGATTATATTTAGACAACTTTGAGTAAGATCGTTTGATAAATAAAGGTCTTGTGGCCAAATTTGGGATAATCGGGCTATACATATATATGGGAGCTATATCTAAATCTGAACCGATTTCGATGATTTGTTGCACATATAGTTAGTACTATAGAGGACTGGATCTAGCCAACTTTTAGTAAGATCGGTTAATAAATAAGGGCTCTATGGCCAAATTTGGGATAATCGGGCTATACATATATATGGGAGCTATATCTAAATCTGAACCGATTTCGATGATTTTTTGCACATATAGTTAGTGGTATAGAAGACTACATTTAGCCTACCTTGAGTAAGATCGGTTGATAAATAAGGGTTTTATGGCCAAATTTAAAAAAAAAAATCGGGCGGTACATATATATAGGAGCTACAGCTAAATCTGAACCGATTTCGATGATTTTTTGCACATATAGTTATTGCTACAGAAGATTACATTTAGCCAACTTTGAGTAAGACCGGTTGATAAATAAGCGTTTTATGACCTAATTTGGCAAAATCGGGCGATACATATATATATGGAAGCTATATCTAAATCTGAACCGATTTCGATGAAATTTTTGCAGACTTAAAAGGGTGATGCAGAAGATTATTTTGTGCAAAATTTGACGACGATCGGTGTGTAAAAAAGTGCAACGTGACGCCATTTGTCGAAATCGGGCGATACATATATATGGGAGCAATATCTAAATTTGATCCGATTTCTTCCAAATTCAATAGCGTTCGTCCTTGTGCCCAAAAAACTCCCTGTACCAAATTTTATCAAATTCGGTGTATAAACCTATAGCTTTATACTCAGTAACATTTGAATTTTCTTATTTGAATTTAGTTTGTAACTGTCATTTGAATTTATATTACCAAAATATCTACAGTTTGAAAATAACTAAGATCTTCGAATGTCAATGGAAATGAATTATAAATATACTAAAAAAGATACAAATTTAGAAATAGCGACTTCTTGGGAAGTCACTCTACCTAGATAGGGTCACCTTTTTTTACCAACAGCAGAAGAAGCTGCAAATTTACTGGTGAGGAACTTCAACTCCAATAAACCCCATACTGAACTGACTCCTCTTGTGTGTTTTTATTCTTTTGGTTTTCTACTTGTGTGGATTGAATTCCCTGTGAGACTCTATCCCACAAGTAACCCCTCTCGTCTCCTTCAACACAGGTAGTCGTTTGCTCTGGTGAGATTGGAAGATTTCTGCGCCTCAGAAATAGAGGTGTGCACGTGGCACGAAATTGTCGTGACTCACGCGTGAGTCGTGAGTCACGCTCATGGCAACGGCGTGAGTGTGCATGAGCGTGATTAACAAACCAAAATGTCGTGCGTGAGCGTGAGTCACGAAAATATTACCTTCGTGAGTGTGTGTGAGTAAAGATTTACGCTCACGAAAATAATCCTGCTCACCAACATAAAACGCTTAAGAGTTAAATTCATTTACAATTTTAGTGACACCTGGGATGTTAAGAGTGTAATAACGCTCTCGATTTTAATAATGCTCATGTTTTCAATTGTTCGTGAGTCACGACATTTTTCGTGAGTCACGATATTTTTCGTTAGTCACGGTATTTTTCGTGAGTCACGACATTTTCGTGCGTGAGTGTGCGTGAGTACAAATTTTCTTTTCGTGAGTGTGCGTGAGAGTGAGTCCTACCAAACAATATCGTGCGTGAGTGTGCGTGAGTAAGATTTTTCCGTCGTGAGGGTGCGTGAGCGTGAGTAAAATATTACTCACGTGCACACCTCTACTCAGAAATACAGTCCACAGCAACAACATACAATCTGTCACAGTGCTCCACTCATCCAGCTCCATCACCATCGTCGGCCAGTGTATAGGAGGAGCCCCTCTTCCTCGTACGTAGTCTCCCTTGACTACAGCATAAGCCCAATATTATTCACTCGGTTAATAATTGCGATCGGAATCCTGTAAACAACAAATACATGGACAGACGGACTGACGGACGAACGGACGGACACCAAGGGCTAGATTCTGAGTCGATCGGTATATATTTTATGGGGTCTAAAATCAATATTTCTGGTAGACACATTTTTTGGCCGATCAAACTTGTTATACCCTGACCACTACATGGTTCAGGGTATAAAAAATCGGTTCAGATTTAGATATATCTGCCATATATATTTATCACCGATCTGGTCATAGTTGACGTATTTATCAACGTATTTTCTCAAAATTTCGGGCAACCAAATATTGTGGGGCTTTCGTAAGATATGAAAAATATCAGTCAAATCGGTTCAGATTTAGATATAGCTCCCATATATATCTTTCGCCCAATTTAAACTAATATGGCCTCAAAAGCCAGAGGTTTGTCCTGATTTGCTTCAAATTTTGCACAAGTAGTACGTTTAATAGTATTATTTAGTGTGCCAAATTTCGTTGAAATCGGTTCAGATTTAGATATAGCTCCCATATATATATTTTTTGGCTGATTTTCACTTATACAAAAAACCCAGAGTTTAGTTCTGATTTGCTTCAAATTTTGCACAAGGAGTACGTTTAATAGTATTGTTAATTGTGCTCAATTTGGTTGAAATCGGTTAAGATTTAGATATAGCTCCCATATATCTTTCGTCCGATTTCGACTAATATGGTCTCAAAAGCCAGAGTTTTGCCCTGATTTGCTTCAAATTTGGCACAAAGAGTACGTTTGAGAGTATCATTCAGTATGCTAAATTTGGTTAAAATCAGTTTAGATTTTATATAGCTCCCATATATATCTTTCGCCCGATTTAAACTCATATGGCCTCAAAAGCAAGAGATTTGCCCAAATTTGCTTCAAAATGAGTACGTTTAATACACACAAAAAATTTTTTCTGATTCAATCACGAAATTAATTGATCCAATTAATTTTTTAATTGAAATATCTTCAATCACAGAAATGATATTATCAATTAATAAATTAAAAAAATAATTGGTTCAATTAAAAAATTAATTGATACTATTAATGTTGGTGATTGATTATTGTTTCAATTAAAAAATTTGTTGAATCAATTAAATTTTTAATTTAATATTTTATAAAACTCTTCTTCGTGAATTTTTTTCAGTGTAGTATCGTTTTTTTATTCTTATTAAATATTAATTAATTAAATTATTTTTGAAAATTTGCTCTTTTCTTGACTTTTTTAAGCTATTGTGGGCACCGTTAATAGTAGCGAAAATTACTTTTCCGAAAAAAATTGCAATATATTAATTGATAATTCCAATAAAATATACTTTTGTTTTCTTAAGTTGTATAGTACATAATTTATATTGCAAAATTACATTATTGAATAAATCCATGCCGTGGATTAGGCTATAGTGTGTTGGATTACAAAACAATATGTCTGAGTTCGATTCGTTCGTAAGGTAATGGCAACGACGTTTCCGCATTTTGTAGTAAACTTCAGTGAATTTCGGCAACTTTGCGTAAGGCATACTTTGGACATGAAATCGCGCTCAATTACATTTAATTGCCAATGCAAAACATTTTTCTAGAGTTATCATCTTTCTACGCACTGCATCTTTCAAATTGTATACGAGCTGATATGAAGTGCTCATGAGACCATACGCTCGTTTATATCTCCATATTTATCTTTGTCACTTGTTAATTGTTTCCATGATGAGACGAAATGTTGTCTTAGTAACGTGTCAACTTCTTAAGTTGTTCTGCAAGCAGCAACTAAAATAAAATTAAACTAAGTTTCATATAAACAAGAACTCATAGCAAGAAACTAACTCACTTGAATAAATATTGTGTTCACTGCTTTTGGGCTCAGATCCATTGGATTAAGTGTAGACATAAGACGAATATATACCCTCAAGTTGCATGTAGTTACACTAAGAAAGGTCGAAAAAAAGAGAGCTGTAAGAAGCACGTAAATAAGACAGCAAATTCGGCCAAGACAAATCTTGTAAGTTCTACCCCATAAATTATCTTCTCATTGTCATTCAGTAATGGCGTTATCTGGATGAACACTTAGAATATATTTATCAATATCCGTAGTGTAAGTGCCATTGGTCTTTTGTGGTCCATAGAGTTATGGCTCCGATTTTTGGCTAAAAATTATTAAAAGAGGATATAATTCCATCCGATATCAAGGAAGGTGTGCACATAAAGTGTAAATTGTATCCACTAAATTAGAAAGGTTTGAGCTTATTTAGCCACTGGGTCAACATTTTTACTAAATCTTAAAGAAATTTCGTTTTCACTAGGCTTGCCTGGGTAAAGCAATATTTTGGTGTTCTCATACAGCAATTTGTGAGAGATTTGAGTCGCTTTCGAAATATCACTGAACAAGCTAAAGATGGATTGAACTGACTTAAAACAACCCCTACTGGCCAAGACATCATTAAAATATAAAATATTCTCACACTTGTTTTGAAAAAGCTACAATCTTTCAGTTAGGGATCAGATAAAATCTCTGATTTTTTCTTCCAATCGACACGATCCACTCTTATGTACCAAGTGAAAGGGTAAAATGAAGATTAAAATTCGTACACATTCGTTTTTGGTTGAACTACGTTTAATATAGGTGTAAAAGAATATTCAAAAGTTTAATTTCGAATGACTGCATTTTCATTTAATCAGGATTTCAATAATGCATAGAAATTCAAATGAATGTCGAACAAGTATATACGGCCGTAAGTTCGGCCACGCTAAATCTTATGTACCCTCCACTATGGATTGCGTAGAAAGTTCTGCTAAAGACTGTCATCTACAATCGAATTACTTAGGTGGTGGTAACACTTGTCGATGGCAGGGTATCTTAAAACATCTTAACATTGTCCTAGTCCATATGGAGGCAGATTAAATACTTATAATACCTGTCAATCAAGTTGATAGTCCCAATGGTGACATCAATCTTCGTAGACAAGAATCGTAGCGCTCCTCACGGCTCGATCGCAATATTGCTCACTGCGGAAACGATTTCATGTCCCAAACAATATCGGCCTCTCCCTGGCTCAGCAATCCTTGTGTGACAGACACGATTTCGGTCGTATCAGACGAAGAGTCGTTGGACGACGAAATGGGAACTTCTTATGCTCTCTCAAAAATACCTCTAGATTTCCAATTTCAGGCAAATTGGATACAAACTAAGGTTTTTATAAGCCCAAGACCCCAAACCGGAGATCGGTTTATATGGGGACTATATCAAAACCTGCGCCGATATATCCCATCTTCGAACTTGATCTGCCTGCAGACAAAAGACGAGTTTGTGCTGAATTTCAGCACGATTGCTTCATTATTGAAGACTGTAGCGTGATTACAACAGACAGACAGACGGACATGGTTATATCGTCTTAGAATTTCTCCCTAATCAAGATTATATACACTTTATATAGTCGGAAATCTATATTTCAATCTGTTACAAATGGAATGACAAACTTATTATACCCCCGTCACCATTCTATGGTGGTGTGTATAACAATGGAAAATCGTAAATAGGTTTTCAAATTCTGGGGGGCTATCATTTTTCTAGGGGGGTCTAAGCCTCCTCACCAGAGGCCTTCCTACGCTTATGAATAGGATGCAAATGAAGAGGACACAGAACTTCAAAATCGTGTCAAAAATGTATTGGGGATTTTTATGTACAATTTTAATTTAATTTGGCGATTTTTGGGGACGAGTGCATCCCAATTTGGGGATAAGAGCCAGAAAAATGCTGGCAACACTGATTGTCGGCGTTACAAAAGTACACATATCTTAATTCGTATACCATTGTATTTAAAGGGAGTTTATTGTTCATTTAATTACAGTTCTGTTCCTTAAATATTTACATCCGCTCTCAATATCCAATGTTATTATTGACTCCATTATATTTGTAGTTGTTAGCATTATTGGTATTGCGTTTTTTTTTTTTGTTTTTGTATTTGTATTTCATTCATTTCAGGCAACATTGCATATGTGCACACACGTACGCAACACAAAGCAACAATACAAACAATGAGACATTTACTCACCAAAAAAAAAAAAACACACACACACTTACATGAGTCTGTATATCTTCAATTATTAATTCAATTTGTGTTTTTTAATAAACCTTCAGTAAATTTAATTATTCAATATGTAAATTAATTTCACCTTAATTGTACTCCCTTTGGTCCTTCTCTCGCTCTCTTTCCCTCTTGCTCACCCACATTGTATTGAATATGAATATTTGCATTATGTATAAATTTCATTAAAGTGTATATAAATTCCATTTCATAATTTTTAATTACTCTGTTTATTTTCTGTTCGAATTGAATGGTCGAAGCAAATGAGTGTGCCTGTGTCCGTATTTGTTGTATAGGTCGGTCGTTGTTTTCTTGTATCATATTTAATGATATTACTTTCAAAGTAAATAGACTCCAGACAATATTTTTGAATTAAAATTAAATGCGTAAATGGAAAATTCTTTTGGTAATTTTTCGCAAAACACAAGCACTCTCCTGGGAACGATGGTATATTTTTCTCTATGGTGATTGCAATAAATATGAAATATTTCATATTGCCATTGTACAGAAGCAATAGAATTTTAAAATATCCCTTGCAGCAGATAGGAGATGGAAGAAATCTAATGATTCAAATGAAGTAAGTCTTTCAAAATTAAAATTTTAAATAGAAAACTTTTAGAGCACAGAGAAAGAGATATTACAATAATAATTATAATAATTAAAAACCTGTGAATCAAAGGCAAATATTTGTGTAAAGAATTTTCCAACAAAAAAGCCGGTGTTTGCAGCTGTTAACTCGTAATTCACCCGAGTTTTTCCGTCGATATGTGACAACGGATGTAACATGGCTCCATCACTACACTTCTGAGTCCTGAATCGACAGTTGAGTGGACAGCGACCGGTGAACCGTCTCCGAAGCGTGGAAAGACTCAAAAGTCCGCTGGCAAAGTAATGGCCTCTGTTTTTTGGGATGCGTTTGAAGGTCGAAATCGCGGTAAAACGGCACCATATGAAGAAGAAAAAAGTGTTGTTCCACCAAGACAACGAACCGTGCCACAAGTCATTGAGAACGATGGCAAAAATTCATGAATTGGGCTTCGAATTGCTACCCCACCCACCGTATTCTCCAGATCTGGCCCCCAGCGACTTTTTCTTGTTCTCAGACCTCAAAAGGATGCTCGCAGGGAAAAAATTTGGCTGCAATGAAGAGGCGCCGAAACTGAGGCCTATTTTGAGGCAAAACCGAAGGAGTACTACCAAAATGGTATCAAAAAATTGGAAGGTCGTTATAATCAGAGCTGCCAATAAAATATCAAGAAAAATCATTTTTTCGATAAAAATCGTCATAATCGGCACTTGCATGTTAAAAATTGTCAAAAAAATCGGCAATATAAACAATATTAAAATTAAACATATTTTTTGGGTAAACACAAAACAAAAGTATTTATTTCATATACAAAACATAAAATTAATGTACACAACTATGCATTTCAATAAAAAAATATATGAAGAAATCAGTTTTGTATACAAGCAACATTACCATAAAAAGCATTTTCTGTTTATACAAAAATATTTCGTAATTTTTGTATAAAAAATTTATTTTTCTAAAATATTGTTATTAAGTGAGTATCATTTTTATTTAAAATTAAATATTTTGAATCTAAAGAAGAAGTCCCGTGTTTTCCGAAACAGGTGATTATTTATGGTGTTTCCGATAGATATGTCTATATATAGTTTTTTACACTGTACTAGAATTTTATCATAATTAGTAAAAGTTTCTATTGCACATTCTGAGTAAATCATTATCAATTTTGCTATTAGAACAACTTGAGTTATTTAATTTTAGGTTATTTTTTGAACAGAATATTCCATCCAATGAATTGTTCTCCAGCTATCATCTAATTTTAGTTTTTTTGCTTAAAAATGTGTACGTTTGCTGTGGAGTGTGGAAGAATCATGATTATTTGTACGAATTTTGACAAAACTCGAAAAGCCACGTTTCCAATTTCTTTCCCAAAATTTTTCAAATTTATTTTAATATTTTCAAAAATTTCCTCAAATGTAAAAACTTTAACTCCCTAAATTATGTTTCTAAAGAACGGAGTTAATATCGTTAAAATCGGGAAAAAATCGGAATTCTCCATTTTGTGAGTAAAAAATCGTCAAAATGCTGATAAATCGGCAAAATTGGCAGCCCTGGTTATAATCGTTGTATCGCTCTTGAAGGGAACTATGTTGAATAATAAAAACGAATTTTGACAAAAAAAATGTGTTTTTCTTTGTTAGACCGGGGACTTATCAGCCAACCTGTTACAGATTGGTTGTGATAACGGATTTTATTGCCAACCTCCTTTTGCCAGTTACAGCTACCATCAGTTGGCAGTTGTGTCACCCGAATTATTCGGTCGGCACAACTAATACCACATATGGTGTTGGTTGGGTCTGCCGACGATATTGATTGTGACTACCTTCACATTCGGTTGTGTTGTCAAACCTAAATAATACTCATGACCGAATTAAAAATATATTTAACAAGTAAATCTAAATACGCTAAGTGTATGCAATTAGTAGATAAAAATTTTTGTCTAGAATCTATATTTATTGCATCAAAATGTATGCACACCCAGAGAACAAATATGATCACTTCTTAGAGCAAACATTTTTTTTACGGTAAACATGTATCATTGTTGCCGCAACCCTGTTATTTTCTCGGTCATTATGTACCTGATTTCGACAGCTGGCGAGGAAGCAACGTTTTCCTCATTCAAAAATTTAATTTTGTTCTAGGGAAGAAAAATCCCAGCATGCAAAAAGGCCGTTTCAGCGAGATCGTTCATTTAATCGTAAAAAACTAAATTTGCATGTTAGTACTCGTAGATGGCCAAGTTTCAGCCGGATTAGTTGAAATGTGGTCGTCCATGATAACATACTTCCGCAATTAGATCTTGCGGGGTCGGTTTAGATGGGAGCTATATAGATAATTATGGACCAAACCAAACTTGAACGGGATCGGATTAAATTTGTTTCTTCCAGCGGAGGTTGAGGGAGGGATCGGTTTATATGAGGGCTATATATAATTATGCACCGATATGGATCAACTTTTTCATGATTGTTAGAGGGCATATACTAACATCACGTATAGAATTCTAACCGTACTCCTCCGACATGTTCCGGAAGTCAAATTTGGGAATCGGTTTATATGGGGCCTATGTATAATTATGGACCGATATGAACCAATTTTTGCATGGTTGTTAGAAGCAAATACTAATATAGCCGATAGCTTTTTACTTTCGTAAGTTGGCGTGATTTCCACAGACGGACGGACGGACATCGCTTGTTCGACTCAGAATTTCACCATGACCCTGAATATACTTTATGAAGTTTGAGACCTACATGTCGGAATG
This sequence comes from Haematobia irritans, assembly GCF_050003625.1. Lineage (NCBI taxonomy): Eukaryota > Metazoa > Arthropoda > Insecta > Diptera > Muscidae > Haematobia > Haematobia irritans. Next base: position 126,373,210 of record NC_134397.1, read on the forward strand.
ACGAAGTTTGCATGGTGGGGAGTATAAAAATAGAAAATTGGTTTTCATATTGGTTGATGTACACTGACAAGGTTCCATTAAACCAATGCTAAATTTACAACTTTTAATTTAAAACTTTTACTGAAAACATTATTTGTTTGTGGGTAAATTTTATTATTTTTTCGAAATATTCCACAGCCCAATGAAATTTTCCTTTTGTTAAGTATGTCTCAAACATTTTATGAACTCAACGTGGACATAAAGTAGAGTAAAGTTTCGTGACTCACGAAAATTTTAGTGAGAGTGTGCGTGAACATGATTTACAAACCAAATGTCGTGAAAATAATTTCTTTGTGAGTGTGAAAAAATACCCACGAAAATAATCCAGTTCACGGACATAAAAATTTTAGTGACGATTGGGATGTTAAGAGTTTAAATAACGCCCTCGATATTAATCATGCTCATGTTTTCAGACACTCCCCTAAGGTAAATTACTCATAAAATTATTCGTGAATCACGACATTTTCATGCGTGAGAACAAATTTTGTGCGCGATAGTGAGTCCTACCAAATGAGTAAGATTTTTCCGTGGTGAGTGTGAGTAAAATACTAAAAACGTGAACACCTCTAGTATAAAGTTTACTGACCGAACACATAAGTTCAGTATGAACAAACGCAAAAGAAAATGTTCGTACGACCCCCAAAAATAGTATTTAAGTATGAAGTACAGTATAGTTAAAATGATCATGATTTAGCGCCGACGAAGTTTTTTTTTATTTTAGTTCATTTTTCTTCTATGAGAGTGTGTAATTTCGTGATTCTTCTGATTGTCGTGTTATTTCACTTTTATCTGTGTATAAAGATCTGGATAAAACCAAACCATTACATATGACAATAATTTTTCAATGTATGGTGGTGGTAAAAAAAAAAGATCACAAATCAAAACCCAAATGTTAATCTCAAACGAACAATGTACAATAGCCCAGAAACATTCACCATGTTGGTGGCGAAGAGGTATAATGAAAACATATACGGCCGTAAGTTCGGCCAGGCCGAAGCTTATGTACCCTCCATCATGGATTGCGTAGAAACTTCATCTAAACACTGCCATCCACAATCGAATTACTTAAGTTGCGGTAACGCTTGCCGATGGCAAGGTATCTTAAAACCTCCTAACACCATCTTCTAAATTGTATGTAAGTCCATACGTGGTATATATTAAATCAAAAAAGATCGATCCAATACGTAATTCAGTTTGACAAAGTAGACATAAAATTTTGACAAAATTTTCTACAGAAATAAAATTTTAACAAAATTTTCTATAGAAATAAAATTTTCACAAAATTTTCTATAGAAATAAAAATTTTGACAAAAATTTCTACAGAAATATAATTTTAACAAAATTTTCTATAGAAATAAACTTTTGACAACATTTTCTACAGAAATAAAATCTTGGTAGATTATTTTTGGCTCGAGTGGCAACCATGATTATGAACCGAATAAAATTTGAACAAAATTTTCTATAAAAAAAAAAAATTGACAAAGATGACAATTTTATTATGAACCGAATAAAATTTTAACAAAATTTTCTCTAGAAATAAAATTTTGACAAAATTTTCTATACAAATAAAATTTTGGTAGATTATTTTTGGCTCGAATGGCAACCATGATTATGAACCGATATAGACCAATTTTTGTGTGATTGGACCAATTTTGGTATGGTTATTAGCGACCATATACTAACACCACGTTCCTAATTTGAACCGGATCGGATGAATTTTGCTCCTCCAAGAGGCTTCGGAGGTTAAATCTGGAGAACGTTTTATATGGGGGCTATATATAATTACGGACCGATATGGACCACTTCTGTCGCGGTTGTTAGAGACCATATACCAACATCATGTACCAAATTTCAGCCGGATCGGATGAAATTTTCTTCTCTTTGAGGCTCCGCAAGCCAAATCTGGGGATCGGTTTATATGGGGGTTATATATAATTATGGACCGATGTGGACCAATTTTTGCATGATTGTTGGAAACCATATACCAACACCATGTACCAAATTTCAGCCGGATCGGATGAAATATGCTTCTCTTAGAGGCTCCACAAGCCAAATCTGGGGATCGGTTTATATGGGGGCTATATATAATTAAGGACCGATATGGACCAATTTTTGCATGGTTGTTAGAGACCATATACCAACATCACGTACCAAATTTCAGCCGGATCGGATGAAATTTTCTTCTCTTTGAGGCTCCGCAAGCCAAATCTGGGGATCGGTTTATATGGGGGCTATATATAATTATGGACCGATGTGGACCAAGTTTTGCATGGTTTTTAGAGACCATATACCAACACCATGTACCAAATTTCAGCCGGATCGGATGAAATTTGCTTCTCTTTTAGGCTCCGCAAGCCAAATCTGGGGATCGGTTTATATGAGGGCTATATATAATTATGGACCGATGTGGACCAATTTTTGCATGGTTGTTAGAGACCATATACTAACACCATGTACCAAATTTCAGCCGGATCGGATGAAATTTGCTTCTGTTAGAGGCTCCACAAGCCAAATCTGGGGATCGGTTTATATGGGAGCTATATATAATTATGGACCGATGTGGACCAGTTTTTGCATGGTTGTTAGAGACCATATACCAACACCATGTACCAAATTTCAGCCGGAGCGGATAAAATATGCTTCTGTTAGAGGCTCCACAAGCCAAATCTGAGGGTCCCTTTATATGGGGGCTATACGTAAAAGTGGATCGATATGGCCCATTTTCAATACCATCCGACCTACATCGATAACAACTACTTGTGCAAAGTTTCAAGTCGATAGCTTGTTTCGTTCGGAAGTTAGCGTGATTTCAACAGACGGACGGACGGACGGACGGACGGACGGACGGACATGCTTAGATCGACTCAGAATTTCACCACGACCCAGAATATATATACTTTATGGGGTCTTAGAGCAATATTTCGATGTGTTACAAACGGAATGACAAAGTTAATATACCCCCATCCTATGATGGAGGGTATAAAAAAAAAATATAAAATCAAACAACAAAATAAATTTCATCTGTCACTCCGACACTCATTCATTTCAAAACCATTTATTTTGCATATGACATGCTTGCTAGGAAAGGTACCCAATATCCAGGCGGCATTCATTTTGATAGACAATGAGTGTGGGTGGGTAACTACGTATTCGCATGCGGATGAATCATTTTGCGCAATTTTATTGTGCAATATATTGTGCACAATGCTATGCAACAATCCACTACCGATGTACGTGATCCCGTGTCCATGTGAAGCTTGACATTTTTGACACTTGTAGTATTTCATAGTTCAATGGAAATCAAGAGATGATAGTTTGCTTTCAGTTTGTTGCTTTTGTTTTGTTTTTCAAATGGATGTTCTCAGAACTCTTTATGCATGAAGAATTATTATTGATGTTGATATTAAAATTGTTTTGCAAATGTTCATTCTCGTACCCATCTAACATATGACATTGGCTATCATGATGAATTTCTTTCATTAGATATGTAACAAATCATGAGAGATAAAATATTCCCAATGCCATTGGATCTAATCGGTACAATTCTCGAAAATTACCAATGATTTTCAATACACAGACAGATATGCATGAATTCATGACATACATTTTCGCAAATCATGTTATTTACAGTTGAAATAATAAACGTTGAACATTTTACAGTAAATACACATACATACAACCGGAAGTTGGGCCAGGCCGAATCTTATATGCCCTTCAACATGGATTGCGTAGAAAGTTCTACTCTTTCATCTACACACCTTTTTTTGACTTTGTGTTTTTTAGTTTGATTAAAAAATAGATTGTTTAAAATAAATTTTTAATTATAATTAATAATAATTAAAAACAAGTACAAACGGCCGTAAGTTCGGCCAGGCCGAATCTTATGTACCCTCCACCATGGATTGCGTAGATACTTCTACGAAAGACTATCATCCACAATCGAATTAATTGGGTTGTAGTATCTTAAATCGCTTTCTAAATTGTGAGTTAGTCCACACGTGGTATATATTAGACAAAAAGGTATGCAAGTCTACAAATAATTATGAATCGATATGGACTTTTGCACGGTACGTAGGGAGCCAGAATTGAAATATGGGGGCTATGGGGCTATATACAATTATGAACTTGATATGGATCAATTTTTGTGTGATTGGGGATCGACTAATCTGAGGGCAATATATATAACTATAGAACGATATGGACCTAGTTAGGCATGGTTGTTAACGGCCATATACTAGCACAATGTACCAAATTTCAACTGACTCAGAGGAAATTTACTTCTCCAAGAGGCTCCAAAACCAAATCTCGGGATCGGTTTATATGGGGGCTATATATGATTATGGACTGATATGGACCACTTTTGGCATGGTTGTTAAATATCATATACTACCACCACGTACCAAATTTCAACCAGATCGGATGAATTTTGCTTGTCCACAAGGTACCGGAGGTCAAATCTGGGGATTGGTTTATATGGGGGCTATATATAATTATGGACTGATATGAGCCAATTCATGCATGGTTGTTGGATACCATATACTAACATCACGTACCAAATTTCAACCGAATCCGATGAATTTTGCTCTTCCAAGGGGCTCCGGAGGTCAAATCTGGGGATCGGTTTATATGGGGGATATACATAAGTATGGACCGATTCCGACCAATTTTTGCATGGGTGTTTGAGGCCATATATTAACACCACGTACCAAATATCAACTGAATCAGATGAATTTTGGTCTTCCAAGAGGCTCCGGAGGTCAAATATGGCGATCAGTTTATATGGAGCTATATGTAATTATGCGCCGATGTGGACCAATTTCTGCATGGTCATTAGAGATCATATACTAACACCATGTACCAAATTTCAGCCGGATAGGATGAAATTTTCTTCTCTTAGAGGCTCCGCAAGCCAAATCGGGGGATCGGTTTATATGGGGCTCTATATAAATATGGACCGATGTAGACCAATTTTTGCACAGTTGTTAGAGACCATATACTAAATCGGTTCAGATTTAGATATAGCTCCCATATATATATATTTCGCTCGATATGGACTTATATGGTCCCAGAAGCCAGAGTTTTACCCTAATTTGCTTAAAATTTTGCACAAGAAGAACAATTAGTACTATAGTCAAGTGTGCCAAATTTTATTGAAATCGGTTCAGATTTAGATATAGCTCTCATATATATCTTTCGCCCGATATGGACTAATACGGTCCCAGAAGCCAGAGTTTTACCTCAATTTGGTTGAAATTTTGCACTAGGAGTACAATTAGTAGTGTAGTCAAGTGTGCCAAGTTTTATTGAAATCGGTTCAGATTTAGATATAGCTCCCATATATATCGTTCGCCCGATTTACACTCATATGTCCACAGTGGCCACTCTTTTACTACGATTTAATTGAAATTTTGCACAGGGAGTAGAATTGGCATTGTAGCTTTGCGTGCCAAATTTGGTTGAAATCGGTTCAGATTTAGATATAGCTCCCAAATATATGTTTTTCTGATTTCGACAAAAATGGTCAAAATACCAAAATTTTCCTTGTAAAATCACCACTGCTTAGTCGAAAAGTTGTAAAAATTACTCTAATTTTCCTAAACTTCTAATACATATATATCGAGCGATAAATCATAAATAAACTTTTGCGAAGTTTCTTTAAAATTGCTTCAGATTTAAACGTATCCCATATTTTTTTACTAACATTGTGTTCCACCCTAGTGCATTAGCCGACTTAAGTTTTGAGTCTATAGATTTTGTAGAAGTCTATCAAATTCTGTCCAGATCAAGTGATATTTAAATGTATGTATGTGGGTCACACCTTTATATATAGCACCCAACACATTTGACAGATGTGATATGGTATCGAAAATTTAAATCTACAAGGTGGTGCAGGGTATAATATAGTCGGCCCCGCCCGACTTTAGACTTTCCTTGTTTTAGACTTGTTTTATTTAGCCTTACTTTTAACCTGATCCTGATTTGGCACAAACCTATTGTAACTTCAAGAATCAGGATTTTTAGATTTAGGTCTGATATATATGTATCACCCGATTCCTCCATTTTCATTATCCACTAAACCCTTCGAAATATGGGTTTTTATGTAATTTGTCTCTTGGAAAAAAGTTAACGTTTGGCATAGAAAAGGAGGGGAAACCCAGACTTAGACTTTCTTGCTTTGTTTAAACTGTTTTGTAGGAAGAATAAACTAACTCGTTCGAAAATTGAACTAAATTGTACTCAACATTTTGAGATTTCCACAAAGCGTTGTTAAAACCAGGAAGATGTAATGCCCTGTTGTACTTTTTAATTACCCACGTTTTGTTCATAAAATATTTGAGACATACTTAAAAAGAGGATAATTTCATTGGGACGTGGAAAATTTCGCACTATTTATACTGATCATTTCACTAGTGTATACACTTTAAAATTTAGCATTACTTTAACATCATGTTTAGCATTTCTAAGCATTAATGGTTATATAGTTGCAAAACATGTTTAGATCTGGTGGTGAGCTTCACCTTGAGATAATATCCACTTTGTTTGACCCAAAAGCTTTAACAATTTTCCTTTAGCTCTTAGACAATCATCCTTTGTACGCTTGAATGTATTTTTGTTAATATTCAAAGTATTAAAACGAAGTGTAGGATTTGAGGTTTACATCACAAACATAGCACTTGACATTTAAGTCTTGATTGTTCTGTGCAATTTTAAAACAGATTTCTGTGTTAACAAAATCACGGAATATGTCTTTATTAGAATTTTATCATTCGATTCGACGATAAAAAGTAATATTTTATATAGCTAAGTATTTCAATGTGAAAAATTTCATATTGTATTGTCTTGTCACTATCTTCATGTATGCACTGTTAGAAAAATATGTTTTTCATATGTTCCGATATAAACAAAATGTGTTTCGGGCACGATTTTAAACCACAATATATTTAAGTGCGAACATGTAATGTTCCTAAACTAACACTAAATGTTTGGGACATCTATGTTAATATGTTAGAAAATATTATGTTTGGGGCATGAATGTTTCATAAAAATCATATGTGTGAATACAAACATATATAAATTTACAAATTTCGACTAAACATACATATGTTGTGATATTTTATTCAAAGCGACAGAGAGAGTATAGAGAGAAATAGAGATGGAAACCGGGAGAGTTGACGAAAGATATCAATATAACACAGCAAAAGAGTCAAAAAAGAACAATTTCTGTGAAACCGCTTGTATGTTGTTTCGGAAAACTGTTTTATATAAGGCCAAAAATTTGATATGTTTAAGTCTAAATATTATTTAATTTGAATAAAGAGAATATACATTCTGAACCAAGAGAATAGACATTTGAAAAACAAACAGCTTATGTTTTCGCCTTGAGAGCAGCATTTTATGTATGTGTGGACATGTGTTTTGTTTATCATTTTGGCATTATGGGCACAATTTTTTTCTTGGTTCTTTAAAAGAAATCAGGGGTCTTCATAAAAATAACGAAAGGGCACTATACTCTTTTTAGAGTTGGGACAGTAAAATGAAATAAGGAGGAAATAGTGAAAAATTACACAGTAAAATGTAAAAAAAACAAACTTTAGTTCCTCTTTATTAAAAAGTAGTCCACGAGGAGTTGACGGACACCATCAAATATAAAAGCGGGCATTAAGTTCGAGTTTTACAGCTAAAACAATTTAAAAAGTTTATTTTCTTTAAAATGAATTATTAAAGAAAAATAAAAGGAATTTTAGAGCGATGGTGTTAAATGCTAGTAAAAAACTGTTCACTCCTAAATAAATTTATGTTTATATTATAAAATTATGTATGTATGTTTATACTCGACTCCACGTTCTTCTTTTGTTAGTTTTTGAATTCCTTCCAAATTTTAAAGTTTTGTACAAAAACAGTTTTTTATTACAAGATTGTTATTTTTGCAAAAAAAATAATATTTTATCCAAAAATCAGTCAATTTCGTTTATATCAAGCACTGTTACTGACTATAAATCTTTAATAACGCACATTTCGAAGTTTCATTTAAAAAAAAAAAATAATATAGTATAAATATAAATGTTAAATTAAAAAAAAAAAAAACAAAAAAAAATGTTCGGTCGGAGCAGGGATTGAACCCACGACCCTTTGCATGCAAGGCAGACATGCTAACCACTGCTCCACGTGGCAAAAAAATGTATGTTTCTGTTAAATAATGTTATGTTTGCATAGGCTCGTGGGCGCTGCAAACTATGCTATATAAATGTAACTTAAAACGATAATTATCTACTGGTGACTATAACAGCTACGTAGCCCAGTGGATAGTGTGTTGGCTTACAAACTGTATGGTCCTCGGTTCGATTCTCCGTGCAGGCGAAAGGTAAAATTTAAAAAATTTATAAAAGTGAATAATTTCTTCAACATTATTTGTATTACAGAGAAAGGTGCCAATAACTAAAAAATTTCGTGGAAGTGAAAATTACGAGTATGTTAGGGAATGAGCACAATCGTGTTTGGGAAAAAGTCTTCCAAGCATATAATATTTTTGGCTCAAAATGCTTCCAAACATATAATATGTTCACATAAAACAAACATATTAATGTTTCGGCAGTATGCAATAATATATGTGCTTCCTGCAAAATATGTTTGGAACATATGTTAAAGAAGCGATTTTTTTTTGAGGGTGTGTGTTATCAATAAAAAAAAAATGGTGTATTGTACTATTTTTGGGTGTACACATTCCAATTTGATTTCACACTTTCAAAATATTTCATTTCAGTTTATGGCATCTACTATTGTTTACAAAACCGAAAACAAAATCTTTAGCCACAATATGAGTGTGTAAAAGTGAATATCAGCGAATATTAGATTAGGTTATGCATTAAGGCGGGCTTAACTTTTTCATACAATTTCTTCAATTCTATACTCTCTTGATATTAAAATCTTATTGGATCTACTGAAATTCAATTATCAGAATAATCTATTGTCCAACATATTCCAAAAGTTTTTCGTTTCTGGTGCAATTCTAATGCTCAAAATGAAACGGGTTCTACGAGGTAGAGATACTAATTTGTCCCAGGATGTGTTCTTTGGAATGCATCCAAGTCGTGTCCTCAAGTGTAAATTAAAAATGACCGGTCGCTTCCACACATTTTACACATTTCGACCAGAAATAGGACAGGCCCATACACACCAGGGACTAGTCCTATACCCATCCTGGGGTCGATCCATATCCGGTAGGGTATAAAGAGATATCTCAAATTTTATTTTTATCAGTAACCCCCATATACACCGGCGCACACATTATCCAAATTACGCATTTATCTTCACATTATTTCTTGGACTGGTTATAGTAGTGGTTATAGTAGACATCGAATAAAGAAATAAATTCTTGCTTTATTTGTTTAGAAATATTTATAAATTATTATTCTATGGTGTTGGGTACCATAGGATACCCAGCAAAAAATGTGGAAGTTGTTCAAAAGGCACAACTTCAAAAGCATATTTTAACTACACAGAAGTTCTTTTAATTCAATTTGTACAACTCGCTTTTTCTTATATTTTTATTGGGTGATTTAATTTTTTTAATCGATCCACTGTGCGTTCCAATTTCACTCTGATTTACTTGAAATTTTGCACAGATAGCGGAATATATCTTACGCCCGATATGCGCTTATATGGCTCCAGAAGCCAGATTTTTTTCTTAAATTTTGCACAAGGAGTATATTTGATAGTATCGTCAAGTGTGCAAAGTTTGATTTAAATCGGTTCAGATTTAGGTATAGCCCGTACGTAAACGTACATTTGCAGAAATGCGTTATTTTATTTATAGTGATGTTTAGTGTAAGTTTTTGGCGCATTTTGCTAAGCACCGGTCTAAATATAATATATCGTTGAAAAGGTATATGAGAGAACCTTATTCTTATGAAATTAAAAAAAAATACGAAAATTTTTTGGGGCAAGCAACATTTTTTTTTTTCAAAAATTCCGATTTTTGGGAATAAACAATATGAATTGAAACCTTAATCACTTTTCAACTAATTATTATATCATTATGATTTTTGTTGATTTTTACAGGGAAAATTGTTCTAAGATATATTGCTGAATACACCATTCCCAAAATTGGTATTAACAAGTATATACAGCACTAAGTTCGGCCCGGCCGAATCTTAAATACCCACCACCATGAACCAAATATTGGGGTTTCCTTTGAAATTTCAGGAGGACTTGAGGACTTGACACTTCCCGAAGATACATTTAAAGATTTCACCTATGAGGACTATATCAGATTCTGGATTTATAAGAACCATTTTTGTTTGAGTTTTAGAGGAATCATTAACATCTCTTGTAAGTGTGCAAGAAAATTATAAAATAACGTCTTGATTTGAAATCTTAAATCTGTAGAAGTAAAATCTGGAAATTTTACATTGAGTTTCAAGCAATTTTCATGATCAGTGCGCCTTCTACACCCTCATGAAGTGAAGTCGGTCTATATGGAGGCATTACCAAATGGACCGATAAAAACTTAGTCCGATACACGTTTTTGTGAGCCTAAAATACCAGAATATTTACAATTTCAGGCAAATCAGATAAAAACTACAGTTTCTAGAAACCCAAGGAGTTATATATGTCTGAATTTCCAATTTCAGACAAACTGGATAAAAACTACGGTTTCTATAAGCCCAAGACCCCAAATCGGAAAGTCGTTTTATATGGGGACCATTCCAAAACATGGACCGATACTTACAATTTTTGGCACACGTATTTGTGGTCCTACAATACCTCTAGATTTCCAATTACAGGTAAATTGCATAAAAACTGCGGTTTCTATAAGCCCAAGAAGTAAAATCGTGGGATCGGTCTATATGGGGGCTATACCAAAACATGGACCGATACTCACCATTTTTGGCACACCTCTTTATGGTCATAAAATACCTTTAGATTTCAAATTTCAGGCAAATTGAATAAAAACTACGATTTCTATAAGCCCAAGACCCCAAATCGGGAGGTCGGTTTATATGGGGACTATATCAAAACCTGGACCGATATAGCCCATCTTCGAACTTGACCTGCCTGCTGATGAAAGACGAGTTTGTGCAAATTTTTAGCACGATTGCTTCATTATTGAAGACTGTAGCGTGATTACAATAGACAGACAGACGGACATCGTTATATCGTCTTAGAATTTCTCCCTGATCAAAAATATATATACTTTATATAGTCGGAAATCGATATTTCGATGTGTTACAAACGGAATGACAAACTTATTATACCCCCGTCACCATTCTATGGTGGTGGGTATAAAAATCCCCAAATTGGGGACGTTGGGATGTTAAAAAACGTTATTTGTTGTAATTTGCATATTTCTCAGCTGTTTACTGGTAGAATATTGTCCTTTAACAGTTAGTCAGTGGACACATGGGGCTTTTTGAAAAAGAGATCGGCTGAGAATTCGCTGCTTGGCCAAATGAGAATTTTTGAAAACAACACTATTTCTTTTTGAAAAATTTCCGATTTTGGGAGGAGAAGAACTCATATACTGCTTGACCAAAATGGCCAACAAAAGTTTAAAACGTATCCTTATTTGGTGCTTTATAAGAAACAAGAAATCTATAAAAAAGATACAGTAAGAATGTATGTGCCTACAGTAAGAATGTATGTGCCTTTTCAAAAAAAATTGTCAAAATTAGATATTTTTTTTTTTTTTGAAATTTTATTTTGTGTAGAACTTTTAATTTAAAGCAAATAGGTTAGGTTAGGTTACGTGGTAGCCCGATGTATCAGGCTCACTTAGACTAATCAGTCCATTGTGATACCACATTGGTGAACTTCTCTCTTATCACTGAGTGCTGCCCGATTCCATGTTAAGCTCAATGACAAGGGACCTCCTTTTTATAGCCGAGTCCGAACGGCGTTCCAAATTCCAGTGAAACCACTTAGAGAAGCTTTGAAACCCTCAGAAATGTCACCAGCATTACTGAGGTGGGATAATCCCCCGCTGAAAAACTTTTTGGTGTTCGGTCGAAGTAGGAATCGAACCCACGACCTTGTGTATGCAAGGCGGGCATGCTAACCATTGCACCACGGTGGCTCAAATAGGTACACATTTTTGTCTTCTAAAACTCGTAGAATTTTGTAGGAAATGCAGTTAAGAAGAAAAATTACGGAGGTAAAAGATAGTTGGACACGCGCGATAACTTTTTTGTATAAGTTCTATCCAGCAAAGAAAAAATCATGTAAATCGGTCAAAGTTAAGACATTTAGAATATTTTCTCTTAGTGTGAGTACTCACATATAAATTCAAATAATTTTTCTTCTATTTATTCACATAAAAATAATGAGTCTTTATATGAAAATAAAATTATGCAGTAGGTAAAGAGTAAAACTGTTCTCTTTTCGTCATTCTGGATGCGTTGGAATGCCACGAAAATACTTAAGCCAGAAGAGATAACAAAACTGAAGAAATATAATATGCAAATTATGTCACGTTTTCGGTTCTTGCTTTCATTCCTTAACATGCCACTTACATATATCTTCATTTGCACTGGTACCGGGTTTTCCTTAGTGGCGGTAAGTCCCATCGAAATGCCTGCCAGCCTTTTCTTCTTTGGCTTGTATTTTTCTTGACAGAAGGTCTGAAAGTGTATCATTATTTAATTTAATGTAAAATAATTAACTATGGCGGTTCAACAAAAAAAAACAATATTTGTTTGAGGGTAAGTTGCCAACATTACCACACAGAAAAATTGAGTTTTCATTTTTTAAGAAATTGAACTTTTCTGGTGTTTGGTTTCTGTTTTTGTTTTTTTCTGCAAATATAGGGATTTCAATTGAGATGATTGAAATGTGCAGGTTTTTGGAAAACGTTTTGTTCATGACGGTAATAGCATCGTTTTATACGAGGGTTGCCTTATATATTTCGGAATAATTCCGCATCGAAAATTGTTTAGGATTTATTTCCATTTGCTTGGGTGAAGTGCATGTTTAAATTCCTATAAACAACCCAAATTGCGCTCCTATGAATTCGATAGTGCTGAGTCCTGTTGCAATGTCCATGTTCTGCGATGGAAATGTTTGTCTGTCAATACTGCTTTTAGGATAAAATTCGGAAGATATTTCCACAAGTCGGAGCTTTATTTCAAATTCGACCATTCTGTGGAAAGTTTGGCATTACAGTGTGTAGGATATGACTACGATATGGGGAAATCTTCATAGAATTTTGTGTACAATGTGGGTATTTTGGCCATATTAGATCAAGATGACACACTTAAATAGCATATTAAATGTATTCTCTATCGAGTCAATTGGAGGAAACTCCCATTGAAAATGGGTCTAAAATATGAAACATTCTACCATATTTCCCCTACTCTGGCGTACATATATATGGGATCTATATCTAAATACGAACCGATTTTGACCAAATTTGACATGAAAGATATATATGGGTGCTATATCCAAATCTGAACCGATTTGGCTGATATTTTTCATATCTTACGAAAGCTCCAAAATATTTGGCTGCCGGAAATTTTGATAAAATACGTTGATAAATAGGTCAATTATGACCAGATCGGCGATAAATATATATGGCAGCTATATTTAAATCTGAACCGATTTTTTTTTTCCAAATCAATAGCGATTGTCTTTGAGCCAATGTAAAACACCTGTGCCAAATTTGAGGACGATCGGACTTAAACTGCGGTCTGTACTTTGCACAAAATTACATATACAGACGGACGTACAGAGAGACGGACATCGCTAAATCGACTCAGAATTCAATTATAAGCCGATCAGTATACTAAACGATGGGTCTCAGGCTTTTCTTTCTTGGCGTTACATAAAGGGTGATTTGTTAAGAGCTTGATAACTTTTTTTAAAAAAAAAACGCATAAAATTTGCAAAATCTCATCGGTTCTTTATTTGAAACGTTAGATTGGTCCATGACATTTACTTTTTGAAGATAATTTCATTTAAATGTTGACCGCGGCTGCGTCTTAGGTGGTCCATTCGGAAAGTCCAATTTTGGGCAACTTTTTCGAGCATTTCGGCCGGAATAGCCCGAATTTCTTCGGAAATGTTGTCTTCCAAAGCTGGAATAGTTGCTGGCTTATTTCTGTAGACTTTAGACTTGACGTAGCCCCACAAAAAATAGTCTAAAGGCGTCAAATCGCATGATCTTGGTGGCCAACTTACCGGTCCATTTCTTGAGATGAATTGTTCTCCGAAGTTTTCCCTCAAAATGGCCATAGAATCGCGAGCTGTGTGGCATGTAGCGCCATCTTGTTGAAACCACATGTCAGCCAAGTTCAGTTCTTCCATTTTTGGCAACAAAAAGTTTGTTAGCATCGAACGATAGCGATCGCCATTCACCGTAACGTTGCGTCCAACAGCATCTTTGAAAAAATACGGTCCAATGATTCCACCAGCGTACAAACCACACCAAACAGTGCATTTTTCGGGATGCATGGGCAGTTCTTGAACGGCTTCTGGTTGCTCTTCACTCCAAATGCGGCAATTTTGCTTATTTACGTAGCCATTCAACCAGAAATGAGCCTCATCGCTGAACAAAATTTGTCGATAAAAAAGCGGATTTTCTGCCACTGATTTTGGTAATAAAATTCAATGATTTGCAAGCGTTGCTCGTTAGTAAGTCTATTCATGATGAAATGTCAAAGCATACTGAGCATCTTTCTCTTTGACACCATGTCTGAAATCCCACGTGATCTGTCAAATACTAATGCATGAAAATCCTAACCTCAAAAGAATCACCCTTTACAAATGCACAAACTTATTATACCCTGTACCACAGTAGTGGTGAAGGGTATAAAAAAATATTTGATTTGAAAAAAGTCTTTAAAATAACTGAAAAACTAACCGAAATTAAAGACAAAATGACTTCAATCGATAAATGCGATCTGTATCTCACTTTTAATTACAGTTTTAGTTTTATATTTAAAGCTAACTAGATCCTTAAAAACACAAAATCTTCGAACTAAAGTATTTTTTTTAGTGTGATTTTGAACAAACGAACAAAATTTGATCTTTTTAGAATTTATGCCAGATCAAGAAGCGTAAAAATCTCTCATTTGATAGAGGCTGTAGGCTGCTAAGATAGGGATGAGTGACAAAGATTTTGTCTTTACACTAATGATTTCATATTGATTCGAAGCCAAAGGACATAATTCTCTTTAGACTTTAGCGTACCTTTTACTAGGAAAAAAATTGAATTTAATAATCTTTTAAAAAAGTGTTAACGAGAAATTAAATTTACAAATTCAGGGGCGACTTCAAATAAAAATATACTATTTTTCAAGTAAAAAAATCTTTATAATAAAGTGGAGAATACATCTCTTATTTTTGGACGGGTTTATGCTTTATGGTTAAGATAAAACACCGTACACCAAAAGAATTTTCTTCGTAAAAAGAACGAAAAATTTCGTCAAAAGTACGACATTTGCCATTGTTTTACAAACAAAGAAACTTTTCATTAAAAGTACGAAATATTTCGCTATTTTTACGAAGGAAATTTTTCCATATTTTTCGTAGTTTGGAAGAAACAACTTCGTACTTTTTATGAAAAAGTTTCATACTTTTTATGAAACAATTTCGTTCTTTTTATGAAATTGTTTCGTACTTTTGAGGAAATTACTTCATACTTTTTATGAAATTGTTACGAATTTTAATGACATAATTTCGTACTTTTTATGAAAAACTTTCGTACTTTTTGTGAAAAATGTTCGAACTAAAAAAAAAAAAAAAACAAGTATATATGGCCGTAAGTTCGGCCAGGCCGAATCCTCTGTACCCTCCACCATGGATAGCGTAGAAACTTCTACGAAAGACAATCGAAGTCGATAAACTTTTCAATGAAGTCGTATTGTCCTTATAATTAAGTCATTTGACTTAAAAATGGGTATTAAGGTCAACTTGACTTTAATAATTCAGAAAAATTCTTTAACATTAATGAAATTGTCTTTAAATCTGTGGTCTTTTTGCATCTTGAATACAAAGCAAAAAATCGTTCAAATATAGGACATGTTTTTCAACACTTTATTTTAAAGATGTTTTTTACTTGATACATAGCATAATTTCTACTTTAAGTCGAGACTGAATTTGGAAAATAAAATTGTCGGTAACTCTTTTTTAAAGGACTTTGATAGCATATGAAGAAAAAAAGCTTAAAAAACGAAAAATTAAAATTTGCTTCCTAGAAGCAAGTACACAAAACCCAAATTTTAGCCCAAATTTAAAAGAGAATTGTGTTTTAAAAGTATCGTTACTTGTATTCTCCGCTTCTTTGGCTCAGAATCAATACCAAAATTGTTAAAGTAACGACAAAATTGAAATATGGGGTCGCTTATATGGGGGCTATATACAATTATGAACTTGATATGGACCAATTTTTGTGTGATTGGGGATCGATTTATCTGACAATCTACCAAATTCCAACTGACTCGGATGAAATTTGCTCCTCCAAGAGGCTCCAAAACCAAATCTCGGGATCGGTTTATATGGGGGCTATATATGATTATGGACTGATATGGACCACTTTTGGCATGGTTGTTAAATATCATATACTACCACCACGTACCAAATTTCAACCAGATCGGATGAATTTTGCTTCTCCGAAAGGCACCCGGGGTCAAATCTGGGGATCGGTTTATATGGCGGCTATATATAATTATGGACTGATATGAACCAATTCCTGCATGGTTGTTGGATAACATATATTAACATCACCATACCATATACTAACACCATGTACCAAATTTCAGCCGGATCGGATGAAATTTGCTTCTCTTAGAGGGTCTGCAAGCCAAATTTGGGGGTCCGTTTATATGGGGGCTATACATAAAAGTGCACCGATATGGCCCATTTGCAATACCATCCGACCTACATCAATAACAACTACTTGTGCCAAGTTTCAAGTCGATAGCTTGTTTCGTTCGGAAGTTAGCATGATTTCAACAAACGGACGGACGGACGGACGGACATGCTCAGATCGACTCAGAATTTCACCACGACCCAGAATATATATATATATATACTTTATGGGGTCTTAGAGCAATATTTCGATGTGTTACAAACGGAATGACAAAGTTAATATACCCCCATCCAAAGTGCAGTTGGTTGTAGTAAAAGGTTTGAAAAATGTCACCATTACTTTATAAGTTTTTGAATAAATTTTAGTTTGGTTGCTTCACATTTATTCATAGCATGCTGTTACCGAAATGAGAAGTAGCATAGACATGTATTAACAAATTGAATAAAGGAATACTCAAGCTCATTATCAAAGACAATTTTATGTCGCGAACGGAAATTTTTCAACATCAATGAAACTTCTTTGTTATTTCAAAGAAAATGTTTCGTTCTTTTTATACCCTTCACCACTACTGTGGTACAGGGTATAATAAGTTTGTGCATTTGTATGTAACGCCAAGAAATAGTGGTCATAGACCCATCTTTTAGTATACCGATCGGCTTAGAATTAAATTCTGAGTCGATTTAGCGATGTCCGTCTGTCTGTCCGTCTGTCTGTATATGTAATTTTGTGCACAAAGTACAGCTCGCAATTTAAGTCCGATTGTCCTCAAATTTGGCAGAGGGCCGTTTCTTGGGACAGAGACAATCGCTATTGGTTTTGGAAAAAATCGGTTCAGATTTAGATATAGCTGCCATATATATTTATCCCCGATGTGGTCATAGTTAGCGCGTTTATCAACCGATTTTCTTAAAATACCGTATATCCAAATATTTTATGAATCTCGCAAATCTTACAAAATATCAGCCAAATCGGTTCAGATTTAGATATATCTTCCATATATATTGTTCGCCCGATATGGACTTATATGGCCCCAGAAGCCAGAGTTTAGGTCCAATTTGGTTGAAATTTTGCACTAAGAGTACAATTAGTAATATAGTGATGTGTGCCAAATTTGATTGAAATCGGTTCAGATTTAGATATAGCTCCCATATATAGCTTTCGCCCGATTTACACTCATATGACCACAGATGCCAATTTTTTGCTCCGATTTAGTTGACATTTTGCACAGGGAGTAGAATTAGCATTGTAGCTATGCGTGCCAAATTTAGTTGAAATCGGTTCAGATTTAGATATAGCTCCCATATATAGCTTTCGCCCGATTTACACTCATATGACCACAGAGGCCAATTTTTTGCTCCGATTTAGTTGACATTTTGCACAGGGAGTAGAATTAGCATTGTAGCTATGCGTGCCAAATTTAGTTGAAATCGGTTCAGATTTAGATATATCTCCCATATATAGCTTTCGCCCGATTTACACTCATATGACCATAGAGGCCAATTTTAAACTCCGATTTAGTTGAAATTTTGCACAGGGAGTAGAATTAGCATTGTTACTATGCGTGCCAAATTTGGTTGAAATCGGTTCAGATTTGGATATATCTCCCATATATAGCTTTCGCCCGATTTACACTCATATGACCACAGAGGCCAATTTTTAACTCCGATTTAGTTGAAATTTTGCACAGGGAGTAGAATTAGCATTGTAACTATGCGTGCCAAATTTAGTTGAAATCGGTTCAGATTTGGATATATCTCCCATATATAGCTTTCGCCCGATTTACACTCATATGACCATAGAGGCCAATTTTTAACTCCGATTTAGTTGAAATTGTGCACAGGGAGTAGAATTAGCATTGCAGCTATGCGTGCCAATTTTGGTTGAAATCGGTTCAGATTTAGATATAGCTCCCATATATATGTTTTTCTGATTTCGACAAAAATGGTCAAAATACAAACATTTTCCTTGTAAAATCGCCACTGCTTTGTCGAAAAGTTGTAAAAATGACTCTAATTTTCCTAAACTTCTAATACATATATATCGAGCGATAAATCATAAATAAACTTTTTCGAAGTTTCCTTAAAATTGCTTCAGGTTTAAACGTTTCCCATATTTTTTTTTACTAACATTGTGTTCCACCCTAGTGCATTAGCCGACTTAAATTTTGAGTCTATAGATTTTGTAGAAGTCTATCCAATTCTTCCAGATCGAGTGATATTTAAATGTATGTATTTGGGACAAACCTTTATATATAGCATCCAACACATTTGACGGATGTGATATGGTATCAAAAATTTAGATCTACAAAGTGGTGCAGGGTATAATATAGTCGGCCCCGCCCGACTTTAGACTTTCCTTACTTGTTATGAAGAAATTTTAACGCAGAATATTTCGTAAAATATTCATAAATTCGTAAAAACTTCTTCACAAAGTCATGAAAATTGAAGAAAGTTTCGTTAAAATACGAACATTTTACGAAGAAAAGTTAATGTAGTATATTTCGAAGACATTTCGTATATTCCTAAAATGTTCTTCGTAAAATTTACGAAAATTAATGAACATTTCGTTGTTTTAATGAAGAATTCACGAGGAATATTTAGCTCTTCGTAAAACTAACTAAAAAAAACTCTTATGTATTGTCATTGTCATCTACAATCGAATTACTTTGGATGTGGTAGTCCTTGCCGATGGCAAAGTATCTTAAAACTTCTTAACATCGTCTTTTAAATTGTAAGTTAGTCCTTACGGGGTATATATTAGACAAAAAGGCAGATTAACTGCCTGTTCGTGGAATTTTCGTTCGCCTCGAGATGAACGATTCGTCAAAAATCCCATATTGATACCTCGAAAACCAGAGTCTGTGAAATTCCAATTGTTTCGGTGTTCGATAGTAAATCGTAAATAATGAGTTCATGACAAAATTCAGGATTTTCTAGAAATTACATCAAAAGTTATTTTAGTTTCAATTTAGACGAACGATTCGTCTCGAGTCGATTTTGCGCGGCAATTAGAGTGCCAGAAGTCAAGTATGGAGGTTGGTTTATATGGGGGGCTATATACAGTTATGAACCAATATGGACCAATTTTTGTGTGATTGGGGATCGGTATATAGGGCTGTATATACTTATGGACCGATATGAACCGATTTTTGCATGGTTTTTAGTGGCCATATACTTACACCACATACCAAATTTCAATCATATCGGATGAAATTTGCTTATCCACACAGAAAAAAAGTATGTTGTAAAACTGATGCTTAAATGAACTAATATTTATTGCAAACATTTTATTTTGTTTTAGTTTATATTTAACATTTTGTAAGAAATTTTCCCCAGCTCAACGATTTTTTCTTTATTCCAAGTATGTCTTAAAAAATTTATGAACTAAATGGCAGTTAAATTTCAATGACACACAAATCCGGGGTTCACTTTTTGTGGAGACTATACATAAAAGTCGTCCGATATGACCCATTTGCAATACCATCCGAACTACATCAATAACAACTACTTGTGCCAAGTTTCAAGTCGATAGTTTGTTTCGTTCGGAAGTTTGCGTGATTTCAACAGACGGAAGAAGGGACATCGCTGGATCGACTCAAAATTTCACCACAACCTAGAATATATACACTTTATGCGGTCTTAGACCAATATTACGATGTCTTACAAAGGGAATGACACCCGAAATACCCCCATCCCATGGTAGAGAGTATAGAGACTTCATTCAAACAAAATTTTCTTTCATGGTATGATACCGATTTTTAAGTCGAATAACCTAAGTATAAGGAAAAACCGACTTCATTGAAAAATAAAAGGTAAAAAATTTAATGAGAGGGATGCTTCTTCTACGCTAAGCAAAATTCGATTTCATATTTTAAGGATATTAAATATTTGGTCTCACGGCAATATTTTTTTCAGTGTAGGGAATGCAAAAACTTCATTCTATGATTGATGATCTAAACGTTTTTAGTTTTATTTGTCGACGAAGTTTACATTAAATTTTTGCCATTTAAATTTACTCCCACAAAAATATTGAAATTCCATTGCTCAATAAATTAATAGCAATATTTTATTTTAAACTATTATCACGACAATTTCCCAAATAGTACGAGAGTTCATATTCAGACACCATAGTACACTCACTCATATTCACAAAAAAAAAAAAAAAAACGACAACTATCCGCTCTCCACTTAAGACTTGTAGATGACTGATGACGTGACACGTACTCCCAACGATATAAAAAAGGATAAAAAAATGTAAAGTTGATTGTAACTGTACTGAATTGGGAAAATGATGGGAAAAATAGCAAAAAACGAACAAGGAAAAAAACGTATATGAGTCTATACGTAGTTAAATACTTGAACATCCATGCAGGAAACAGATTACAAATGAAAAAATAAAAAAAAATGAAATGGGGCAACATAAGCACGAGGGAGTGAGTAACACGACCGTGAGCCATGAACGAAAATTGGAAAAAGGAAACGGATGTCAATTATTAGCTTAATGAGTTTCATGTGGAAGCAGTGAAACAATTTACAAACTCTTTTAAACTTATCGCTCTTTAATTTGCGCGAGTTCAATTTTTTTGCAAACGAGGAAAAGCAATTTTAGCTTCAGGTCTGTACTAAGAGTCTGACTTTTTTTGCGGATTACACAATGCAGAGAATCTTAAAAGGAAAATATTAATTTGGAAATCTATTTAAAGTACTGGCTGTTCAAGTGTATATCAATGTACAGGATAGCTGAAATGAAGCGTTACCAAGTGCTTGCTGGTACAGCTGTCAACCCAAAAATGACAGGTTCTTTAAAAAAACTTGCTTAATTCCAAAGAACTTATCTGTACACAAATGATAAAAGTATTCACTCCTAGCCAAAAAAGTGTTAAATTCCATTGAAGATGCATTTACGAATCAATTCCCTCTTAAATTAGAATTTTGCGTACATCAAACTAATAAACACATTTCGTTTTTATACCCTCCACCATAGAATGGGAGTATCTTAACATTGTCATGCCACACAAAAAACTATCACCAAAATTTTTATACCCTCCACTATAGGATGGGGGTATATAAACTTTGTCATTCCGTTTGTAACACATCGAAATATTGCTCTAAGACCCCATAAACTATATATTTTCTGGGTCGTGGTGAAATTCTGAGTCCATCTGAGCATGTCCGTCCGTCCGTTTGTTGAAATCACGCTATCTTCCGAACGAAACAAGCTATCGACTTGAAACTTGGCACAAGTAGTTGTTATTGATGTAGATCGGATGGTATTGCAAATGGGCCATATCGGTCCACTTTTACGTATAGCCCCCATATAAATGGACCCCCAAATTTGGCTTGCGATTGCTCTAAGAGAAGCAAATTTCATCCGATCCGGCTGAAATTTGGTACATGGTGTTAGTATATGGTCTCTAACAACCATTCAAAAATTGGTCCACATCGGTCCATAATTATATATAGCCCCCATATAAACCGATCGCCCGATTTGGCTTGCGGAGCCTCTAAGAGAAGCAAATTTCATCCGATCCGACTGAAATTTAGTACATAGTGTTGGTATATGGTCTCTAACAAACATGAAAAAATTGGTTCACATCGGTCCATAATTATATATAGCCCCCATATAAACCGATCCCCCGATTTGGCCTGCGGAGCCTCTAAGAGAAGCAAATTTCATCCGATCCGGCTGAAATTTGGTACATGGTGTAAGTATATGGTCTCTAACAACCGTGCAAAAATTGGTCCATATCGGTCCATAATTATATATAGCCCCCATATAAACCGATCCCCCGATTTGACCTCTGGAGCCTCTTGGAAGACCAAAATTCTTCTGATTCAGTTGAAATTTGGTACGTGATGTTAATATATGGCCTCAAACACCCATGCAAAAATTGGTTGATATCGGTCCATAATTATATATAGGCCCCATATAAACCGATCCCCAGATTTGACCTCCGGAGCACCTTGGAAGAGCAAAATTCTTCCCATTCGGTTGAAATTTGGTACGTGATGTTAGTATAGGGTATCCAACAACCATGCAGGAATTGGTTCCTATGAGTCCATAATAATATATAGCTCCCATATAAACCGATCCCCAGATTTGACCTCCGGTGCCTTTTGGAGGAGCAAAATTCATCCGATCTGGTTGAAACTTGGTGGTAGTATATGATATTTACGTCATTAGTCTTTCGTAGAAGTTTCTTCGCAATCCATGGTGGAAGGTACATAAGATTCGGCCTCGCCGAACTTACGGCCGTATATACTTGTTTCAATTAAAACCTTAATTGAATTTGGAAACGGATTCAATTAATATATTAATTGATTCAATTAATTATTTAATCAAATCCGAATAAAAACCAATTACAACAAGTATATACGGCCGTAAGTTCGGCCAGGCCGAAGCTTATGTACCCTCCATCATGGGTTGCGTAGAAACTTCTTCTTAACACTGCCATCCACAATCGAATTACTTATGTTGCGGTAACGCTTGCCGATGGCAAGGTATCTTAAAACCTCCTAACACCATCTTCTAAATTGTATGTAAGTCCATACGTGGTATATATTAAATCAAAAATGATCGATCCAATACGTATATAATTCAGTTTGACAAAGTAGACATAAAATTTTGACAAAATTTTCTACAGAAATAAAATTTTCACAAAATTTTCTATAGAAATAAAATTTTCACAAAATTTTCTATGGAAATAAAAATTTTGACAAAATATTCTATAGAAAGAAAATTTTGACAATAATTCTACAGAAATAAAATTTTAACAAAATTTTCTATAGAAATAAATTTTTGACAAAATTTTCTATAGAAATAAAATCTTGGTAGATTATTTGTGGCTCGAGTGGCAACCATGATTATGAACCGAATAAAATTTGAATAAAATTTTCTATAGAAATAAAATTTTGACAAAATTTTCTATAGAAATAAAATTTTGAAAATGATGAAAATTTTATTATGAACCGAAAAAAAAATTTGACAAAATTTTCTATAGAAATAAAATTTTGACAAAATTTTCTATAGAAATAAAATTTTGGTAGATTATTTTTGGCTCTAGTGGCAACCATGATTATGAACCGATATGGACCAATTTTTATGTGATTGAACCAATTTTGGTATGGTTGTTAGCGACCATATACTAACACCACGTTCCTAATTTGAACCGGATCGGATGAATTTTGCTCTTCCAAGAGGCTCCGGAGGTCAAATCTGGAGAACGTTTTATATGGGGCTATATATAATTATGGAACGATATGGACGAATTCTGGCACGGTTGTTAAAGATCATATACTAACACCATGTTCCAAATTACAACCGGCTTGGATGAAATATGCTTCTCTTGGAGACTTCGCAAGCCAAATCTGGGGATCGGTTTATATGGAGGCTATATATAATTATGAACCGATGTGGACCAATTTTTAAATGTACCAAATTTCAGCCGGATCGGATGAAATTTGCTTCTCTTTGAGGCTCCGCAAGCCAAATCTGGGACTCGGTTTATATGGGGGCTATATATAATTAAGGACCGATATGGACCAATTTTTGCATGGTTGTTAGAGACCATATACCAACATCATGTACCAAATTTCAGCCAGATCGGATGAAATTTTCTTCTCTTTGAGGCTCCGCAAGCCAAATCTGGGGATCGGTTTATATGGGGGCTATATATAATTATGGACCGATGTGGACCAATTTTTGCATGGTTGTTAGAGACTATATACCACCACCATGTACCAAATTTCAGTCGGATCGGATGAAATTTGCTTCTCTTTTAGGCTCCGCAAGCCAAATCTGGGGATCGATTTATATGGGGGCTATATATAATTATGGACCGATATGGACCAATTTTTGCATGGTTGTTAGAGACCATATACCAACACCATGTACCAAATTTCAGCCGGATCGGATGAAATTTGCTTCTCTTTGAGGCTCCGCAAGCCAAATCTGGAGGTCCGTTTATATTGGGCTATACGTAAAAGTGGACCGATATGGCCCATGTGCAATACCATCCGACCTACATCAATAACAACTACTTATGCCAAGTTTCATGTCGATAGCTTGTTTCGTTCGGAAGTTAGCGTGATTTCAACAGACGGCGGACATGCTCAGATCGACTCAGAGCAATATTTCGATGTGTTACGAACGGAATGACAAAGTTAATATACCCCCATCCTATGATGGAGGGTATAAAAATGATTGATATTTGTTACGTTTCCAATTAAAATATGAATTGATTCAATCAATTTGTTAATCAATTCGGAAATCATTTTCAATTACAAACGTGATTGAAAATTTTTCCGTTTCCAATTACACATATGATTGATCCAATCACATTTGTGATTGAAATTGAATAATTTTGAGCAATGGAAAAAGCGAAAAGAGAACAAGATAATGGGTATTTATTCAACACTGTATGATGGAGAGATCAGTCTGTGGAAGTAACTCGTAACGAACGGTTGGGTTTTTGTTTTTCGCGTAAATTGAAAAATATGATTGGCGACATTCTGTCTGGTGCATTCAAAACGTGTGCATAAATATTTTGAACGCAACAACAAATCATAGCAAAGGGTTGAAATAAATAAAGTGTGCAACAACAAATAGCCACATGGTAAAAGTTTAAAAAAATATATGAGAGAACGCATTTGAAATTACCTGTGTTTGTATTTTGTGGTATTGTAAAAATGGAAAACAATCTACGTTTATTAAAGGTAAGAAATTGTGAAATGTGAATACCGTTTTCCATTGAAGCCTGTTTATATTAAACGGACTAAAATAATATATTTTTTATTCATTTCTTTTAGTGACAATTTTATTTCGTGAAATTTACGAATCAATCCCATCAACTCCATCCTTTTATCAAATATATAAGAATATGTTTGCTATGAAAAAGTGGGTACAGTATTGAACTTTTAAAATTATAATTTTTTCACTCCTAGTTTTCTTAAAACCAAGAGCGGTATGAGTTTGTTGGAAGATTTACCTTGAAGTTGCGAAGTAGCGTTGGCATTAAATTGCATTTTTGTTTTACCTGCCTTTTTTAGTTTGAATCCAAGTAGAGAGCAGTATATCTGATATATAAACTAATGAGCTGAATTATGTAATGGTAAAAAAGTTCTTTCTTTTGGATTTAAAATATGAAAAATATCCGAAAATAATAAAAATATGTATTTTCCATTTATATTTTTGCAGAATTTGCAAAGAATCATCAATATAATATCAAATATTACATTGCTTTCCCATTATTTTTGTCTTTGATTGGTTCAAATTTTAATAGACGATTTCAATGTGTGGAAATTTTGGAAAGGAATTGTAATAAAATTAAATTACCGAGCTCCTTAATACACCTTTATATGCTAAAAGACTACAACTGCAAAAGAAGATTATAAATCTGCAATCTGGAACTAGAAATTGAACTTGATATTATATGCAGGTAATGTTTAACAAAATCAAGTTTTAATTGAACAAAATTAAATTCGAATTATTCTGTTTACTTTCAGAAAAATTAATTTAGCTTACAGGCGGCTGATTTATTGGAAATCTAGGCGCATCTATATATTAGAAGGAACATGCTGACATGCACACAAAAAAATTTCACGAAAAATTTTCCAATTAAAATCTTAATTGAGTTTTAAAAAATATTCAATTAAAAATTTAATTGATTCAACAAATTTTTTAATTGAAATAAAAATCAATCACAAAAATAATAGTATCAATTAATTTTTTAATTGGATCAATTAACTTTTTAATTTTTTTTAATTGATACTATAATTTCTGTGATTGAAGACATTTCAATTAAAAATTAATTGGATCAATTAATTTCGTGATTGAATCAGAAAAAAATTTTTTTGTGTGTACCCAGACTACTATAAGGTTTAGTGTATAAAAAATAAAATTTTGAACAAAAAAAATTTTGTTCTTTAAAAATTCCTAAAAAATGGGACAAAAAACACAGTTTTGGTCCAGAAACAGTTAATCTCTAAAACTACTTGGAAAATTGAAGAACAATGTAGGCACGGCTTAAAGAGAATATTGTTTGGGAGTTTCGGATTTTTTTACACCCTCCACCAGAGGATGGGGGTATATTAACTTTGTCATTCCGTTTGTAACACATCGAAATATTGCTCTAAAACCCCATAAAGTATATATATTTTGGGTCGTGGTGAAATTCTGAGTCGATCTGAGCATGTCCATCCGTCAGTGGAAATCACGCTAACTTCCGAACGAAACAAGCTATCGACTTGAAACTTGGCACAAGTAGTTGTTATTGATGTAGGTCGGATGGTATTGCACATGGGCCATATCGGTCCACTTTACGTATAGCCCCATTAAACGGACCCCCAGATTTGGCTTGCGGAGCCTCAAAGAGAAGCAAATTTCATCCGATCCGGCTGAAATTTGGTACGTGGTGTTAGTATGTGGTCTCTAACCGCCATGCAAAAATTGGTCCACATCGGTCCATAATAATATATAGACCCCATATAAACGGACCCCCAGATTTGGCTTGCGGAGCATCAAAGAAAAGCAAATTTCATCCGATCCGGCTGAAATTTTGCACATGGTGTTAGTATATGGTCTCTAACAACTGTGCAAAAATTGGTCCACATCGGTCAATAATTATATATAGCCCCCATATAAACCGATCCCCCCATTAGGGAAGGAAGCAAGGTTCATCCGATTCGGTTGAAATTTGGTACGCGATGTTAGTATATGTTATCCAACAACCATGCAGGAATTGGTTCATATGAGTCCATAATTATATATAGCCCCCATATATACCGATCCTCAGATTTGACCTCCGGTGCATTTTGGAGAAGCAAAATTCATCCGATCTGGTTGAAATTTGGTACGTTGTGGTAGTATATGATATTTAACAACCATGCCAAAAGTGGTCCATATCAGTCCATAATCATATATAGCCCCCATATAAACCGATCCCGAGATTTGGTTTTGGAGGGGCAAATTTCATCCGAGTCAGTTGAAATTTGGTATATTGTGCTAGTAACATATATGACCGTTGACTACCATGCCTAACTAAATCGGTCTATAGTTATATATAGCCCTCAGATAAATCGATCCCCAATTACACAAAAATTGGTCCATATCAAGTTCATAATTGTATATAGCCCACATATAAGCGACCCCCATATTTCAATTGTGGCTCTCTACCTACCGTGCAAAAGTCCATATCAATTTGTAATTATTTGTAGACTTACCTATACGTACCTTTTTTGTCTAATATATACCACGTATGGACTAACTAACAATTGAGAAAACGATGTTAAGAAGTGTTAAGATACCACAACCCAATTAATTCGATTATGGATGACAGTCTTTCGTAGAAGATTCTACGCAATCCATGGTGGAGGGGACATAAGATTCTGCCTGGCCGTATGTTCGGTAGAGACCATATACGTACCAAATTTTAACCAGATTGGATGAATTTTGCTCCTCCAAGATGCTCCGTATGTCAAATCTGGGGATCGGTTTATATGGGGGTTATATATAATTATGGACCGATGTGAACCAATTTTTGCATGCTTGTTAGGGACCATATACTTACACCACGTACCAAATTTTAACCAGATTGGATGAATTTTGCTCCTCCAAGAGGCTCTGGAGGTCAAATCTGGGGATCGCCTTATATGGGGGCTGTATATAATTATGGACCTATACGAACCAATTTTAGCATGACTAACATTCAGACCATAGACTAACACCACGTACAACATTTCAACCGAATTGGATGAAATTTTCCAAGATATTTGTTCTTCCAAGCCTCCCGAGGTCAAATCTGATGAGGGTTTATTAACTTTGTCATTCCGTTTGTAACACATCGAAATATTGCTGTAAGACCCCATAATGTATATATATTCTGGGTCGTGGTAAAATTCTGAGCCCCCATATAAACCGATCCCCAGATTGGAACTCCGGAGCCTTTTGGAAGAGCAAATTTCATCCGATACGGTCGAAATTTGGTACATTGCGCTGGTATATAGCCGCCAACAGCCATTCAAAAATTGGTCAGCCTATAGTTATATATAGCCGATCGCCAATCACACAAAAAATTAATCCATATCGCCAAAAATAGTCTACCAAAATTTTATTTCTACAGAAAATTTTGTCAAAATGTTATTACTATAGAAAATAGTAGAATAGTTAGTAGAAGTTTCTACGCAATCCATGGTGGAGGGTACATAAGATTCGGCCTGGCCGAACTTACGATTGCAAACTTGCTCCTGAAACATGTTTGGGGTGATCATATTCTCTTGGTGTACCTTGCCATCGGATCGGCCGGATCGGATGAAATTTGTTTCTCTTAGAAGCTCTGCACGCCAAATCGGGGGATCGTTTTATATGGGGGCTATATATAATTATGGACCGATATGGACCAATTGCATGGTCATTTGAGACCATATACTAACATCATGTACCAAATTTCTGCCGGATCGGATGAAATTTGTTTCTCTTAGAGGCTATGCAAGACAAATCGGGGGATCGGTTTATATGGGGGCTATATATAATTATGGACCGATGTGGACCAATTTTTGCATGGATGTTAGAGACCATATACTAACGCCATGTACCAAATTTCAGCCGGATCAGATGAAATTTTCTTTTCTTAGAGGCTCCGCAAGCCAAATTTGGGGGTCCGTTTATATGGGGGCTACTCGTAAAAGTGGACCGATATGGCCCATTGGCAATACCATCCGACCTACATCAATAACAACTACTTGTGCCAAGTTTCAAGTCGATAGCTTATTTATTATGGACCGATGTGAACCAAATTTTGCATGGTTGTTAGAGACCATATACTTACACCATGTACCAAATTTCAGCCGGATCGAATGAAATTTGTTTCTCTTAGAGGCTATGAAAGCCAAATCGGGGGATCCGTTTATATGGGGGCTATATATAATTATGAACCGATGTGGACCAATTTTTGCATGGTTGGTAGAGACCATATACTTACACCATGTACCGAATTTCAGCCGGATCGGATGAAATTTGCTTCTCTTAGAGGCCTCGCAAGCCAAATTTGGGGGTCCGTTTATATGGGGGCTACTCGTAAAAGTGGACCGATATGGCCCATTGGCAATACCATCCGACCTACATCAATAACAACTACTTGTGCCAAGTTTCAAGTCGATAGCTTATTTCGTTCGGAAACATCTGAGCATGTCCGGACGGACGGACATGCTCAGACCGACTCAGAATTTCACCACGACCCAGAATATATATAATTTATGGGGTCTTAGAGCAATATTTCGATGTGTTACAAACTGAGTGACAAAGTTAATATACCCCCCATCCTATGGTGGAGGGTATACAAAAACACATACGCCTCAGCGGGCTATGAGATAGAGGTGTGCTCGTGAGTAATATTTTGCTCACGCTCACGCACACTCACGACGGAGAAATCTTATTCACGCACGATATTTTTTGGTAGGACTCACGCTCACGAAAAGAAAATTTGTACTCACGCACACTCACGCACGAAAATCTTTTAAATGTCGTGACTCACGAAAAATATCGTGACTCACGAAAAATATCGTGACTCACGAAAAATGTCGTGACTCACGAATAATTTTATGAGTGATTTTCCTTTAGAACTTGACTGAAAACATGAGTATGGTTAAAATCGTTTGCGTTATAAAAATCTTACCACCTAGGATGTCACTAAAATTATAAATGTATTCAAATCGTAAGCATTTTATGTTCGTCAGCGGGATTATTTTCGTGAGCGTGTTCTTCCGAAATTCGTACTCACGCACACTCACGAAGATATTATTTTCGTGACTCACGCTCACGCACGACATTTGGTTGGTTAATCACGCTCACGCACACTCACGACGTTGCCGCCAGCGTGACTCACGACTCACGCGTGAGTCACGATTTTCGTGAGTCGCGACAATTTCGTGTCACGTGCACACCTCTACTATGAGAAGCATAGCTCACACTGTGTAGAGGAATTTCAAAAATATCAACATTTCTCATAGATCTAGGAAGAACATACAGAGGTATACGTAACATTATTGATCAAATCAAAAACAAAAAGAGCAGTCTGAACTTTGCGACGATCTTCAAGAGTTTGGTCAAAACATTATCACCAAATTTAAAACAGCACTAAATAGGATGAAGTGTTTTATGGAAGGAAATATGAGAACATTTCGAAATATTCAAATGCAACTTATTTAACTGACACAATTTACAAAAATTATCTAAATCCAACCGCAAATTGGAAACAATCCATGGTGCAGGGTACATAAGATGCGGCCTGGCCGCACTTACGGCCGTATATACTCGTTTTTTTTTTTTTTGCATCAAATGAAACCAAAAACAAGAACAAAATGCTTCATAGATAGAAATGTAACATATATTACTCAAAATGAGTAGCTCATCCGAATTGGACCAGTAGGGAAGAACTTTTGGAATATGTTGAACAGTAGATTATTCTGACAATTGTTGTTGAGTAAATGTGTAGATCGAATAAGATTTTAATGTTAAAAGAGTATAGAAATCATGAAATTATATGAAAATTTAAAAATTACGGCAAACTGGTACCAGTCTTTTGATAGCTCTGTTAGTGGCAATTTGCACCAATTTTCCTTAAGGATGTGAATTCGGAAATTCGAAGTAAAAGTGTTACCCATGCGTTGGATGACCTTCAATGAAAATTCCAAATTTCTTTACAGTAGAAGATAAGCAGAACTATTTAAATGGAATTTTCGTAACGTTATCAAGCTAAAATTAAATCAAAGAACTATTTTAGAGAGTAGGGCCAAGGGAGGTCCCCTTACTGGCACAAGAAATGAAGTACGTATTTTTCTCCCCATAGCTTCCACACAGGCACCCTAAAAAATCGCTTCTGTAACATATACCCCAAACACATTTTTCTTCAAGCATATATATTTTTAGGAATGCTGCAAACAAAATAATGTTTGTATTGTTCAAACATATTATGTTTCACTTTAGGGCATGCACTGGTAGCAAAAAATTTTAATGAAATTTTCTTTGTGTGGATATATTTTTAAGGCGCCACTTGGTTACTTCCATTATTTTACTTACAGCATACTCTCTAGGTCTCTCTTTCTAAACACATATATGTTTATAGGCTATTTATAATTAATATATGTTTGCACATAAGCATTTTATATTTACAAAAATTTTATATCCCAAACATAATATGTTTAATATATTAACATATATGTCCCAAACATGTTATGCTGAATCATGAACATTGTATGCTTGTACTCAAAAAATTTTCTTAAAAAATTTTAGTTCCAAACATAGTCGGTTACCATCTGTGATAGCAACATAAGTTTTACTGTGATATAAGTTAATTATTTTTGCAATTACTAAATATTTGTTTTATGTCGAATTGTAGTAATATCGTAATAATGGACGTATTTGTTTGCAAATCTAATTGACGATAAATTGAATATCCAATAAAAAAAATCATCTTCATCAGGCTGGAAATAATCCCAGCGAAACGTTGGATGAAAACAATGGAATAATGTAATATTTGTTTTATTCGCATTCAAAATGACCTGAAAGCCCAGAGAAAATATATACAAAGAAATTAATAATTAGAATAAGGTCGATAAACAAAATAATCTTATATAATTTTTACACCCAAACATATGAAAGACATTCTTTCTCGTCCGTGCAGTTTTTTACATAAACAAAAGTCCAGTATGTACTTAGTTTCCTTTTAGAGAGCACCCTATCGGGCACGGATTAAAAAATAGCAAACCGTACATTAATTTCGTATCATTCTCCAATTCCAAGTAAAACGAAAAAGTTTATATTTGTCGCCATTCCAAAGGGGGGGAAAGATATCGGAAAATCAACACCTGTCGATGTAAGTTCTTTATTTTGGAAGCCAAAAGTATTAATAGCAGTCCTTTTAAAGTTATATATTGCACAATGGACTGTATAGTCTATATGAGCCTAAACTAAAGGACGGCTACCCACTATACTTGTGACACAATTTAAAGAAATGAACGACAAAATTTAATTTGACAGTAATCTTAGAAATATTTTCTCCATATTAATATTATAAATGTTTATTCAATTTTCAAATAAATTATGGAAATGACATACATAGATAATAATTAAATTTCAAATTAATTGAACATAGAAATACTGTCGACGTCATTTAATAAAATTCCTAGATCAAATTGAACTCAATGTCATTTATCTATGTGTTGAAATCCAAAATTATCAAAATGCAATCTCAAAAATTATTCCCTCCCAATTATATACGAATGTTATGCATGGAATTTCGATTCTTATTAAATTCCCTACAAGGTCTAAAACGTGCGATAAACTATTGTATATGACTTTCGTAATACAATTTAATATGTTATCGTGTGGTTTCCTTTGTCGCATTAAACTTCCGTTTCCGTAACCGATCTCAACACAACGAATGTAGACAAAATTCAAATATTAATTTAATAAGTTAATTAAGAGACATTATTCGCCTAAATGATTCATTATGTACACCGCAAAACCCAATTACATGCTAACTCCATCTCATTCTCTGTTTCCCTTAAATAGATACAGACTCTCTCTCACACACACACACACACATGCCCAAAGAACTTTTAATGGCAAGCTGCAGTTGAGTCGATATTGAATCATTGAAGAGCAGCAGTCCTCATTGTTCTATTGAATAGGATGTGACACGAAGAAAAAACTCAATAAGTAAATATACATAATTACACTAAATGAGTACTTAAAGACAACTAACACATTTTTGGATTCACACGCAACGAGCGACAACAACCAACACATTCACATACATAGGTTACGATGGCAAGATTAGGGTGTGCATAAAGAGTACACTTGAAACTAGGGTTCCCGCTTTCCCGGACTTTTTTCATTCTCGGGAAAGAGGGATTTTTTCGAATTTCCCGGGATCCCGGTCAAAGGGAAACCAACTTTTATGTGGCATACATTTAGACAGTTGAATAAATTAGAAATCGCCTAAAGCTACGGTTATAAGGCTCTGTCTGAACAACTGACAATATATATAATGTTGATCTGTTACATGACCCATAAATCATACTAAAATACAAAATATTTTGTAATACAAAAAAAATTTACAATGGTTTCTTTCGGTATAGTTTTCAGATGAACACTATTAATACAGTGGGATTTTTTGTAACATTAAAAAACTGTTTGGAAATGAAAGAAACTTATTTCGATTTCACTACACCTAATACCTCATTCACTTTACACTTCCAAAATCCACTTTAATTAGATATCAACTGTCATTTGCCTTATAAATAAAGGATTTAAAATCCACTTTTAATAGATTATGCGCCTAATGTGAATGAGGTATACATTTGAAGTTAAATAAAGATTGGAATTTTCATATTTCATATAAAACATCATTGGAATAATTATGAATTTATGCACTTGCAAACGTGTGCCACATAAGTTCAAATATCCTTTTGTTTATAACGGTTTACTCAGTCTATAAGAATGTCGGTTTACAGAAATATGACAATCATAAATTGGGAAGCGCAATCTTCTTTTTAGAATCTGGGCTAGAACCCACGACTATGTGACTATGTGTATGTCCCACAAGGCAACTACAACTGCTTGGTACCGTAAACATTCACATTACACTTCCAAAATCCACTTTAACTAGATTTCAACTGTCATGTGCCATATAAACCCAGCTATTATATATAAAATATTGTAAAGAAAATTTCCCGGGAATTCCCGCACTTCATTCCCGGGAAAGCGGGAGCGAAAAAATAGCAAATTCCGGGAAAAAACCTTACTTGAAACAAAATACGACAATCTTAAAAAAAGCTAAGCGTCTCGACTTGTATACTGAAAACTGGGATGCCGATCACAGTTATGAAATTTCGTTTTTATACCCTCCCTTCAAGCCAATGCACTATGGCTGAAAACGTGATTTTTGCGTCAAAAAGTCAGTTTATCAACTTTACATTTTTAATATTAATAATACTACTTTACTAAAAAAATAAATTGTGGGGATTATATCTCACAAAATATAAAAGATATTCGCACACAAAGATTTTATGAGGGTTTTTACAAGTGGTGCAATGGTTAGCATGCCCGCCTTGTGGAACGCCGTTCGGATTCGGCTATAAAAAGGAGGTCCCTTGTCATTGAGCTTAACATGGAATCGGGCAGCACTCAGTGATAAGAGAGAAGTTCACCACTGTGGTATCACAATGGACTGAATAGTCTAAGTGAGCCTAATACATCGGGATGCCACATAACCTAACCTAACCTACAAGTTCTATCCAGCAAAGAAAAAATCATCGAAATCTGACTTGACAGCTAAAACAAAATTTCATACCTCCCAGGTGAACAACTTTCAACGCCAACATTTCAGCCCATGGACCCACTAGGAGCTCACAAACCTGCATGCTTAGTGGAAAACACCTCAGCCTTAGCACAAAGAAAATTATGTTGCTATCTTTATCCGTTCAAAAGTTAATGAATTACGAGTATTTACAAAAAAAAAAAAAAAAAAAATGGAACCACTGTGCGGCGGCTGATACGAAATTTTTGCCTCCGGCGGCGGCATAACGGCTAACCCAGTATAAATTTGTATATTCGACGGCGGACATTTATCCATTATAAAATCAAATTTAGGATATCGGAATGGTTATGAGATTATAAATGCATTTTCCTGTTTTGCGTAAATGTTTTTTTTTTTATTAATTGGCGGCTAAATATGAGTCGACATGTTCGGTGGTGGCGTCGACAACAACCACCACCGTCTAAAATCAGTGGCGCTGCTTCATTTTCTGAAACCGACCCCCAGATTTAATTTTTGGAGCCTCCTGGTGGAGCAAAATTAATGTTTATGTTCGATTTGTGACAAACGATTTATAATTTGAGTACACAGAAAAAAAATTCCGTAGTTAAACTAACGCTAAATTTAACTTATTTTTATTGTAAAAAATTATTTTTTATGTTAGTAGTTAAATTTTATTACGTTTTGCGAAATTTTCCACAGCCCAATGAAATTTTCGTTTTTTTTTAAGTATGTCTCAAATATTTTATGAACTAAACGTGAGTATAAAGTTCGATGACCGTACACATAAGTTCAATATGAACTAAAGCAAATGAAAATTTTCGTACAATTCCCAAAAATAGTAAGAATGAACTATTGTATGGTTAAAATGGTCATGATTTGGCGCCAATGATTTTCTTCTTAACTTTTAGTTAATATTTTCTTCTTTTGGAGGGTGTAATTTCGTGAACTGTAGTTAAAAAGTACAACAGGGCATTAAATTTTCCTGGTTTTAACAACGCTTTGGGGAAATCTCAAAATGTGTAGCAAAATTTAGTTCAATTTTCGAACGAGTTAGTTTATTCTTCCTATAAAACAGTTTAAAGAAAGCAAGAAAGTCTAAGTCTGGCCTTCACCTCCTTTTCTATGCCAAACGTTAACTTTTTTCCAAGAGACAAATTACATAAAAACCCGTGTTTCGAAGGGTTTAGTGGATAATGAAAATGGAGGAATCGGGTGATACATATATATCAGACCTAAATCTAACAAGTAAGTAAAGTCTAAAGTCGGGCGGGGCCGACTATGTTATACCCTTCACCACTATGTAGGCCAAAATTTGTGTTACCAGCAAATACTTCACATTTGCTGGAAGCTATATAAAGGAGACAATTTTTTTACTTCTACAATATCTCTAGAATTAAAATTTAAATCGGCTAACGCTATCCAGTTAATTTGAGGAAACTTCCATTGAAAATGGGTCTTATTTTCCCAACTCTGGTGTACGTATATATGGGAGCTATATATATTCGGTGTAAGAAAATTATATTGTTTGGCTCAAAGTGCTTCGAAACATTTTATATGTTCACAAAAAGCAAACATTATAATATTTGAGTAGTATCCAAAAATGTATTTGCTTCTTGCAACATATATTTGGGACATTTGTTTGGTTAAAATGGCCATGATTTGGCAACAATGATTTTTCTATTTACATATAGTTCATTTTTTCTTCTCAGAGAGGGTGTAACTTTTCAAATCGGAAGATCGGTTTATATCACAAAATGAAGCGATGTAGCTCATCTTCAAACTGCAATTTAGCCTGCAGGCAAAATGTTTTCCCAGATAACTTAAGCTCATCCTAAATAAATATTTATTCATGTGCTCGGAAATCGATATTATTGACAGCAACGAAGTCGTTTTTCGGTACACCCTAACGTGAGCAAACCAATAGACATCCATTTTAGCAATTAGATTCTCAAAAGCAAGCAATATATGAGCTGAAGGTGTGCACGTGAATGAATTTTCATTCACGTTCACGCACATTCTCAGGGGAAAAGTTAACACAATACGAGGGCAGTTCCGAAACTTCTTAGTCTAGCACAAAAAGCGCGGTATAAACAGAAAAGAGTTAAGTGTTTTGGAAACTTCCATCTCCGTTATTAACACATGTTAAATTTTGTTTCGATCTGGCAACTCCTTCATAAAGAAACAGGTGTTCAAAAAGGACGCATCCGCCATTTTTTTACAATGGAAAAATTAGACATGCGTGCTGCAATTAAATATTTACATAAAAAAGGTTTATCGGGACAAGAAATTCATAATGATATGGTGAATGTGTTAGGTGAAACTCTCCTTCATATGCAACAGTAAAAAATTGAGTTGCTGAATTTAAACGTGGTCATACAAGCATTGAAGATGAACCACGTAGTGGACGTCCACAAACAGCAACAACAACATAAATTGTAGCCAAAGTGAATGATATGATATTAAATGATCGACGAATAAAAGTGCGTGAAATTGCTAATATCATGGGCATCTCAAATGATGAACTACAGATGAAAAAGATTTCTGCAAGATGGGTGCCGCATTTGTTAACAGTCGATCAAAAACGCATAAGAATGAACATTTCTCGAGCTTGTTTGGATCGTTTTAAGCGAAATAAAATGGATTTTAAGCGTCGTTTCATAACTGTTGATGAGACATGGATCCACCACTATACTCCAGAGACAAACGAGCAATCCAAACAATGGGCTGAAGCTGGAGGAAGTGCCCCAAATAAGTCAAAAACAATTCAATCGGCTGGTAAGGTTATGGCAACGGTTTTTTGAGACTTCAAAGGTATTTTATTGATCGACTATCTGCAAAAGGGTAAAACAATAAATTCAGTGTACTATTGCAACCTTTTGGATCAATTAAATGTACAAATTCGAGAAAAACGTCCTGGTTTACAACACAAAAAATAATTTTTCATCAAGACAACGCACCAGCGTTTAACAATGGCTAAAATCAACGAATTAATGTACGAGTTGCTTGACCACCCAACTTATTCTCCTGACTTAAATTCCAGTGACTTTTATTTGTTCCCAAATCTAAAAAAATCCTTGCTGACAATCGTTTTACCTCAAATGAAGATGCAATTGCAGTTGTAAACCCCTCTTTTGAAGACCTTGAGGAAAACTATTTTAATCGAGGGATAGAATTGAAAAGCGTTGGACTAAGTGTTTTGAAGTTTAAGGAGATTATATTGAAAAATAAATAATACTAAATTATTTTTTAACTATCTCTTCATATATCATAACAACACGATTCCAGCTAAAAAAACTAACCCACGCGCAAACATATCGATTACATCGATGGCAGGTATCGATTACAGGCAAATAAAAGAAATATTAGAAACTTCCTATATTCTAACAAGTGTGTTTCCTTAAGTTTTGAAAGGATTGAATACTTCTTAGCACGAATGAACTAAAATATTTTTCTATGCTAAGTGTTATTCGTACACTGAAAAAAATATTGTCGTGAGGTCAAAGATTTAATGTCTTTAAAATACGAATACAAATTTTGCTTAGCATAGAAGACGCATTTCTCTAAAATGAAGTTATTTTCCTTGTCCAAAAGTCGATAAACTTTTCAATGAAGTCGTATTGTCCTTATAATTAAGTGATTTGACTTAAAAATGGGTATCTTAACATGAAAGAAAAAATTTATAGGCTAAGGTCAACATGACTTTAATAATTCAGAAAAATTCTTTAAATTTAATGAAATTGTCTTTAAATTTGTTGTCTTTTTGCATCTTGACTACAAAGCAAAAAATCGTTCAAACATAGGACATGTTTTTCAAAACATGAAGTTTTTTACTTCAAACATAGCATAATTTCTACTGGAAGTCGAGTCCTAATTTGGAAAATAAAGTTGCCGTTAACTCGTTTTTAAAGGACTTTGATAGCATATGAAGAAAAAAGCTGAGAAATCGAAAAATTAAAATTTGCTTCCTAGAAGCAAGTACACAGAACCTAAATTTAAAAGAGAATTGTGTCTTAAAAGTATCCTTACTTGTATTCTCCGCTTCTTTGGCTCGGAATCAATACCAAATTTTTTAAAGTAAAGACAAAATCTTTGGAACCGAGTATGCTTTTTTTTCAGTGTATGTATGATAAGCTTTCTTTATTATAGAAGTCAGAACTATCATTTTATAACAAATTTTATTAAATTTGAGAAAACTTGGTTTTAGTTCGGTTTTTGTTTATTTTTACGACTGCTTTGTTATTAGTGAATAAAATTGTCTAGTAGTAAATTCTTATATCCCGCGTAGAAAACAATATTAGTAAAATTCCATGCCTTATTCTAGTAAATGAACTATTCCTAACTGCTTTCAGTTTAGGATTTTTTTTTACTGAAACAAGTAAATTTTATTATTTCACACAAAATATTTTGTGGGTGAGAATATGTCGACTAATCTCGACTCAAAATTAGCCGCCAATTAATCAAAAATATTGATTTAAATCAGAAAAATTTATTAATAATTTTTATTTTTTGCCAGTTAGTATCAAGTTGCTATAATAATTTTGGAAAAATTTAGCTCAGAAAATTTCATTAGCTCAAGTAAATTTCATTATTTCACACAAAATGTTTTCTGGGTGAGAATATGTCGACGAATCTCGACTCAAAATTAGCCGCCAATTGATCAAAAATATTGATTTAAATCAGAAAAATTTATTAATAATTTTTGTATTTTTTTGCCAGTCAGTATCAAGTTGCTAAAGGGTGATACGGTCAAAATTTGGTCAAGGGAAAACGCGTGTAAATCGGTGAAATCGTTTATTTAAAAAATCAAATTAAATTTCTTTTTCAAGTTCAATTAGTATAAAATTCAGGAAAAATATTCAGTTAGGCTTTCGCTTTTCCAAATCCGAATTGCCGGGCCTCACGCTTGACACCTGCCATCAGATTTTGTACAGCCACCTTGTCCACCTTCTTCGCCGCAGAAAGCCAGTTTGCCTTGAACTGCTGCTCGTCCTTAGCAGTTTTGTTGGCCTTCTTTAGGTTCCGCTTGACAATAGCCCAGTATTTCTCAATTGGGCGGAGCTCTGGCGTGTTGGGAGGGTTCTTGTCCTTGGGAACCACCTGCACGTTGTTGGCGGCGTACCACTCCATGGCCTTTTTACCGTAATGGCAAGATGCCAAATCCGCCCAAAACAGTACGGAACAACCGTGTTTCTCCAGGAAAGGCAGTAGACGTTTATTCAAACACTCTTCCACGTAAATTTCTTGTTTGACAGTCCCGGAAGCTATGAAAATGCTGCTTTTCAAGCTACAGGTACAGATGGCTTGCCAAACCAGATATTTCTTTGCGAACTTTGACAGTTCCATTACCACGCAATCAAACTTCGTCAGCATCGTCGTGTACAGCCTCCGGGATCGCGCTTTGGCCGTCGTATTTTGTTTATCATCGCGATTTGGAGTCACTACCTTCTTGTAAGTCGATAGTCCGGCTCGGTTTTTGGCTCGATGCACGGTTGTAGACGATACACCCAGCTTATTTGCGGCATCTCGGAGAGAGAGGTTAGGGTTTCGCTTGAAACTACCGGCAACTCTCTTTGTCGTCTCAGCGGCTTCCGGTTTTCGATTTCGCCCCGATCCAGACTTCCAGGCTATCGACAAACGTTCCCCAAACACTTTAATTACATTTGTAACGGTTGATTTGGCAACTTTTAGCGATTTTGCCAGCTTTGCGTGCGAGTAGCTCGGATTTTCGCGATGCGCGAGCAAAATTTTGATACGCTGCTCTTCTTGCTTGGACGGCATTTTGACAACTGAAGAGTGAATACCAAAATCAAAATAGGAGCAACATTCCACACACACACACCTTCAAAATGAGGGGTGTTCAGGTTTTTTAAATGCAAAATTGAAAGAAATACGTCAAGTTTATATTGACCAAATTTTGACCAATCACCCTTTATAATAATTTTGCAAAAATTTAGCTCAAAGAATTTTAATGAAATGTAAATGTGACTGTAAGATCTCATTACCATTCGGATAACTTCAAATTGATTTTATAATGGATAATTGTCCGCCGCAGAATAGACAAATGTATATCGGATTAGCCGTCAAGCCACCGCCGCCGAAGGCAAAAAATTAGCGTCAGCCGCCGCCGACAAAAATGGGTCGGTTTCCTTCTCTGCTCTGGAGGTCACATCTGAGGATCGGTTTATATGGTGGCGTTATATAATTATGGATCGATATGTACCAATATTTGCATGAATGGTAGGCACCAATTTTTGCGTGAATGTTAGGAGCCATATACTCACACCACCTACCGAATTTCAATCGAATCTGATGAAATTTGCACGTCCAAGGTGCACCGAAGGTCAAATCTGGGGATCGGTTTATAAAGGGGCTATATGTAATTATGGACCAATTTTAGCATGCATGTTAGGAACCATATACTAACACCACGTACCAAATATCAACCGGATTGCATGAAATTTGTTTCTCCGCAAGCCAAATCTGGGGTCCGTTTATATGGGGACTATCCGTAAAAGTGGACCGATATGGCCCACTTGCAATACCAGGGTATAGAGGGTATAGAAAAATACTATACTATTGTTCGCCGGCTAAATTAATGTCTGTTATTCCAATAGTCAACGTGATAAGCAATCGTGAACCAAAGCGGGATTTTTTCGTGAGCGTGGCGATCAAACCAGCATAATTTTATAGAAGTTTTATTCACTCATATTCACGAACCAATTTTATTTTTTCATTCACGCACATTCACGAGAGTTACTTTGAATTTTGTTTACGAATCATATGTTTCACGTGTGTGACGACAATTTTGAGTCGCGCGCACACCTCTAATACAAACTATAGAAACACACACACGAACACCCCGTCGTACATACATATATGAATTGTAAAGTAAACCACATAATGA
This sequence comes from Haematobia irritans, assembly GCF_050003625.1. Taxonomy (NCBI): domain Eukaryota; kingdom Metazoa; phylum Arthropoda; class Insecta; order Diptera; family Muscidae; genus Haematobia; species Haematobia irritans. The sequence continues at coordinate 126,415,273 of NC_134397.1, forward strand.
CAAAAGGCGTGCGAAGGCAATACTAGAGAGATACTGGTTGGTTACTGCTATTGTAGATGTATTAACAATTTCCGCTTGAATACTTAATGACTTCGGCTCAAGACAAAAGGACTCCTGAATACTTGCACAATTGAATGCATTGCGTTTCTAATCATTCTGATTGGATTGGATATGTCAAGTGGCGCACACATACCTATTCTAATGAGGTTCCATATGGACTTTACAATGCATCTCAAGCACTTAGAGAAATCCTAATGTTGTCAGTGCTAATGGAGATGTGTACTGGTGAGTGTGTGGGCGTGTGTCCTCACGGCATTACCTATACACTTAAGCATTTCGACAACAATTATGTTAGGCAAAAGGGAATGATAGAAAGATGCTTGATTGCAATTTGTGGCGTACATTTTTATTGGACAGATAATAGAGAGGCGAAAGAAATCTTCAATTTTCAAGTTGCACAAATGGATATTTAAAATTTAATTTGTTTACCAAATGCAAAGTTATAAACTAAATATTACAGAGCGAGCACATAAAAATGACCGAAAGTTAATATAAATCTTAAATACCCACACCTACTGAACATCTCGACCGACGACATAGTAAATTGTCTTAGAAATTTTCCTGGTTTAAGAATATATTTAACTATACTTTGTATAGTCGGATACCTGCAAACTCAACTGATCCTAAATCTATTCTAAATAGACAAAAGGAACGTAATCCAGATTTTCCAAGCACTGATTGTAAATATATAAAAAAAAACGACCAGCCAAAAAATTCCGAAATGTACAAGCCTCCTTAGTCAGAAATGAGCAGATATTCTTGCGAAGTCGATGCAGATACCAAAAATGCAGACATGTACAAACAACGTATGCGACAGGAGGCTTCTACTTCTACGGTTCCTCCAAACAAGGCTGCTGCTGCTGTCTTAAAAGTTCTCCTGATGGAAGGGGTCATAGATTTTAGTTAAGAACCATATGTAGGTTAGGTTAAAGTGGCAGCCCGATTAAGATTCAGGCTCACTTAGACTATTCAGTCCATTGTGATACCACATTAACTAAAAGTACCTATTACATATGGGCACTTCTAGTTTTAACCGCTGAACCTTCTTGATTATTTTTCTTTGTTGAACCAACCAGATTGTTCCAAAAATATTAGCAGACTGCTTAAGTTAACGTTTTCCAGATCCGCCAGTAATCTGAAGCTATATGCTCCTAAAAGTTGCTTGCGCTTTACACAAAATGCAGGACACTCACACAAGAGGTGTTTAATTGATTCTTTTTCCTCCACATCATGACAGCTCATACAATAGTCATTATACTTCGCGCCAATAGGTTTTGCAAAATCGCCTATCAGGCAGCGACCCGTTATAGCAGATATCAGGAGTGATATCTGACGTCTCGAGAACATTAGCATATCTAGTGTGCGGTTTAAGTTGAAATGGGGCCATATTTGCTTGGTGTCGTTACAACCCTTGCAATTCTCCCATCGAACATTTGCCATCCTAACAGCCTTCTCACGCAGCACGAGCTTGCAGGTAGCTAGGGGCATACCAACAAATTCCAGTTCCCCTGGAATATGTAAGGTAGTCCCTAGCCTTGCCAACTCATCCGCTTCGCAGTTCCCCGGTATGTTCCTATGGCCAGGCACCCATATTAGGTGAATATTGTACTGCTCAGCCATCTCATTGAGAGATTTGCGGCAGTCGATGGCCGTTTTCGAGTTGAGGAACACAGAGTCCAAGGATTTTATTGCAGGTTGACTGTCTGAGTATATATTAATGCCAATATTTGTTGGAACATTACTTCTCAGCCAATTCGCCACCTCTCTTATTGCTAATATTTCAGCCTGAAAAACACTACAGTGATTAGGTAATCTTTTCGCTATTCGAATTTCCAGATCTTTAGAATATACTCCGAACCCCACTTGTCCATTCAATTTGGAGCCATCAGTATAGAAATCTATATATCTTTTATTCCCCGGGGTCTGTGTACACCACGCCTCACTGTTGGGAATTAGAGTTTCAAACTTTTTGTCGAAAAGTGGTTTTGCCAGGGTATAATCCACTACGTTAGGCACATCTGGCATTATTTTGAGGACCGAACTATGACCGTACATTTTTTCCGACCACAGCGATAGCTCGCGCAACCGCACAGCCGTTGTTGCAGCTGACTGTTTGGCCAAAATGTCTAAAGGCAATAGATGTAGCATGACATTAAGGGAGTCTGTTCCTGTCTTACTAAATGCGCCTGAGATACATAAGCTCGCCATACGCTGAACTTTATCTAAACAAGTCGGTTTCTGAAGTGCCGGCCACCAGACTACAACACCATATAGCATTATAGGTGTAACTACTGCAGTGTATAGACAATGCACAACAGTACAAAGCTACCGTGGCTTTTCTCGCCCTCTCTTCAATATTAAGCCTAAAATTCAGCTTCCTGTCCAAAATAACGCCAAGGTATTTTGCACACTCACCAAAGGGAATTTCAGTACCCCCTAAGGAAATGGGCCTAACCGTGGGAGTTTTGCGATCTTTGTAGTACATGACTAGTTCTGTCTTTGCTGGATTTACACCAAGACCATTATCTTTCGCCCATTTCTCAGTCATCCGGAGAGCTCTCTGCATAATATCTCTGATTGTGGATGGGAATTTTCCCCTGACTGCTAGCGCCACATCATCTGCGTATGCCACCACTTTTATCCTTTCTTTTTCTAGGGAAACCAGAAGGTTGTTTATAGCAACATTCCAAAGAAGAGGTGATAGAACTCCTCCTTGGGGAGTGCCTCTGTTCACATACCTTTGTATGTTTGCTTGCCCTAGTGTGGCTGAAATACGTCTCTTTATTAGAAGTTCGTCTAACAGCCTAAGTATACCTGGATCAACATTCAGAGTTGTCAGTCCATTTAATATCGAGCTCGGATGGACATTATTGAACGCCCCTTCGATGTCTAGAAACGCCACGATTGTGTATTCTTTGACAGATAGTGAGCTTTCAATAAAGCTGACTAGTTCATGCAATGCGGTACCATATGTATAAAATAACAAGATATGTGAATTAAGATCTCCGGATTTAAAACAAATGCAGTATATAGTAAAACCTATGAAAGGTGGACCCCCACAGCCGCCTAAAATTTTTACAAAATTTAATATTTTCTATAGAAATAAAATTTTGCCAACATTTTGTACAGAAATAAACTTAAACCAGTAAGGAAAGTCTAAAGTCGGGCGGGGCCGACTATATTATACTCTGCACCACTTTGTAGATCTAAATTTTCGATACCATATCACATCCGTCAAATGTGTTGGGGGCTATATATTGTCCCAAATACATATATTTAAATATCACTCGATCTGGAAGAATTTGATAGACTTCTACAAAATCTATAGACTCAAAATTTAAGTCGGCTAATGCACTAGGGTGGAACACAATGTTAGTAAAAAAATATGGGAAACGTTTAAATCTGAAGCAATTTTAAGGAAACTCCGAAAAAGTTTATTTATGATATATCGCTCGATATATATATGTATTAGAAGTTTAGGAAAATTAGAGTCATTTTTACAACTTTTCGACTAAGCAGTGGCGATTTTACAAGGAAAATGTTGGTATTTTCACCATTTTTGTCGAAATCAGAAAAACATATATATGGGAGCTATATCTAAATCTGAACCGATTTCAACCAAATTTGGCACGCATAGCTAGAATGCTAATTCTACTCCCTGTGCAAAATTTCAACTAAATCGGGGCAAAAAATTGGCCTCTGTGGGCAAATGAGTGTAAATCGGGCGAAAGCTATATATGGGAGCTATATCTAAATCTGAACCGATTTTGCTGATATTTTGCAAGTTTTTCGAGACTCATAAAATATTCGGATGTACGGAATTTGAGGAAGATCGGTTGATATACACGCCAATTATGACCAGATCGGTGAAAAATATATATGGCAGCTATATCTAAATCTGAACCGATTTTTTCCAAAATCAATAGGGATCGTCTTTGAGCCGAAACAGGACCCTATACCAAATTTTAGGACAATCGGACTAAAACTGCGAGCTGTACTTTGCACACAAAAATACATCAACAGACAGACAAACAGACAGACGGACAGACAGACGGACAGACAGACAGACGGACATCGCTAAATCGACTCAGAATTTAATTGTAAGCCGATCCGTATACTAAAAGGTTGGTCTCTAATTACTCCTTCTTGGCGTTACATACAAATGCACAAACTTATTATACCCTGTACCACAGTAGTGGTGAAGGGTATACAAATATGGGAAACATTTAACTCTGAAGCAATTTTAAGTAAAGTTTATTTATGATTTATCGCTCGATATATATGTAATAGAAGTTTAGGAAAATTAGAGTCATTTTTACATTTTTTCGACTGAGCAGTGGCGATTTTACAAGGAAAATGTTGGTATTTTGACCATTTTTGTCGAAATCAGAAAAACATATATATGGGAGCTATATCTAAATCTGAACCGATTTCAATCAAATTTGGCACGCATAGCTACAATGCTAATTCTATTCTCTGTGCAAAATTTCAACTAAATCGGAGCAAAAACTTGGCCTCTATGGTCATATGAGTGTAAATCGGGCGAAAGCTATATATGGGAGATATATCCAAATCTGAACCGATTTCAACCAAATTTGGCACGCATAGTTACAATGCTAATTCTACTCCCTATGCAAAATTTCAACTAAACCGGAGCAAAAAATTGGCCTCTGTGGGCAAATGAGTGTAAATCGGGCGAAAGCTATATATGGGAGCTATATCTAAATCTGAACCGATTTGGCTGATATTTTTCAAGTTTTTCGAGACTCATAAAATATTCGGATGTACGGAGTTTGAGGAAGATCGGTTGATATACACGCCAATTATGACCAGATCGGTGAAAAATATATATGGCAGCTATATCTAAATCTGAACCGATTTTTTTCAAAATAAATAGGGATCGTCTTTGAGCCGAAACAGGACCCTATATAAAATTTTAGGACAATCGGACTAAAACTGCGAGCTGTACTTTGCACACAAAAATACATCAACAGACAGACAGACGGACAGACAGACGGACAGACAGACGGACAGACAGACGGACAGACAGACAGACGGACATCGCTAAATCGACTCAGAATTTAATTCTAAGCCGATCCGTATACTAAAAGGTTGGTCTATAATTACTCCTTCTTGGCGTTACATACAAATGCACAAACTTATTATACCCTTACCACAGTAGTGGTGAAGTGTATAAAAATTTGTAAAAATTTTCTGTAGAAATAAAATTGTTGATACAATTTTTGACAAAATTTTCTATAGAAATAAACTTTTACAAAATTTTCCACAGAAATAAATTTTACAAAATTTTCTATATAAGTAAAATTCTACAAAATTTTCTATATAAGTAAAATCTTGACAAAATTTTCTATAGAAATAAAATTTAACCAAAATATATTATAGAAATAAAATTTTGACAAGAAAATAGAAAAAAAATTTTGAAAAAAAATCTATAGAAATAAAATTTTGACAAAATCTTCTATAGAAATAAAATTTTGACAAAATTTTCAATAGAAATAAAATGTTGACAAAAATTTTCTACAGAAATAAAATTTTGACAAAATTTTCTATAGAAATAAAATGTTAGCAAAATATATTATAGAAATAAAACTTTCTATAGAAATAACATTTTGACAAAATTTCCTATAGAAGTAAAACATTGACAAAATTTTCTATAGAAATAAAATTTTGACAAAATTTTCTATAGAAATAAAATTTTGGAAAAATTTCCTATAGAAGTATAACTTTGGCAAAATTTTCTATAGAAATAAAATTTTCTATAGAGAAAATAGAAATTATTACAATATTTATTCGATTGGACAGGAAGATGAAGGGAATTGGCATTATTAAGTTACTGAACAGAAAATGCAAGATACGCATCTCGCAAGCCTAACTATACATATATGTTTCAGTGTTGGCCACTACACATTTCCATAGTCTTTAGCGAGATCTGGCCGGGCGAGATGATTTAATTTGGTTCTTTTATGTTAATTTCTTATGAAATTTTCATACGAGAATTATTCTTCCCAAATTTAACAATTTTTTCACCCGCACTGTGCATCATCTTTTCGTATAATAGTGGCTAACATTGAAACATATATGTATAGTCAGGCTTGCGAGATGGGTATCTGGGGAATTTTCTGTTCAGTAACTTAATAATGCCAATTCCTTTAATCTTCCTGTCCAATAAGCTCAAATAAATATTATAATAATTTCTAGTTTAAATGATTTGGACATTGAACCAGCCTGCATTGATAACAGGCTAACAAAATTTAGAATAGAAATACAAAATTTAGAATAGAAATACAAATTTGAAAAAAATTTCTATCGAAGTAAAATTTTGGAAAAGTTGGAACTTTTAAATGTTAATTTTTTTTATTTGGAAAAATAGTCCGCGGGTACGAATGTTGGTCCAATTTTGGAAAAATGTGTGTAAATAAAATTTCGTTGTGTCAACGCTGTTTGGGATGTGTGCGGTTTTAAGAGTGTCCAAATTTGAGAGATTTCACTGTATTTGCAAAGGTGTAAATCGAGCCTGTGTAATTGCTACAAATAAACTAAATTTATATCTGCTCCTTTCACTGAGCAATGCAAACACTGTTAAGAAATAGCAATATGCAAATAGTGTGTATCTTCGGTCTATATGGAACATAATAGGGAGATGCCTACATGTGCCGTTAAGACCTTGATTGAGGAGTCATTACAAATTAAGACAATACTCAATATGGGATGCTTTTCACTCATAGAGTTTATTTTACTTATTAGCTTGGTAATTTGCAATAACCTGCGTCACTAAAAACAGGCAAAAGGTTTTCAACGTCACCTTGGCGTCGCAAGAACTGCATGAAAAGCTATCTGAGTGACAGCTTCTCATCGCTGCATCAGTTTCACATTTGATGTTCGTACTAGAGGTCTGCATCGAATAACTTTTCACTACATGTATGCAATTCGCTGTCGAATATAGTACATACACTGTCTTTCTCTCAGAGCGCAAGTAGTGAAGTGAAGAGAACACTTGCTTGTCAAATACCACCAAGTACTTATCCGAAACAATATGTGTTCCGAAAAAAAGGAACAATAAAAATGTAAGTACTTGAGAAAAAGTACAACATGGATTCTCTTCACTTCACGTGGTACCACAAGTATTGCTCAGTTATGTGCGAAGCAAAACTTTCCATTATTATTAATCATAGATATGTATGTATGTCACATATTTCATATATTTATGTATGTCACACACTTACCTTAACGTTTGCCGTTCTTTATATTAATCCGAAAACATATATTATGGAGAGTAACTGTTTTCTTGTATTTATGAAACTGCACGTGGTACATGGAGTACTCTATGAAGTTTTGTTCTCGCAACATACTCGACGTGATCACTCTGAGTACACTTCAATAAGAGAGAAAGAGGAATATGTGTTTGTTGGTAGTAAAGACATCAGAGTAGCTACAAGAAGTTACTCGTGGCTTTTGGTGTTCATTGAAATGTGTACCAATTGTTTTGCGACTCTCTCAAATAGATGTACTCATTTAGCAAGTACACGTGTACTCTGCATTTACAAATGGAATTGTGCAGACCTCTAGTTCGTACCACCAAGATAACATTTCCGCCAAATGTGAGGAAAGCTGTTTGAATAAGTACAGGGAGTTCGATTCCTGCTTCGCCCTAACGCCAAAAAGTTTTTCAGCGGTGGATTATCCCATCTCAAGCAATATGGAAGGCCGTTCGGACTCGGCTATAAAAAAGAAGGTCTCTTGTCATTGAGCTTAACATGGAATCGGACAGCACTCAGTGATAAGAGAGAAGTTCACCATTGTGGTATAACAATGAACTGAATAGTCTAAGTGAGACTGATCATCAGGCTGCCACCGAACCTAACCAGAGACATATAAAAGCACTATGTACAGGATATCGAACACGCGATGGAACGGATTACTAAGGTCTTAAACATCTCACTGAAAATCAAAGGGAAGAACTCCACCGCCATGATGGTCTGCGGAATTAAATAATATAAGGAAATCCTGGAAGCTTTTTAACAGAGCATAATCCACGTTTACAAAGTGAATCAAGATGATGTAAGCGAGAACTGAGAATGGCTCAGCATATATGTTGCAAATTTTGCAAAAGTCGATTTTTCATATATTATAAGCCTATTTTTAAATTCCGTATTTCTGTCGAATCAGATATTAATTTCAGTTTCTATGCGCTCGATACCCAAAATCGGGTAATCGGTCTATATGAGGAAATCCGGGCTTTGTTTCAAAAAAATTGGCTGTGAAACTTGAGGATCGGTTTATATGAAAGTTAGTGTGTTTTCAACAGACGAACGAACTACTATAGCTAGATTAACTGTGAACGGTCAAAATATATATTTTATGTATCAAGAATTTTGCTAGTATTTATATACTTTTTATTCAAATAGGTTTTACTAGTTTTCGATCATTGTAAATGGCTCATTTAAAATTATTTGCACACACATCAAAAGCGTTTATAGAAAAAAAGAAATAAAATAAAGCATAACAAATAGCTGTTTCCTAATATTTTTAGGAAATTGAAGAATATAAACAGGAAAGATACCCAGAACTCATAATAGAATAGAGCATAAGGATATTTACAGTTCATCATTTATTGACATACGCATATACGTCAATGATGTGTGTAGGAAGTATGTTTGAGTGTGTGTGTGATATCATATCAACTGATACTGAGGCATAAATCCAAAACTAGTGATGTTTTGTGTGTCATGTTGAAACGTTATTTAATCCCCGGAGAATATGATAAGAGTAACAAAATGTAGACATTATGTGCAGACAATGTATCAGACAAATCTGATAAATAAACCATCATGACATTCTTCAGCATATCAACAGCCTCTACCAGCAGCATATTTAGTTATCTTTCCCAAGTCTTGCTTTTTTGTTTGTTTGTTTGCTTTATTTGATACGTTCAAGGATGTGTGTCTCCGTTCGTAACAAATCCAAGGCATATTATGGCCAATTTTAGAAAATCAATGTCAATCAATGATGTTGTGCGAATCGATGAGCATCATGTGTACGTACCATCATCAACATCAAGTGATGAAATCCAAATATTAACATATCCTTCAATGAAGATGGAAAAAAATATATTTTTCCAAGGGAAATAAAGAATTTATCAATTTAATGGACCAGACATTGTGCCGCATCATTCACCCAAATATTATAAAGCCTACTCGGGAAAATAATAATGACTTGCATAAACAAAAAATATGAACATGAACTAATAAGCAGATATATAGTAAAACCCCATTACATTGAAAAGTAGATACAGTACTCTTACCGAGGGTAGGTTGAAAAGATGTATCGGATAAGAAACTTAAATTAATAGGCGCTTTGGTATAAGGTTCAAATTCATTATACCCTAAACCACATAGTGGTCAGGGTATAATAAGTTTGATCAGCCAAAAAATGTGCCTACCAGAAATATCGATTTTAGACCCCATAAAATATATACCGATCGACTCAGAATCACCTCCTGAGTCGATCTAGCGCTTGGTGTCCGTCCGTCCGTTTGTCCATGTATTTGTTGTTCACAGGATTCCGGTCGCAATTATTAACCGATTTTGATGAAATTTGGTACAGGGTGTTTTGTGGGCACAAGGACGAACGCTATTGAATTTGGAAGAAATCGGATCAAATTTAGATATAGCTCCCATATATATGTATCGCCCGATTTCGACAAATGGGTCACGGTGCGCGTTTTTTCAAACGGGTCGTCACCAAATTTGGCAAAAAGTAATATTTTTCATCGCCCTTCAAGTCTGCAAAATTTCATCCAAATCGGTTCAGATTTAGATATAGCTCCCATATATATGTATAGCCCGATTTTCCCAAATTTGGCCATAGAACCCTTATTTATTAACCGATCTTACTAAAAGTTGACTAGATCCATTCCTCTATAGTAATAACTATATGTGCAAGATTTCATCGAAATCGGTTCAAATTTAGATATAGCTCCCATATATGTATCGCCCGATTTTGAAAAATTCGCCCTTATAACCTTATGTTTGACCATACAGGCCTTATTTCTTAACTGATCTTACTCAAATCTTGCACAAGGTAACCTTTTGTGGTATTAATCAAACCCGCAAAATATTATGCAAATTGGTTCAAATTTAGATATAGCTTCCATATATATGCATAGTTCGATTTCCCCAAATTTGGCCATAGTACTCTTATTTATTAACCAATGTTACTCAAATTTCAAATTTTGATGTACTAGCCGATCGTACTTACACGTACTTGTAGCTCTTACATAAGAATATTGCTTGATTTTTACAAATTTGTATTTATTACCCACACTAATTTAACGATTTTCTCTTTTTTAATAATGGGCTCATTATTAGTGGCATACTAACTCCGTAGCCGCAATATCAACACAGCCAGTGTTGCTAGAAGTAGGGGAAATTCCCTATATGTAGGGTTTTTCTAATATCTAGCGTCTTGTAGGGACGTAGGGCCACAATGTAGGACATTTTCACTCAACACAATTTGTAATAATTTTTACATTTTGGTGGCTCTAGAGGAGGAAATTAGAAGCTGGCAAACTTTATTCCTGTAGAAAATTTTGTGAACATTTTATTTCTATAGAACATTTTGTCAAAATTGTATTTCTATAGAAAATTTTTTCAAAATATTATTTCTATAAAAAATTTTCTCAAATTTTATTTCTTTGGAATTTTTTCTCAAAATTTTATTTCTATAGAAATTATTCTCAAAATTTTATTTCTATAGAAAAATTTCTCACAAAAATTATTTTATAGAAACTTTTTCCAAAATTTTATTTTTATAGAGATTTAACAAAAAAGATTACTAATCTGGGTAGAATTCTACCAACTGTGACATCCGTGGTGGTAATACAAATTTATATTCTTAGTTATATACGTTGCATAGTCATGTTTTAAGATAACAAAGTACTTAGAACCATGTTTGTTTTGTAAATTTTTTTAAATTTAACGAAAAATATAGTAGGGAAAATTGTTTGGGAATGTATGAGAATGTAGGGAACTTTTTTTGTCCTTGTAATGTAAACCGAACATTTTCCCTGGCAACATTGACTATGAGCTATAGTCAGATTGACACAAAGCACCCATAGACATGTACCCCTTAATTTTCTTAAATATGCAACTGCGGTTTATCTCCCAGACCTATATGTTACCCCACAAATGCTTATGATTACTAATTCTGTTATGGTGGTTTAGGGTATGATATAGTAGGCCCCGCCCGACTTTCTACTTTACTTGCTTGTTTAATAATGGGCTCAATATTAGTGGCATACTAACTCCGTAGGTGCAATATCAACACAGCCAGTGTTGCTAGAAGTAGGGGAAATTCCCTATATGTAGGGTTTTTCTAATATTTAGCGTCTTGTAGGGACGTAGGGCCACAATGTAGGACATTTTCACTCAACACAATTTGTAATAATTTTTACATTTTGGTGGCTCTAGAGGAGGAAATTAGAAGCTGGCAAACTTTATTCCTGTAGAAAATTTTGTGAACATTTTATTTCTATAGAACATTTTGTCAAAATTGTATTTCTATAGAAAATTTTTTCAAAATATTTTTTCTATAAAAAATTTTCTCAAATTTTATTTCTGTGGAATTTTTTCTCAAAATTTTATTTCTATAGAAATTATTCTCAAAATTTTATTTCTATAGAAAAATTTCTCACAAAAATTATTTAATAGAAACTTTTTCCAAAATTTTATTTTTATAGAGATTTAACAAAAAAGATTACTAATCTGGGTAGAATTCTACCAACTGTGGCAACCGTGGTGGTAATACAAATTTATATTCTTAGTTATATACGTTGCATATTCATGTTTTAATATAACAAAGTACTTAGAACCATGTTTGTTTTGAAAATTTTTTTAAATTTAACGAAAAATATAGTAGGGAAAATTGTTTGGGAATGTATAGGGAATGTATGTATTTTCCCTGGCAACATTGACTATGAGCTATAGTCAGATTGACACAAAGCACCCATAGACATTACCCCTTAATTTTCTTAAATATGCAACTGCGGTTTATCTCCCAGACCTATATGTTACCCCACAAATGCTTGTGATTACTAATTCTGTAAAGGTGGTTTAGGGTATGATATAGTCGGCCCCGCCCGACTTTCTACTTTACTTACTTGTTTCTTTATATGCCTGACCAAAAATATTTTCTTAGGTTCGAGATTATTAGCTCCAAATTGCGGTACAGGGTATAATAAGTTTGTGCATTTGTATGTAACGCCGAGAAGGAACAATATGACTATATTTTAGTATATCGATCGGCTTAGAATTAAATTCTGAGTCGATTTAGCGATGTCCGTCTGTCTGTTGATGTATTTTTGTGTGCAAAGTCCAGCTCGCAGTTTAAGTCCGATCGTCCGTAAATTTGGCATAGAGTCCTTCTTCGACTCAAAGACGATCCCTATGATTTTGGAAAAAATTGGTTCATATTTAGATATAGCTGCCTATATATTTATAACCGATCTGGTCATAAATGACGTATTTATCAATTGATCTTCTTCCAATTTCGTATAATCGAATATTTTGTGAGTTTCGTAAATTTTGCAGAATATCAGTCAAATCGGTTAAGATTCAGGTATAGGTATCGCACGATTTACACTCCTATGGCCCCAGAGGCCAAAGGTTTCCTCCGAGTGAAATTTTTCACTGGGAGTAGAATTAAATATGAGTACAGAATTTGGTTGAAATCGATTCAGATTTAGATATAGCTCCCATATATAGCATTCGCCCGATTTACACTCATATGGCCCCAGAGGCCAAAGTTTTACCACGAGTTACGTAAAATTTTCCATAGGGAGTGGAACTAACATTATAAATATGCATACCGCATTTGGTTGAAATCGGTTCAGATTTAGATATAGCTCTCATGTTTATCTGTCGTCCGATTTACAGTCATATGACCACCGTAGATCAAAATCTACGATAAATCCTTCCGTTTTACTTATACTTATGCACAGGGAATGGAAATAACATTTTTACTATGTATGCCAATTTTAATTGAAATTGATTCAGATATATATATAGCTGCCATATATATCTTTCGTCTGATACGCACTTATATGGCCCCAGAGGTAAAAATTTTACTCCGATTTACTTGAGGTTTTGCACACAGAGTAGGACTAACATTATTGCTACACCTGCCAAATTTGGTCAAAATCGGTTCAAATTTAGATATAACTTTGATATATATTCGCCAGATTTAGATTCATATGACCACGGAGGACCAAAGTTTCATTTCGAAAATTTTGAAGTTTTGCACTGAGAGGTCAATGAAAATTTTATCAAAATCGGTTCAGACTTAGGTAAAGCCCCCATATATAAAGTGACTCACACACCTAACCGGACGCGTGCAACTTCAAGTTAAGATTTATGATATATATGTGAAAATAGAGATAATTTATCTTTACATTAAATACAATTTTAAATGCGAGCTAATTGGACATGAAGAGACCTCCCTGGCTTTAAATCTAGGATCAATAAAATTAAAACTGGATACAGATCTCATTCATCGCGTTTTTATTTTCTTTTTGCAATGTATTAATAAAGGTATTTATGTACAAACAAATTCCAATTTCAAAATCCAAATTATGCCATGTACTTCAAAGTAAAAACAGTTTTCTTAATGCTAAAAAATTTAAACAAAAGATGCAAATCTTTAATATAAGTCTTAACCTATATTTGAAGCGTTTTTATCTTAAATTTAAAAATTCAATATGTCAGTTGAATTAAAGACGATTTCTTTAAATTAAAAATGTTTTTCTATATTTTAAGGAAAATTTTCCTTACTTCAAAGATCTACAACTTCAGCAGAGAGACGCAAAATTTCATGATTTGTGTCCTAAATTTAATGGAAAAAAATTTTTGAAGCAAGGATTATAAACTTTCTTTTAATTAAAATGTCATTGTTTTACAGAAATGTGTCCTTAGCATTGCGTAAATTTTGAGTTCTAAAATTTAAGTTGCATAATCTTCCATATTAGGTCAATAATTTTTTCAGTGTATAATATAAAGGGTGATACGGTCAAAATTTGGTCAATATAAACTTGACGTATTTCTTTCAATTTTGCATTTAAAAAACCTGAACACCCCTCATTTTGAAGGTGTGTGTGTAGAATGTTGCTCCTATTTTGATTTTGAAATTCACTCTTCAGTTGTCAAAATGCCGTCCAAGCGAGAAGAGCAGCGTATCAACATTTTGCTTGCGCATCGCGAAAATCCGAGCTACTCGCACGCAAAGCTGCCAAAATCGCTAAAAGTTGCCAAATCAATCGTTACAAATATAATTAAAGTGTTTGGGAACGTTTGTCGACAGCCAGGAAGTCTGGATCGGGGGGAAATCGAAAACCGGAAGCCGCTGAGACGACAAAGAGAGTTGCCGGTAGTTTCAAGCGAAACCCTAAGCTCTCTCTCCGAGATGCCGCAAATAAGCTGGGTGTATCGTCTACAACCGTGCATTGAGCCAAAAACGAGCCGGACTATCGACTTACAAGAAGGTAGTGACTCCAAATCGCGATGATAAACAAAATACGACGGCCAAAGCGCGATCCCGGAGGCTGTACACGACGATGCTGACGAAGTTTGACTGCGTGGTAATGGACGACGAAACTTACGTCAAAGTCGACTACAAGCAGCTTCCGGGACAGGAGTTTTATACGGCAAAAGGAAGGGGAAAGGTAGCAGATATTTTCAAGCACATAAAACTGTCAAAGTTCGCAAAGAAATATCTGGTTTGGCATGCCATCTGTACCTGTGGCTTGAAAAGCAGCATTTTCATAGCTTCCGGGACTGTCAACCAAGAAATTTACGTCAAAGAGTGTTTGAATAAACGTCTGCTGCCTTTCCTGAAGAAACACGGTTGTTCCGTACTGTTTTGGCATCTTGCCATTACAGTAAAAAGGCCATGGAGTGGTACGCCGCCAACAACGTGCAGGTGGTTCCCAAGGACAAGGACCCTCCCAACACGCCAGAGCTCCGCCCAATTGAGAAATACTGGGCTATTGTCAAGCGGAACCTAAAGAAGACCAAAAAAACTGCTAAGGACGAGCAGCAGTTCAAGGCAAACTGGCTTTCTGCGGCGAAGAAGGTGGACAAGGTGGCTGAACAAAATCTGATGGCAGGTGTCAAGCGTGAGGCCCGGCAATTCGGATTTTGAAAAGCGAAAGCCTAACTGAATATTTTTCCTGAATTTTATACTAATTGAAATTGAAAAAGAAATTTAATTTGATTTTTTAAATATACGATTTCACCGGTGGATGTAAACAAATATTAATTTAAAAATTGCCTATAAACATTTATGTGTTTAGAAAGAGAGACCGAGAGAGTATGCTGCCAAGTTCCGTTCGTCTGTATTTCCTGCGAACAAGAAACACAGACGAACGGAATTATAATTAGATACCAAAGGACGTGATTTTGATGGTTAACACTTTTTTAAATCAATTAAATAAAATTAATTTAATAAAATGTGAATTGGTTTCTACTATTTACATCAAGGTCTGGGGATATGACACTTTCTTTATAAGGAAAATAGACAAGCATAAATTAAACTCCGTATATGTGTACATTCTGTAGTATTCCAAGTGGAATTACAATTCTGACCCTTATATAGTAACACACCTGAAATAAGGGGGGATTGACTCCCATTTTGTTGGTATCATTTGGTTTTGATAAGAAATATATACACTGTTTGGAAGTACTAGATTGATTGCAAATATTTTTTTGGCATGAATTTTCAATTTCCCCGGTCTGACACATAGATGGCGTCGCTAGAATTAAATGCATATTATTTTTATATAGTACCAACCTTCAAATGATTCGTGTCAAAATTTGACGTCTGTAAGTCAATTAGTTTGTGAGATAGAGCATCTTTTGTAAACAACTTTTGTAATTGTAAAAAAAAGTAATTTCGTGTTTTGATAAAATACTGTTTTCTGAAGGGAAAAAATACGGTGGAAGCAAAAACTTAGCTTGATAATGAGTTTCCGGACTCTGCCCCAGGGAAATCAACAATAATTGATTGGTATGCAAAATTCAATCGTGGTGAAATGAGCACGGAGGACGGTGAACGCAGTGGACGCCCGAAAGAGGTGGTTACCGACGAAAACATCAAAAAATCCACAAAATGATTTTGAATGACCATAAAATGAAGTTGATCGAGATAGCAGAGGCCTTAAAAATATCAAAGGAATGTGTTGGTCATATCATTCATCAATATTTGGATATGCGGAAGCTCTATGCAAAATGGGTGCCGCGCGAGCTCACATTTGACCAAAAACAACGTGTTGATGATTCTGATCGGTGTTTGCAGCTGTTAACTCGTAATACAATCGAGTTTTTCCGTCGATATGTGACAATGGATGAAACATGACTCCATCACTACACTCCTGAGTCCAATCGACAGCCGGCTGAGTGGACAGCGACCGGTGAACCGTCTCCGAAGCGTGGAAAGACTCAAAAGTCCGCTGCAAAGTAATGGCCCCTGTTTTTTGGGATGCGCATGGAATAATTTTTATCGATTATCTTGGGAAGGGAAAAACCATCAACAGTGACTATTATAGGGCGTTATTGGAGCGTTTGAAGGTCGAAATCGCGGCAAAACGGCCCCATATGAAGAAGACAAAAGTGTTGTTCCACCAAGACAACGCACCGTGCCACAAGTCATTGAGAACGATGGCAAAAATTCATGGATTGGGCTTCGAATTGCTTCTCCACCCACCGTATTCTCCAGATCTGGCCCCCAGCGAAATTTCTTGTTGTCAGACCTCAAAAGGATGCTCGCAGGAAAAATTTGGCTGCAATGAAGAGGTGATCGCCGAAACTGAGGCCTAACATATGCACATGTTTGGTCAATATTCCCAGAAGAAATACACCATCTATATGACTATTTGAAATTAAAGCAACTATCATAATAAAAGTTGCCTGTTTAATATTTCATAAGCACATCCTTCCAATAATTATGAAAATATTTTGAAATTATTCAATTGTAAAAGTGGTTATATAAGGTAAAATAACCCATTGTTTATAAAGGTTTACTTAATCTACCAGTCTATTGGAATACCGGTTTACAGAAATATGACGATAAAAAATTAGGAAAAACTATTGCTAGGCCGTTAGAATTTGGGCTAGAACCCACGCCTATAAATGTCGGACAAGGCAACTATTACTACTTGGTACCATATTCAAATAGGAGAATGCAATTTTCAAAGTAATTGAAAATTTTTACTTAAATTATTTCATTTCATAGTTTTTTTTTCATCTACACAAAAATACGAAAAACAATTAAATTATATTATAATATATTCTTCTCTACCTAAGCTATATAATACCCTATTCATATGAGACTCAAAATCCACTCAAAATGGATTTGAAGTCTCTAATTTACAAAGAAAATGACAGCTGTAAATAGTTAAAGTAGATTTTCGAAGTGTAATGAGTATTATGAGTAGTATTTATATCATAATTTTATACAAAATACTGCAAAAAAAAAAAAAAACTTCCCAGGAATTCCCGCACTTAATTCCCGGGAAAGTGGGAAAAAATTGCGAATTCCCGGGAATGGGATCCCGAGAAAAACTTACCTATTACAGAACTGGTGCTGATGCTACAGATTATCCCAATATTTAAAATTTCAAATATATTATTGGAAATATATATTTATCAAGAGAGAAAATTACTACATGTATTGCAAACCAAATAAAACATTTTCTTATATAGTAATTGTGTCCATCAAAGTATTATATATTACAATTTGTGGTAATATGGTGTCGTATATTTTATGTAGAATAAATAATAACGTATACGCTCCCATACACCAAAAATACAAGATTCTATGGATTAACCTCCACATTGCAAAAGTGAAAACCAGGTCACTACAACCAATTTTATTATATTTTAGTTCATAGACGATATTATGTTTTAGTTAATCTTTATACGCAATCCATGGTGGAGGGTACATTACCTCCACCATGGATTGTGTATAAAGTTCGTCCACAATCAAATTACTTGGGTTGTGGTAAGAGTTACCGATGGTAAGTTATATTAAACTTTCTTAACATTGTCTTCTAAATAGTATGTTGGCCCATATGAAGTCTATGTTAGACAAACAAACACAGTTTAAATGCATATATAAGTAAATTGTGTTCTTGATCGGTTTTTATAAAGGAGTGTATAAATTATTATGAACCGTTATTAACCAATTTTTGCACGGTAATTAGAGAGGCAAATTTCAACTGGATAGGATGAAATTTGTTCCCACTTGAGGCTCCAGAAGTCAAATTTTCAAATATGGGGTGCTAAAGAAGTAAAATCTGGGGATCGGTTTATATGTGGATTATATATTATTATTATCTGATATGAACCCAATTTTGCGTGGTTGTTAGACGGCATAGACTAATACCACGGACCCAATTTAAATCGGATCCAGTATGCTCGGGAAACCAAATCTGGGGATCGGTTTCTATTGCGGATATATAATTATATATATGGACCTATATACACCCAGCAAAAAAATGTGGAAGTTCTTCTTAAGGCACAACTTTAAAAGGACTTCCAAAAATGCTCTCCCAAAGATGTTCTTTATTTTAAATGCGCAGGAAGTTCATTTGAGTCAATTTTTTTATAAACAGCATTTTTCATATTTTTAATGGGAAATGTATATTTAATTGTTTCACATAGGTTAAAACCATATTAATAAAATGGTACAAATTATTTAAATTTAGCCAAAAAAATGTTAAATCCTTTCTAGAAAAATTGCGAACTTTTGAAAATATGCACTAAAAATCATAAAAAAAAATTTAAAAATTATTTATTTGTCAAAATATCACAAAAATTCTTAATTCACATCCAAAACACTGAATTCACCTCACACCTTAAGAAGTGATGCAAATTCAGTGCAGCGCTTCTGCGTCAATTTGGCACCACTTCCGGACCCAAAAAGAACATTTTCACTACTTTTTTGGCGACGCTTTTTTGTTGGGGCAATTATATGGGGCCAATATATAATCGTTAACCTATGTAGATCAATTTTTGCAGGGATGTTAGAGGCACACTGAAAAAATATTGTCGGGAGGCCAAAGATTTGATGTCCTTAAAATACGAATGCAAATTATGCTTAACATAGGACGCATCTCTCTGCTACAAGGTTTTTTATACCCACCACCATAGAATGGTGACGGGGGTATAATAAGTTTGTCATTCCGTTTGTAACACATCGAAATATCGATTTCCGACTATAGAAAGTATATATATTCTTGATCAGGGAGAAATTCTAAGGCGATATAACGATGTCCGTCTGTCTGTCTGTCTGTTGTAATCACGCTACAGTCTTCAATAATGAAGCAATCGTGCTGAAATTTTGCACAAACTCGTCTTTTGTCTGCAGGCAGGTCAAGTTCGAAGATGGGCTATATCGGTCCAGGTTTTGATATAGTCCCCATATAAACCGACCTCCCGATTTGGAGTCTTGGGCTTATAGAAATGGTAGTTTTTATCCAATATGCCTGAAATTTGAAATCTAGAGGTATTTTATGACCATAAAGAGGTGTGCCAAAAATGGTGAGTATCGGTCAATGTTTTGGTATAGCCCCCATATAGACCGATCTCCCGATTTTATTTCTTGGGCTTACAGAAACCGCAGTTTTTATTCAATTTACCTGAAATTGGAAATCTAGAGGTATTGTAGGACCACAAATACGTGTGCCAAAAATTGTGAGTATCGGTCCATGTTTTGGTATGGTCCCCATATAAAACGACCTCCCGATTTGGGGTCTTGGGCTTATAGAAACCGAAGATTTCATCCAATTTGTCTGAAATTGGAAATCTAGAGGTATTTGAGGACCATAAAGAGGTGTGCCGAAAATGGTGAGTATCGGTCCATATTTTGGTATAGCCCCCATATAGACCGATTTCCCGATTTTACTTCTTGGGCTTCTAGAATCCGAAGTTTTTATCCTATTTGCCTGAAATTGGAAATCTAGAGGTATTTTCGGGTCATAAAGAGGTGTGCCGAAAACGGTGAGTATCGGTCCATATTTTAGTATAGCCCCCAAAAGAACGATCTCCCGATTTAACTCCTTGGGTTTCTAGAAATCGTACTTTTCATCTGATTTGCCTGAAATTGTAAATATTCTGGTATTTTAGGCTCACAAAAACGTGTATCTGATTAAGTTTTTATCGGTCCATTTGGTAATGCCTCCATATAGACCGACTTCACTTCGTGAGGGTGTAGAAGGCGCACTGATCATGAAAATTGCTTGAATTACAAGAGATGTTTATGATTCCTCTAAAACTCAAACAAAAATGGTTCTTATAAATCCAGAGTCTGATATAGTCCTCTTAGGTGAAATCTTTAAATTTATCTTCGGGAAGTGTCCTCAAGTCCTCAAGCCCTCCTGAAATTTCAAAGGAAACCCTTATATTTGGTTCATGGTGGTGGGTATTTAAGATTCGGCCAGGCCGAACTTAGTGCTGTATATACTTGTTTCTTTGTCCACAAGCCGATACACTTTTCAATGATGTCGTTTTGTCCTTATAGTTAAGTGATTCGACTTAAAACTGGGTGTCTTCATAGCAAAACAAACAAACGTTCGAGAATAGGATATGTTTTTAAACACTTTCATAATTTCTACTTGAAGTCCAGTCTGAATTTGGAAACTTAAGTTGTCGCTAACACGTTTTTAAATCATTTTTAGAGCACATGAAGAGAAAACTGAAACAACGAATAATTAAAAATTTGTACGCAAACCTCAAATTTAAAAGAGAATTGTGTTTTAAATGTATCTTTACGTCAATCCTTCTCCGCTTCATTAGCTCGGAATCAATACAAAAATCATGAGTGTAAAGACAAAATATTTTGGAACCTTGCATTCTTTTTTAATGCATAGACTAACGCTATGTACCAGATTTGAACCAAATCTGATTAGCTTTGCTCCTCCAGGATGCTCCGTCCGTGGTTGTTTAACGGCATATACTAAAATCGCGTAACAAACGTCAACCGGATCGGAAGGAATTTATTTCTCCAAAAGGCTTCTGAAGAAAAATTTGGAGGTCGGTTTATGTGGGCTATGACAAAGTAAGTATACCACTCCCCATCCTGTGTTGATGGGGCCATATCAAAACATGGACGGATATATACCAAATTCGACACAGTTCTTTACAGACCTAAAATGGCTCAAAATTTCAAATTTCAAGAAAAATCCAGAGATCGGTTTATATGTCGGTCTATATCGAGACATGGACCGATGTGTACAAAATTTAGTATATACTCGTATCTTTATGGATCTAAAGTACCTCTAGATTTACAATTTTAGAAATATCCGATATAATCATAAACCGGTTTCTATTACTTGACCTATAGCATTTCGGTTTCTATTACTTGACCTATAGCATTTTTATGACCGTAGGTTAGTTTTTATTTCAGCTCCAATTATTTGCCATTTAGAAAAGTACTTTAAATCAAATATTTTAACCTTCCCTTCAAGTTTGTGGTATTGATTCTTCTCCAAAGATGCTCCTTCCTTAAAATAAAGACATTTGTATGGAGCTTTCTAGCTTGAAATCTAGGCTCTATAAAATTAAAATCAGGATAAAGATCTCATTTATTGATTTTATGTTTCACTTTTTGCGATATATTAACAAAGCTATTTAGCACTAACAAAAAGAAAACCCAATATGACCCTAAATCCACCTTATTTCTATTTTAGTTAACGGAATTAAACAAGTGAAAAAAATAATTATGTCTAATACTTTTTTTTGAATTTGTCGGAAAATATTTACTTATTTTTGTGAAGTCGGCTTGACATGTGCGTTTGTAATACGGCCTAGTTAAATTTGTTTAAAATTAACCTTGACTTTCCCATATTTGTTTTTTGGGTTTTTGGGTTAACTTAAAAAGTTCAAATTATAACCCAGCAAAAAAAAATTGGAAGTTGTTCCACAAACATTTCTTTTAAAGTCCATCCCAGAATCCCCCATCGAGTTTTTTCAACTTCCGATGCAGTCCTTTTGGACAAGTCCACAAACATTTCTTCTAAAGCCCATCGGGGGATCCCCCAATATTTTTTTTTCAACTTTCGATGCAGTCATTGTGGACAAGTATTATAAAGAACGCAATCAGGCTATTTTAAGTGCACATTTTGGGACAATTAAATTTTACAAAAAAAAGTAGAAAACTAACAAAAAATAAAAAAATTAATAAAAAAGTAATAATAATAATAATTTTAAAAAAATCATCCCCGCTGGGATTGGAACCTGTGCCGTTTGACTTTTTCGCTTCCATGAAAGTTCTTTTGAGAAGGTTTTGCAAATTACGAGAATGTTTAATTTTTTTGTTGATTTTTAATGGAAAAATATATTTATACGAAAATATATGCCTAAAATAAAAAAATAAAAACGATGCATAACATAAAAAAAATAATTTTTTTGAAAAATATTTGATAAAAAAATTGCCGCTGGTGAGATTTGAACCTGCGTTTCTTATATCTTCGTTCATACTAATAAAGAACACATCGATAAGCCATTAGAATGTTATTCCTTGGAATCGTATTACGATCATATCACAAACATTTGAATTGACCTTTCGACGCTTTATGTTCAATGGCGTTTGTGGCTGAGAGTGCTAAGGTGTTCTGTTATGGTGCCAGCAAACCCAGGTTCAAACCCTGGTCGAAGCGAAAAAGTTTTTCAATTTGAAAAAATTTGATAATAGGAAAATAATGTAGTGTAATAAAACATATGGATGAAAAAAAGTGATTTTTTTTCGCTTTTTATGTTCTTCATATGCATGAATGGATCCAAAAAGAGAGTACTTCCGTCCTATGACAAGCCCATGTAAAATTCATTGGAGATGATCCAAGTTTGCACCACTTCCAAACTACTTTTTGGAAGCTCTTTTTTGCTGGGAACACATTTTTCTAAGTAAAAAATATTTTCGTAATTACAAAAAAATCAAAAATGCAAACTCATCAAAATAAAACTGTGCCTAAATATCTGAAACTTTTTATCTTTAACCAGAAGATTCAATATCCCTGCTAATTAAAAAATTATTTTTATGCCCTTCACCACTACTGTGGTACAGGATATAATAAGTTTGTGCATTTGTATGTAACACCAAGAAGGACAAGTCTCAGAACCATCGTTTAGTATACCGATCATCTTAGAATTAAATTCTGAATCGATTTGGCGATGTCCGTCTGTCTGTTTATCTGTCTGTCTGTTAATGTATTTTTGTGCGCAAAGTATAGGTTCTCATATTTGGTATAGGGTCGTTTTTTGGAGCAACGACAATCGCTATTGATTTTGGAAAAAATCGGTTCAGATTTAGCTATAGTTGTCATATATATTTATCCCGATCTGGTCATAATTGGCGTCTTTATCAACCGATGTTCTTCAAATTCCGTACATCCGAATATTTTATGAGTCTCAAAAAACTTGCAAAATATCAGCAGAATCGGTTCAGATTTAGATATAATTCCCATATATATCTTTCGTCCGCGTTAGACTCATATAGCCACAGAGGTCAATGCTTGGTAAATTTTCTACCAATTCTACCAATGCTTGGTAAATTTGATCGAAATCGGTTCAGATTTAGATATAGCTCCCATATATATCTTTCGTCCGTTTTGCACTTATATGACGTCAAAAGCCAGAGTTTTGCCCTGACTTGCTTCCAATTTTCCACGAGAGGTACGTTTAACGCTGTCGTTATGTGTGCCAAATTTGGTTAAAATCGGTTCAGATTTAGATATAACTCCCATATATATCTTTTGTCCGATTTGGACTTATATGACCTCAAAAGCCAGCTTTTGCCCTGAATTGCTTCAAATTTTGCACAAGGAATACGTTTAATAGTATCGGTAAGTGTGCAAAATTTGGTTGAAATCGTTTCAAATTTAGATATAGCTCCAATATATATCTTTCGCCCGATTTACACTCATATGACCACGGGGGCCAAAGTTATACTCCCATTTACGTGAAATTTGGCAGAGATTGCAGAATTATTATTCTAACTATGCATGTCAAATTTAGACAAAATCGGTTCAGATTTTATATAGCTCCCATATATACGGAAATATGGTAGACTGTTTCATATTTTAGACCTATTTTCAATGGGATTTTCCTCCAATTGACTGTATAGTTTCCACAGAGAATATATTTAATATGATATTTAAGTGTGTCAAGTTTGATCTAATTTGGTTCAGATTTAGATAAAGCCTCCATATATACGTTTTTCCGGTTTATACAAATATGGCAAAAATTCCCCCAAAACGGTTGAGTTTTAAATAAGGCTTCAAGTCGCCCGACGTGACCAAATAATATATCACAACCCACACTTGACCACATATCTTGGCAAGACCTTACCAATATCCTTGTAAAATCGCCACTGATAAGTAGCAAAAATTGTAAATATTACTAAAATAGTCCTATATCTCGAATACATATATATCGCCTGATAAATCATAAATGATCTTTTGTACAATTGCATTAAAATTTCTCGCTTCATATTTCCCATATTTTTATACCCTCCACCATAGGATGCTAGGTATATTAACTTTGTCATTCCGTTTGTAACACATCGAAATATTGCTCTAAGACCCCATGTCCGTCCGTCCGTCCGTCCGTCCGGCCGTCCGGCCGTCTGTTGAAATCACGCTAACTTCCGAACAAAACAAGCTATCGACTTGAAACTTGGCACAAGTAATTGTTATTTATGTAGGTCGGATCGTATTGAAAATGGGCCATATTGGTCCACTTTTACGTATAGCCCCCATATAAACGGACCCCCCAATTTGGCTTGCGATTGCTCTAAGAAAAGCAAATTTCATCCGATCCGGCTGAAATTTGGTACATGGTGTTAGTATATGGTTTCTAACAACCATGCAAAAATTGGTCCACATCGGTCCATAATTATATATAGCCCCCATATAAACCGATCCCCCGATTTGGCTTGCAGAGCCTCTAAGAGAAACAATTTTCATCCGATCCGGCTGAAATTTGGTACATAGTGTTAGTATATGCTCTCTAACAACCATGCAAAAATTGGTCCACATCGGTCCATAATTATATATAGCCCCCATATAAACCGATCCCCCGATTTGGCTTGCGGATCCTCTAAGAGAAGCAAATTTCATCCGATCCGGCTGAAATTTGGTACCTGGTGTTAGTATTTGGTCTCTAACAACCATGCAAAAATTGGTCCATATCAGTCCATAATTATATATAACCCCCATATAAACCGATCACCAGATTTTACCTTCGGAGCCTATTGGAAGACCAAAATTTATTTGTTACGTGATGTTAGTATAGGGTATCCAACAACCATGCAGGAATTGATTCCTTTCAGTCCATAATAATATATAGCTCTCATATAAACCGATCCCCAGATTTGACCTCAGGGGCCTTTTGGAGAAGCAAAATTCATCCAATCTGGTTGAAATTTGGTACGTGGTGGTAGTATATGCTATTTATCAACCATGTAAGTTGAAATTTGTGGATGACAGTTTTTCGTAGAAGTTTCTACGCAATCCATGGTGGAGAGTACATAAGATTCGGCCTGGCCGAATTTACGGCCGTATATACTTGTTTTTTATTAACATCCCAGCAAAAAAATTTGGAAGTTCTTCCAAAGGCACAACTTTAAAAGCACTTCCAGAAGATGCACTCCCAATGATGTTCTTTATTTTAACAACCCAGGAAGTTCTTTTAATTCCGTTTTTTATAACTTGGTTTATTCATATTTTTAATGGGTAATTTTAACTTTTTTTGTTTCAAATAGGCTAAAAACAGAGTAAGAATTCATAAAATGGTACAAATCATTTAAATTTTGTTGAAAAAAATGCTTAATCCAATATGAAAAAATTGTGCATTTTTGAAAATATTTGAGGTTAAACGTTTCCGATAAGCATTAGAATCCATTAAAAATTATAAAAATTATTTATTTGACAAAATATCACAGAATTTTTTAATTTACATCCAAAACATTGAATTCGGATCACACCTAAAGAAGTGATGCAAATTCAGTGAAACGGCTTTTGAAAGGGAGGACTTCTGTCCTATGAAAAGCCCATGTTAAATTAATTGCTTCTGCGTCAATTTTTCATCACTTCCGGATCCAAAAAGAACATTTTCATTACTTTTTTGGCGACTCTTTTTTTGGTGGTATTGTGTTTCATCTCAGGGCGTTTTAATTCTAGAATTTTTGTAAAAGTACAAAAAATTGTCTCCATTAAAAGTATTTGTATCTGGAAATGCAAACCTTTATATAACTCCCAGAAAATTTGAAGTAGTTGAGATGGTAAGACAAATGTTTGTATATATAGTGGTGAAGGGTATAATATAGTCGGCTCTGCCCGACTTTAGACTTTACTTACTTGTTTTTAAATGGAAACTGTTTTCACCTACATTATGGGAAATTTGTCTTACTTCAAGGACAACCTAAAATAAGGAAAACAAATTTTAAAGCAAATATTATGAACTTTATTTTAATTATATTTTTATGTTCTTAATATTGTGTAAATCTGGATGAATCCATTATATTTGATCTCAAAATTAATTAATGCTTTAAAAATCTCTGAGTAGAGCATTCACATCCAACGAAGGACAGCAACTAATGATCTGCCAATTTGGTGGTGTTGTATACACTTTCCAGTGTGTACAAATGCATGGATATTTTTACATTGTCTTATTAGTTTAAATGTCCAAGTGTACAAGGAAGTGTTGCTGTACCAAGTGTTTCAGTCTGAAGCACAAGCATGAGTTTACTAACAATGCTACTCGGTGCGTTTAAAATGTTATTTTATTGTCTCCAGTTGATATCATTGCTCATGTCTCTGTGTCAGACGACAAGAACAAAGGCGTCGCAAATCGTCTTTCTCTTCTGCATCCGTTTGGTGTTCCCCTAGTTTTTATATTCACCGCCGAGGACAATAATTTAGAAGTGTTTCATAGTGCTACTCAGTTTTTCGTGCGTTCGTTCATTCAATGCATGTAGGGAAATTCCAAAAATTATTTTCAAGCTTATATCTCCCAGACCCAAGAGAGTAAAAGTTTAAAATTTGGGATTAATGCTTTAGTTGTTTTTCTTAGCACATTGTATTGCAGTGAGATTTGAGTATCTCAGAGCAAAATACACAAACATATGCAATTAAAAATTCGGCCGTACCCAAAAGATATGGATTTTATGAGGACATGTATATAGAAAAAATTTAAACTATATTATGGGAAAAACGAATCACTTCGTGCAAAAATTGAACAAAATTGTACCCCGCCTCTTAAGATTTCCACAATGCGTTGGTAAAACAATGCATTGGCGTCAAATCATCACAATTTTAACCATACAGCAGTTAATTCTTACTATATTTGGGAGTTTTCTTCTGCTTTAGGTTACATTGAAAAAAGGTATCAAAATGTTCTTTTTGGATCCGGAAGAGGTGCAAAATTGACGCAGAAGGGATGAATTTAACATGGGCTTGTCCTAGGACGGAAGTCCTCCATTTCAACAGCCGTTGCACTGAATTTGCATCACTTCTTTAGGTGTGATCCGAATTCAATGTTTTGGATGTAAATTAAAAAATTCTGTGATATTTCGTCAAATAAATAATTTTTATAATTGTTAATGGATTCTAACGCTTGTGGGAAACGTTTGCCTAAAATAGTTTCAAAAATTCACAATTTTTTCAGATTGGATTTAGCATTTTTTCGACAAAATTTAAATGATTTGTACCATTTAATGAATACTTACTCTGTTATTAACCTATTTGAAACAAAAAAAGTTAAAATTACCCATTAAAAGTATGAAAAAAACCATGTTTTAAAAAAATTGAATTAAAAGAAATTCGTGGGTAGTTAAAATAAAGAACATCATTGGGAGTGCATCTTCTGGAATTGCTTTTAAAGTTGTACCTTTGTAAGAACTTCCAATTTTTTTTTTGCTGGGTACTTATTTGTATATTGAGGATAAATATTTTGATGATACGGACGAGAGGAGATGACTCTATATATATATATATATATATATATATATATATATATATATATATATATATATATATATATATATATATATATATATATATATATATATATATATATATATATATATATATATATATATATATATATATATATAAAGTAAATATTTGTTTTTAACGGTGAAGGGTTTGTTGCAACCGTGTTATTTTCTCGGACGGTAACATATATACCCAGCAAAAAAGGTTCGGCAAAAAATGTTCTTGTTGGATCCGGAAGTGGTGCTAAATTGTGGCAGAAGCGATGAATTTAACATGGCTTTGTCATAGGACGGATGTCCACCATTTCAGCAACCGTTGCACTGAATTTGCATCACTTCTTAAGGTGTGATGCGAATCCAGTTTTTTGGATGCGAATCTAGTGTTTTGGATGCGAATGAAGAAATTTTGAGTGGCGAGAAAACAACATTTTTGTTGCAAAAATGTTCGCCATCTAAAAATAACATTTTGCTCTAGGAGGTGATCATATTTCTTCTCTGCGTGTATGTTCCGTGTAAGCTCGGAAACTGATGTACTATAGATGGAAGGAGGACCTCCCTCTTCCTTTCTTTGTGAAAATTTAACAAAAGTTCTCCGACTTACTTGAAACTTTTACGGAAGGTGGGGATGACTTCTAAACAAAGATTCTCTACTTCATTTTTCGATATTTGGTCGGAGAGGGGGACCTCCCGTTTGCACGACCTTTTTTAAGTTCAGTGAAAAAAACTAAACTTCTCTGATTTACTTGAAGATTACAGAGGGAGCGGGGGAGGTTATGAAATTAATATGATGTACCTGATTTAAAATATTTTTCGGGCAGAGGGTCCTCCTCCTTGCCGGACGTTTTGAAAAATGGACCAAAGTTTTCCGATTTGCTTGAAATTTTCAGGAATAGTTAAAATGGCGCCCGGACAAAGATCGTCTACTTGATTCGATGTTTGATCAGGGAAAGGAGCATCCCTAGTCCAACATTTTGAAACTTGAAGAAAACTTCTCGATTTTGTTGAAATTTCAGGGAAGTTTAGGGTTGTCTCCGGACAAAAATTTTTTATTCGATATTTGATCAGGGACATCCTCCTTTTAAGCAATATAGCCAAATTACTTGAAATTTACAGCGAGCGTGGGAGAAGGTGCACTGAAAAAAAAAGCATACTCGTTTCCAAAGATTTTGTCTTTACTTTAAAAAATTTGGTATTGATTCCGAGCCAAAGAAGCGGAGAATACAAGTAAGGATACTTTTAAGACACAATTCTCTTTTAAATTTAGGTTTTGTGTACTTGCTTCTAGGAAGCAAATTTTAATTTTTCGCTTTCTCAGCCTTTTGTCTTCATATGCTATTAAAGTCCTTTAAAAACGAGTTAACGGCAACTTTTTTTCCAAATTAGGACTCGACTTCCAGTAGAAATTATGCTATGTTTGAAGTAAAAACTTCTTTAAAATAAAGTTTTGAAAAACATGACCTATATTTGAACGATTTTTTGCTTTGTAGTCAAGATGCAAAAAGACAACAAATTTAAAGACAATTTCATTAAATTTAAAGAATTTTTCTGAATTATTAAAGTCAAGTTGACCTTAGCCTATACATTTTTTCTTTCATGTTAAGATACCCATTTTTAAGTCAAATCACTTAATTATAAGGACAATATGACTTCATTGAAAAGTTTACGGACTTTTGGACAAGGAAAGTAACTTTATTTTAGAGAAATGCGTCTTCTATGCTAAGCAAAATTTGTATTCGTCAATTGCCTGTTTCGGTATCAGGCTAACATGAAATATAATAAGCAACGATGAGCCCGTCGTAAAAACTAGGAAAAACACGACTAATGTACGCGTTAGAATTGTTGTTGTATCCTGGAAACCAGTTTCTGTAAATTGTCACATGTTGTAGTTGCCTGTAGAAACAATAAGCATTGTTCGACTGTTCACCACTTAGGTGAATTCTAACAAATTAGCTTTCTAAAAATAAATTTCGTGTTGTTGCATTACTATGTAACAAAACGAAATAAAAACAAGTAAGGAAAGTCTAAAGTCGGGCGGGGCCGACTATATTATACCCTGCTCCACTTTATAGATCTAAATTTTCGATACCATATCACATCTGTCAAATGTGTTGGGTGCTATATATAAAGGTTTGTCCCAAATACATACATTTAAATATCACTCGATTTGGACAGAATTTGATAGACTTTTACAAAATCTATAGACTCAAAATTTAAGTCGGCTAATGGACTAGGGTGGAACACAATGTTAGTAAAAAAATATGGGAAACATTTAAATCTGAAGCTCGATATATATGTATTAGAAGTTTAAGATAATTAGAGTCATTTTTTCAACTATTCGACTAAGCAGTGGCGATTTTACAAGGAAAATGTTGGTATTTTGACCATTTTTGTCGAAATCAGAAAAACATATATATGGGAGCTATATCTAAATCTGAACCGATTTCAACCAAATTTGGCACGCATAGCTACAATGCTAATTCTACTCACTGTGCAAAATTTCAACTAAATCGGAGTTAAAAATTTGCCTCTGTGGTCATATGAGTGTAAATCGGGCGAAAGCTATATATGGGAGATATATCCAAATCTTAACCGATTTCAACCAAATTTGGTACGCATAGTTACAATGCTAATTCTACTCCCTGTGCAAAATTTCAACTAACTCGGAGTTAAAAATTGGCCTCTGTGGGCAAATGAGTGTAAATCGGACGAAAGCTATATATGGGAGCTATATCTAAATCTGAACCGATTTGGCTGATATTTTGCAAGTTTTTCAAGACCCATAAAATATTCGGACGTACGGAATTTGAGGAAGATCGGTTGATATACACGCCAATTATGACCAAATCGGTGAAAAATATATATGGCAGCTATATCTAAATCTGAACCGATATTTTCCAAAATCAATAGGGATCGTCTTTGAGCCGAAACAGGACCCTATACCAAATTTTAGGACAATCGGACTAAAACTGCGAGCTGTACTTTGCACACAAAAATACATCAACAGACAGACGGACAGACGGACAGACAGACAGACGGACAGACAGACAGACGGACATCGCTAAATCGATTCAGAATTTAATTCTAATACTAAAAGGTTGGTCTATGATTACTCCTTCTTGGCGTTACATACAAATGCACAAACTTATTATACCCTGTACCACAGTAGTGGTGAAGGGTATAATAAGATTAAGGGACTTGTAAGTTATATGAAAAGATGATGTACAGTGGGAGAAAAGATGATTCAATTTGTAAGACGAAATTTCCCAAATGTTTTCTCCATAAGGAGTTAGCATAAACGGCCCAAAATTGAGTTATCTCTCCCAGCCAGATCTATACTAAAGGCTGTGGAAAAGTTCATTCGCCCGAACCGAAACATGTACAGTCCAGGCGTGTATAGATTTGTATCTGGCGTTTTCTTTCCAATGGCTCTATTAACCATGTTCCTTAATCTATATCTATCCATAAAGCTCGAAAAATAATTGTATAATTAGATATAAAATAAAATTTTGACAAAATTAAACATTTTCAGATTTTCTTAAAACTTCTCCGATTAACTTGAAATTTATTAGGGACGGTTGTCTGAGTTTAAAAAAAAAATAATGTAATTTATTTTCTTGAAATGTGAAGGGAAGGTGGTTCACGTATGGGAACTAAGTACTTAACGTTTTGAATTTTTGCACAGGAAATGAATCTTCTTGCCAGACATTTTAAGTAAAAAACCTAAATTTGCATTTATTGACAGACAACACAGACTTGGCCTCATTTTCCGATATATATTCTAGGAGGCATTTTCCCCATCCGGCCACGTTTGTTGTTTGCACCAGTAAGGGGACTTGCCCAGGCCCAAATCGTTAAAAGAGTTCTCCGGACTATTTTTATACCCTCCACCATAGGATGGGGGTATATTAACTTTGTCATTCCGTTTGTAACACATCGAAATATTGCTCTAAGACCCCATAAAGTATATATATTCTGGGTCGTGGTGAAATTCTGAGTCGATCTAAGCATGTCCGTCCGTCCGTCCGTCTGTCCGTCCGTCCGTCTGTCCGGCTGTCCGTCCGTCTGTGGAAATCACGCTAACTTCCGAACGAAACAAGCTATCGACTTGAAACTTGGCACAAGTAGTTGTTATTGATGTAGGTCGGATGGTATTGAAAATGGGCCATATCGGACCACGTTTACGTATAGCCCCCATATAAACCGATCCCCAAATTTGGCTTGGGGAGCCTCCCGGAGCAGCAAAATTCATCCGATCCGGTTGAAATTTGGTACATGGTCTTAGTATACGATCTCTAACAACCATGGAAAAATTGGTCCATATCGGTCCATAATTATATATAGCCCCCATATAAACCGATCCCCAGATTTGACCTCCGGAGCCTCTTGGAGGGGCAAAATTCATCCGATCCGATTGAAATTTGGTACCTGATGTTAGTATATGGTCTCTAACAACCATGCAAAAATTGGTTCATATCGGTCCATAATTATATATAGCCCCCATATAAACCGATCCCCAGATTTGACCTCCGGAGACTTTTGGAGGGGCAAAATTCATCCGATCCGATTGAAATTTGGTACCTGATGTTAGTATACGGCCTCTAACAACCATGCAAAAATTGGTCCATATCGGTCCAAAATTATATATAGCTCCCATATAAACCGATCCCCAGATTTGACCACCGGAGCCTCTTGGAGGAGCAAAATTCATCCGATCCGGTTGAAATTTAGTACGTGGTCTTAGTATACGGTTTTTAACAACCATGCAAAAATTGGTCCATATCGGTCCATAATTATATAGCCCCCATATAAACCGATCCCCAGATTTGACCTCCGGAGCCTTTTGGAGGGGCAAAATTCATCCGATCCGGTTGAAATTTGGTACCTGATGTTAGTTTACGGCCTCTAATAACCATGCAAAAATTGGTCCATATCGGCCCATAATTATATATAGCCCCCATATAAACCGATACCCAGATTTGACCTCCGGAGCCTCTTGGAAGAGCAAAATTCATCCGATCCAGTTGAAATTTGGTACATGGTGTTAGTATATGGTCTCTAACAACCATGCAAAAATTGGTCCATATCGGTCCATAATTATATATAGTTCCCATATAAACCGTCCCCAGATTTGACGTCCGGAACCTCTTGGAGGAGCAAAAGTCATCCGATACGGTTGAAATTTGGTACATTTTGTCAATATATGGCCTCTAACAGCCATGTAATAATTGGTCCATATCGGTCTTTAGTTATATATAGCCGATGACTTATTACACAAAAATTGGTCCATATCGCCAAAAATAATCTACAAAAACTTTATTTCCATAGAAAATTTTGTCAAATTTTATTACTATAGAAAGTTTTGTCAAAATTTCATTTCTATAGAAAGTTTTGTCAAAAGTTTATTTCTATACAAATGTTTGTCAAAATTTTATTTCCATAGAAAATTTTGTCAAAATTTTATTTCTATAGAAAATTTTGTAATCTACCAAAACTTTATTTCCATAGAAAATTTTGTCAAATTTTATTACTATAGAAAGTTTTGTTAAAATTTCATTTCTATAGAAAGTTTTGTCAAAAGTTTATTTCTATAGAAATGTTTGTCAAAATTTTATTTCTATAGAAAATTTTGTAAAACATTTATTTCTGTAAAAAATTTTGTCAACATTTTATTTCTATACAAAATTTTGTCAAAATTTCATTTCTATACAAATTTTTGTCAACATTTTATTTCTATAGAAATTTTTGTCAAAATTGTATTGCTGTAGAAAATTTTGTCAACATTTTACTTCCATTGAAAATTTTGTCAACATTTTATTTCTATAGGAAATTTTGTCAAGTTTTTATTTCTATAGAAAATTTTGTCAAATTTTTATTTCTATAGAAAATTTTGTCAAAATTTTATTTCTATAGAAAATTTTGTCAAGGTTTCATTTCTATAGAAAATTTTGTCAAAATTGTATTTCTATAGAAAATTTTGTCAAACTAGATTATATACGTATTTAATTGGTCTTTTTTTGTTTAATATATACCCCGTATGGGCTAACTTACAATTTAGAAGACAGTGTTAAAAAGTTTTACGATACCTTGCCATCGGCAAGTGTTATCGCAACCCAAGTAATTCGATTGTGGATGACAGCCTTTAGTAGAAGTTCCTACGCAATCCATGGTGGAGGGTACATAAGATTCGGCCTGGCCGAACTTACGGCCGTATATACTTGTTTAGTTTGATAACTTCAAAAAACGCTCCGTCTTAACCCTGTAGGAAATTGAGGTGACTTTAAGTTAATAAATTGTTAGTTATAACTGAGTCATAGGTGGCTCAAAACCTAACTCATTTCCCATGTAAAATCCTATTCAGTTTTAACACGTGTTGTCATTGGAACGAGTCAGTCCTCACTCAACCCTGCATAATCTTCAGCTAACCAAAAGTTAGCTCAAAGTGAGTTAGCTTTAGGCTGATAATATATGAGCATACTATGAGTTAGCTCCTAACTGATTAGTTTATGGTGAGCTCTTTGTGGATAATAAAATATTTTGTTTTTGTTTTATTATTTTTGATTCATTTTATTTTGAATTAATTAAAAAATAATAACAATTCAGATTTTTTAAATTATTTTACAATAAATAAAATATAACGTAAATGAAAATTCGGGTAATATTAGTTTAGTTCATCATGTCTTGAGTGTTGTCTTAATTTTCTCGTTTAACTCAGAGGGAGTTGTACCTACTTTTGTAAAGAAGCGCTCTGAATGGAAGTGGCATTCGTCAGGGAAGTCCAAAAGGCTTAAGTGTATTTCCCAATATCTACGTCCCCAAACAGCCATTTAATACTTTTATTCGAAGTTTCCATTTATACCGTCACTGATAATGATGGGTTCTAGTGGAAAAAAGCATAAATTCCATTTTAATTATGCATTTATATGTTACTTACCGCTATCCGTGACAAAAAATTACAAAATTCTCTGAAATTACAATTGAAACAAACATAAAAAGCCAAATCCAAATTGACAGTTATAGAAGTCAATACATTTTTTATTTGTTTATTTGAATTGTTTCCATGACTTTACTTCACTTAAATATGCATCAGCTTAGAGTGAGCGAAAAGGTAACTCATTGCTGCATAAATATTGAGTTAGCTAAAAATCGCCTCAAATTAGTTAGTAAAAAGTTAGTTTGATTTTGAGTGAGTTCGAGAAATTCCTACAGGGAATAATTCTACATATCATTTACAGTCAAGACAATTGAAAGTTTCATTAAAGGTCGCAATATTACTTCGAATTTCCGAATTCATAATATATATAATTATGGAACGATATGGACAAACATTTGCACGTGACTGGTCATATACTTACATCACGTACTGAATTGCAACCGGATCATATGAACTTTACCGGATATTTATATTAGAGAAATTCGTCTTCTATGCTAAGCAGAAAACGCATTCGTAAATTAAGGACAAGAAATCTTCGGCCTCAGGCCAAATTTTTTATTGGTAATGTCGATTAGCACAAATATTGGATATGGGCAATTCTGGAATTGCCCATAAATGCATTTGCTTTTATTTGTATGTGTACGTGTGTGTGTGTGTAAATGAATATTGGCTGGCGATTTCAGTTTAAGATGTAATAAAGTTGATTGCGTATCTTCAAAGATATCACCATCATTCGCTTAATGTTGTATTCAACTAAGTATTACTCGTTCATGCATTTCATTTGGTCTAGTTGTGCATTGTTTTTTTTTTCTTTTTTTTTTTTCAAATTGTTTCGTCATTTTATGATTATACATTTTTGGCAATTGCACTTATAGTCAGTGTGGAAACCTATAAACAAACTGCATTTCTTTTTTTTTCTTATGTTGGTTTTTCATTGTTTACTTAGTTTTTTGTTTTTTGGTTATGTTCGAAGATGTCTTGGCAGTTGTGTTCTGTCTGCTGTCGTTCATTGTAACAGATTTTAAACTTGAAAAGGAGGACATGCTCCCTGGCGTTTAAAGGAACAACATTTAAATACGTGACTTTGAAAATCGATGAGTATACAAAAATATTTTAATTTTTATACCCTCCATCATAGGATGGGGGTATATTAACTTTGTCATTCCGTTTGTAACACATCGAAATATTGCTCTAAGACCCCATAAAGTATATATATTCTGGGTCGTGGTGAAATTCTGAGTCGATCTAAGCATGTCCGTCCGTCCGTCCGTCCGTCTGTTGAAATCACGCTAACTTCCGAACGAAACAAGCTATCGACTTGAAACTTGGCACAAGTAGTTGTTATCGATGTAGGTCGGACGGTATTGAAAATGGGCCATATCGGTCCACTTTTACGTATAGCCCCCATATAAAGGGACCCTCAGATTTGGCTTGTGGAGCCTCTAACAGAAGCATATTTCATCCGATCCGGCTGAAATTAGGTATATGGTGTTGGTATATGGTCTCTAACAACCATGCAAAAATTGGTCCACATCGGTCCATAATTATATATAGCCCCCATATAAACCGATCCCCAGATTTGGCTTGCGGAGCCTAAAAGAGAAGCAAATTTCATCCGATCCGGCTGAAATTTGGTACATGCTGTTGGTATATAGTCTCTAACAACCGTGCAAAAATTGGTTCATATCGGTCCATAATTATATATAGCCCCCATATAAACCGATCCCCAGATTTGGCTTGCGGAGCCTCAAAGAGAAGCAAATTTCATCCAATCCGGTTGTAATTTGGAACATGGTGTTAGTATATGATCTTTAACAACCGTGCCAGAATTGGTCCATATCGGTCCATAATTATATATAGCCCCCATATAAAATATTCTCCAGATTTGAACTCCGGAGCCTCTTGGAGGAGCAAAATTCATCCGATCCGGTTCAAATTAGGCACGTGGTGTTAGTATATGGTCGCTAACAACCATACCAAAATTGGTCCAATCACACAAAAATTGGTCCATATCGGTTCATAATCATGGTTGCCACTAGAGCCAAAAATAATCTACCAAAATTTTATTTCTATAGAAAATTTTGTTAAAATTTTATTTCTAGAGAAAATTTTGTTAAAATTTTATGCGGTTCATAATAAAATTTTCATCATTGTCAAAATTTTATTTCTAAAGAAAATTTTGTCAAAATTTTATTTCTATAGAAAATTTTGTTCAAATTTTATTCGGTTCATAATCATGGTTGCCACTCGAGCCAAAAATAATCTACCAAGATTTTATTTCTATAGAAAATTTTGTCAAAATTTTATTTCTATAGAAAATTTTGTTAAAATTTTATTTCTGTAGAAATTTTTGTCAAAATTTTCTTCCTATAGAAAATTTTGTCAAAATTTTTATTTCTATAGAAAATTTTGTGAAAATTTTATTTCTATATAAAATTTTGTTAAAATTTTATTTCTGTAGAAAATTTTGTCAAAATTTTATGTCTACTTTGTCAAACTGAATTATATACGTATTGGATCGATCTTTTTTGATTTAATATATACCACGTATGGACTTACATACAATTTAGAAGATGGTGGTAGGAGGTTTTAAGATACCTTGCCATCGGCAAGCGTTACCGCAACTTAAGTAATTCGATTGTGGATGGCAGTGTTTAGATGAAGTTTCTACGCAATCCATGATGGAGGGTACATAAGCTTCGGCCTGGCCGAACTTACGGCCGTATATACTTGTTTTGTTTCTGCTTTGTCGAATATTTCGTCATCTCTCAGTTCACAGAAGCAATGATGCTTGTCTTACTGAATAGAAAGTTTTGTGCACATTTTTAAAAAATATTATTTACATGTTAATTAAAATAAAACAAGTATATACGGCCGTAAGTTCGGCCAGGCCGAAGCTTATGTACCCTCCATCATGGATTGCGTAGAAACTTCATCTAAACACTGCCATCCACAATCGAATTACTTAAGTTGCGGTAACGCTTGCCGATGGTAAGGTATCTTAAAACCTCCTAACACCATCTTCTAAATTGAATGTAAGTCCATACGTGGTATATATTTAATCAAAAAAGATCGATCCAATACGTATATAATTCAGTTTGACAAAGTAGACATAAAATTTTGACAAAATTATCTACAGAAATAAAATTTTAACAAAATTTTCTATAGAAATAAAATTTTCACAAAATTTTCTATAGAAATACAAATTTTGACAAAATTTTCTATAGAAAGAAATTTTTGACAAAAATTTCCACAGAAATAAAATTTTAACAAAATTTTCTATAGAAATAAACTTTTGACAAAATTTTCTATAGAAATAAAATCTTGGTAGATTATTTTTGGCTCGAGTGGCAACCATGATTATGAACCGAATAAAATTTGAACAAAATTTTCTATAAAAATAAAATTTTGACAAAGATGAAAATTTTATTATGAACCGAATAAAATTTTAACAAAATTTTCTCTAGAAATAAAATTTTGACAAAATTTTCTATAGAAATAAAATTTTGACAATTTGAACCGGATCGGATGAATTTTGCTCCTCCAAGAGGCTCCGGAGGTCAAATCTGGAGAATGTTTTATATGGGGGCTATATATAATTATGGACCGATATGGACCAATTCTGGCACGGCTGTTAAAGATCATATACTAACACCATGTTCCAAATTACAACCGGATTGGATGAAATTTGCTTCTCTTGGAGACTTCGCAAGCCAAATCTGGGGATCGGTTTATATGGGGGCTATATATAATTATGAACCGATGTGAACCAATTTTTGCATGGTTGTTAGAGACCATATACCAACACCATGTACCAAATTTCAGCCGGATCGGATGAAATTTGGTTCTGTTTTAGGCTCCGCAAGCCAAATCTGGGAATCGGTTTATATGGGGGCTATATATAATTATGGACCGATGTGGACCAATTTTTGCATGGTTGTTAGATACCATATACCAACACCATGTACCAAATTTCAGCCGGATCGGATGAAATATGCTTCTGTTAGAGGCTCCACAAGCCAAATCTGAGGGTCCCTTTATATGGGGGCTATACGTAAAAGTGGACCGATATGGCCCATTTTCAATACCATCTGACCTACATCGATAACAACTACTTGTGCCAAGTTTCAAGTCGATAGCTTGTTTCGTTCGGAAGTTAGCGTGATTTCAACAGACGGACGGACGGACATGCTTAGATCGACTCAGTATTTCACCACGACCCAGAATATATATACTTTATGGGGTCTTAGAGCAATATTTCGATGTGTTACAAACGGAATGACAAAGTTAATATACCCCATCCTATGATGGAGGGTATAAAAACATGGCCATATTTAAATTTTAAAGATCTATTAGAGTTATTTATTTATTTATTTATGGCTAAAGGGCAGCCATTTAATTCTTATATAAATCAATATCAATGTCACCTTTAATAAAAAATTTAACGTAGTGAGAATAAGAAACTGTTATATGGAAACAAATGAATTACCACTCGGATAACTTCTTTAAAGAATACAATTGATTTATCATAGTAGACATCTGGAAAACTGAGTTTAGAACTGTAAGTTCGGCCATGCCGAATCTTATGTACTGTCCACCATGGATAACATAGAAATTTATACTAAACAATGGCATCCACAATCGAAATACTCCTTAACATTGTCTTCTAAATTGTTAGTCGATACGTAGGTCATATTAAAAACCTACATAAGTCAATTCAATTCCTAATCGGTTCTTCGGTTATTAGATAGCCAAATTTCAACCGGATCGAGTGAAACTTCTTCTTTGTTGTGGCCCAGAGGTGAAGTTTGGATATCGATTTACTTGAAGTATTCCACAGAGAGTAAAATTTACATTTTAGCAATTTCGTCAAAATCGATTCTGATTCAGACAAATCCCCATATAATTTTTTTTCAGATTTGGGTAAATATAACCTAAATAACCATATTTTCCTGCAATACAACTTACTCTAATCTTCGATAGTACTAACTATATGTACAAAAAATAATAGAAATCGGTTCAGACTTAAATATAGCTTCCATATATATGTTTCGCCCTATGTTACAAAATTTTGTCATAATAGCCTTATTTATGAACCAATCTTACTCAAATTTAGTACAAACTAACCTTCGGAGGTAGCAACCAAACCTGAAAAATATCATTCAAATCGGTTTAGATTTAGATCCCATATATACGTAGCGATTTTCAAAAATTTTCCCTTTATAACCTTAGTTTTAACCAGGGCTGTGGAGTCGGAGCCGGAGTGTTGGAGTCAGAGTCTGAAGATTTTGCTGGAGTCGGTGTCCGGCGAAACAAACTTTGAAAAACACTCCGGACTCCGGCCAAACAAACTTTGAAAAACACCTCCTATCCTATCCTACCGAACAAGGAAAACGAAGTAATGGATTTCAGGTCATTCGAAGTGTATTTATATGGGTGAAATTTCACGGTGATATAAAAAGTAGGTTTTACTAGAATATGGGCTGAATTGGTCAATTGTATTGTCCATTTTTAACATATTAAAATATCGATTTTTGACCATAACAGGTTGGCTGATAAGTCCCCGGTCTAACAAAGAAAAACACATTTTTTTGTTAAAATTCGTTTTTATTATTCAACATAGTTCCCTTCAAGAGCGATACAACGATTATAACGACCTTCCTTCCTTTTATACCATTTTGGTAGTACTCCTTCGGTGTTGCCTCAAAATATGCCTCAGTTTCGGCGATTACCTCTTCATTGCAGCCAATTTTTTCCCTGCGAGCATCCTTTTGAGGTCTGAGAACAAAAAAGTCGCTAGGGGCCACATCTGGAGAATACGGTGGGTGGGGAAGCAGTTCGAAGCCCAATTCATGAATTTTTGCCATCGTTCTCAATGACTTGTGCACTGAAAAAAAAGCATGCCCGGTTCCAAAGATTTTGTCTTTACTTTAACAAATTTGGTATTGATTCCGAGCCAAAGAAGCGGAGAATACAAGTAAGGATATTTTTAAGACACAATTCTCTTTTAAATTTAGGTTTTGCATACTTGCTTCTAGGAAGCAAATTTTAATTTTTCGTTTTTTCAACTTTTTTTCTTCATATCCTATCAAAGTCCTTTAAAAAGGAGTTAACGACAACTTTATTTTCCAAATTCAGACTCGACTTCCAGTAGAAATTATGCTATGTTTCAAGTAAAAAACGTCTTTAAAATAAAGTGTTGAAAACCATGTCCTATTTTTGAACGATTTTTTGCTTTGTAGCCAAGATGCAAAAAGACAATAAATTTAAAGACAATTTCATTAATTTTAAAGAATTTTTCTAAATTATTAAAGTCAAGTTGACCTTATCCC
The DNA here is from genome assembly GCF_050003625.1 of Haematobia irritans. Taxonomy (NCBI): domain Eukaryota; kingdom Metazoa; phylum Arthropoda; class Insecta; order Diptera; family Muscidae; genus Haematobia; species Haematobia irritans. The sequence goes on from NC_134397.1 coordinate 126,456,655, forward strand.
AAAAATTATTTCTTTCATGTTATGATACCCATTTTCAAGTCAAATCACTTAATTATAAGGACAATACGACTTTATTGAGAAGTTTATCGACTTTTGGACAAGGAAAAAATCTTTATGTTAGAGAAATGCGTCTTCTATACTAAGAAAAATTTGCATTCGTATTTTAAGGACATGAAATCTTTGACCTCACGACAATATTTTTTTCAGTGTGGTACGGTGCGTTGTCTTGGTGGAACAACACTCTTTTCTTCTTCATATGGGGCCGTTTTGCCGCGATTTCGACCTTCAAACGCTCCAATAACGCCATATTATAGTCACTGTTGATGGTTTTTCCCTTCTCAAGATAATCGATAAAAATTATTCCATGCGCATCCCAAAAAATAGAGGCCATTACTTTGCCAGCGGACTTTTGAGTCTTTCCACGCTTCGGAGACGGTTCACCGGTCGCTGTCCACTCAGCCGACTGTCGATTGGACTTAGGAGTGTAGTGATGGAGCCATGTTTCATCCATTGTCACATATCGACGGAAAAACTCGGGTGTATTACGAGTTAACAGCTGCAAACACCGCTCAGAATCATCCACACGTTGATGTTTTGGTCAAATGTGAGCTCGTGCGGCACCCATTTTGCACAGAGCTTTCGCATATCCAAATATTTATGAACGATATGACCAACACGTTCCTTTGACATCTTTAAGGCCTCTGCTATCTCGATCAACTTCATTTTACGGTCATTGAGAATCATTTAGTGGATTTTTTTTCATGTTTTCGTCGGTAACCACCTTCTTCGGGCGTCCACTGCGTTCACCGTCCTCCGTGCTCATTTCACCACGTTTGAATTTTGCATACCAATCAATTATTGTTGATTTCCCTGGGGCAGAGTCCGGAAACTCATTAGCAAGCCAAGTTTTTGCTTCCACCGTATTTTTCCCCCTTCAGAAAACAGTATTTTATCAAAACACGAAATTCCTTTTTTTTCAATTTTTTTCATAATAACAAAAGTTGCTTCACAAAAGACGCTCTATCTCACAAACTAATTGACTTACAGATGTCAAATTTTGACACGAATCATTTGAAGGTTGGTACTATATAAAAATAATATGCATTTAATACTAGCGATGCCATCTATGTGTCAGACCGGGGACTTATCAGCCAACCTCTTATATGTACTCTTGATAAAGGTACAATTTCAAGGCAATATAGCAGTAGAACCTAAAGTTCTGAATTTTTTGGCAGGCATGTCGAGTTGGAAGATGGGTCATACCGGACAATTGTCCATAACTGATAGACCATTTATAAATCGATGTTTCACCATTTTACTTCTATAGAAACAATATTCGTTACTGTCCAGCTATTCCTGGCATCTGTTGTATGGTAGTGGTTATTTAAAATTCCGCCCGTCCTAATTTTTGGCAGTTTATGTTTGTTTTCTATATCCGACACATTACATTTTTATACCCTCCATCATAGGATGGGGGTATATTAACTTTGTCATTCCGTTTGTAACACATCGAAATATTGCTCTAAGACCCCATAAAGTATATATATTCTGGGTCGTGGTGAAATTCAGAGTCGATCTAAGCATGTCCGTCCGTCCGTCCGTCCGTCCGTCCGTCCGTCTGTTGAAATCACGCTAACTTCCGAACGAAACAAGCTATCGACTTGAAACTTGGCACAAGTAGTTGTTATCGATGTAGGTCAGATGGTATTGAAAATGGGCCATATCGGTCCACTTTTACGTATAGCCCCCATATAAAGGGACCCTCAGATTTGGCTTGTGGAGCCTCTAACAGAAGCATATTTCATCCGATCCGGCTGAAATTTGGTACATGGTGTTGGTATATGGTATCTAACAACCATGCAAAAATTGGTCCACATCGGTCCATAATTATATATAGCCCCCATATAAACCGATTCCCAGATTTGGCTTGCGGAGCCTAAAACAGAACCAAATTTCATCCGATCCGGCTGAAATTTGGTACATGGTGTTGGTATATGGTCTCTAACAACCGTGCAAAAATTGGTCCACATCGGTCAATAATTATATATAGCCCCCATATAAACCGATCCCCAGATTTGGCTTGCGGAGCCTAAAAGAGAGGAAAATTTTATCCGATCCGGCTGAAATTTGGTACATGGTGTTGGTATATGGTCTCTAACAACCATGCAAAAATTGGTCCACATCGGTCCATAATTATATATAGCCCCCATATAAAACGATCCCCAGATTTGGCTTCCGGAGCCTCTAAGAGAAGCATATTTCATCCGATCCGGCTGAAATTTGGTACATGGTGTTGGTATATGGTCTCTAACAATCATGCAAAAATTGGTCCACATCGGTCCATCGGGGAGCCACCGTGGTGCAATGGTTAGCATGCCCGCCTTGCATACACAAGGTCGTGGGTTCGATTCCTGCTACGACCGAACACCAAAAAAGTTTTTCAGCGGTGGATTATCCCACCTCAGTAATGCTGGTGACATTTCTGAGGGTTTCAAAGCTTCTCTAAGTGGTTTCACTGGAATGTGGAACGCCGTTCGGACTCGGCTATAAAAAGGAGGTCCCTTGTCATTGAGCTTAACATGGAATCGGGCAGCACTCAGTGATAAGAGAGAAGTTCACCACTGTGGTATCACAATGGACTGAATAGTCTAAGTGAGTCTGATACATCGGGCTGCCACATAACCTAACCTAAGCTAACCATCGGTCCATAATTATATATAACCCCCATATAAACCGATCCCCAGATTTGGCTTGCGGAGCCTCAAAAGAAGCAAATTTCATCCGATCCGGCTGAAATTTGGTAAATGATGTTGGTATATAGTCTCTAACAACCATGCAAAAATTGGTCCACATCGGTTCATAATTATATATAGCCCCATATAAACCGATCCCCAGATTTGGCTTGCGAAGTATCCAAGAGAAGAAAATTTCATCCAAGCCGGTTATAATTTGGAACATGGTGTTAGTATATGATCTTTAACAACCGTGCCAGAATTGGTCCATATCGGTCCATAATTATATATAGCCCCCATATAAAACGTTCTCCAGATTTGACCTCCGGAGCCTCTTGGAGGAGCAAAATTCATCCGATCCGGTTCAAATTAGGAACGTGGTGTTAGTATATGGTCGCTAACAACCATACCAAAATTGGTCCAATCACACAAAAATTGGTCCATATCGGTTCATGATCATGGTTGCCACTAGAGCCAAAAATAATCTACCAAAATTTTATTTCTATAGAAAATTTTGTCAAAATTTTATTTCTATAGAAAATTTTGTCAAAATTTTATTTCTATAGAAAATTTTGTCAAAATTTTATTTCTAGAGAAAATGTTGTTAAAATTTTATTCGTTTCATAATAAAATTTTCATCATTTTCAAAATTTTATTTCTATAGAAAATTTTGTCAAAATTTTATTTCTATAGAAAATTTTGTTCAAATTTTATTCGGTTCATAATCATGGTTGCCACTCGAGCCACAAATAATCTACCAAGATTTTATTTCTATAGAAAATTTTGTCAAAAGTTTATTTCTATAGAAAATTTTGTTAAAATTTTATTTCTGAAGAAATTTTTGTCAAAATTTTCTTTCTATAGAATATTTTGTCAACATTTTTATTTCTATAGAAAATTTTGTGAAAATTTTATTTCTATAGAAAATTTTGTTAAAATTTTATTTATGTAGAAAATTTTGTCAAACTTTTATGTCTACTACCTTGCCATTGGCAAGCGTTACCGCAACTTAAGTAATTCGATTGTGGATGGCAGTGTTTAGAAGAAGTTTCTACGCAACCCATGATGGAGGGTACATAAGCTTCGGCCTGGCCGAACTTACGGCCGTATATACTTGTTTTACTCTAAGCTTTCTATCTGCACTGAAAAAATATTGCCGTGAGGTCAAAGATTTCATGTCTTTAAAATACGAATGCAAATTTTGCTTAGCATAGAAGACGCATTTCTCTAATATAAAGTTTTTTTCCTTGTCCAAAAGTCGATAAACTTTTTACTTAAGTCGTATTGTCCGTATAATTAAGTGATTTCACTTAAAAATGGGTATCATAACATGAAAGAAAAAATGTTTGGGCTAAGATCAACTTGGCTTTAATAATTCAGAAAAATTCTTTAAATTTAATGAGATTGTCTTTAAATTTGTTGTCTTTTTGCATCATGACTACAAAGCAAAAAATTGTTCAAATATAGGACATGTTTTTCAAAACTTTATTTTAAAGAAGTTTTTACTTGAAACGTAGCATAATTTCTACTGAAATTCGAGTCTTAATTAGGAAAATAAAGTTGTCGATAACTCATTTTTAAAGGACTTTGAAGAAAAAAAGCTGAGAAAGCGAAAAATTAAAATTTGCTTCCTAGAAGCAAGTACACAAAACCCAAATTTAAAAGATAATTGTATCTTAAAAGTATCCTTACTTGTATTATCCGCTTCTTTGGCTCGGAATCAATACCAATTTTTTTAAAGTAAAGACAAAATCTTTGGAACCGGGCATGCTTTTTTCTCAGTGTGATTAGTCCGACATTTTGATTTTGTGTATTTTTCTTTTTTATATAGATTTATTTTTTATAAAATGCCTATAAAGATTAATACCAGGATTTTTCTTCTTAAACTTCTGGAAGCCTAATTATTTTTTGAATTTTTTTTTTGAAATTCTAGAGATTGTTGTTATCTACCCATATTTTGATGTGGTCTCTATGTAGTCTTGTGTCGTATTTTAATTTATTGGCCTGACATTAAAATGTAGAGTTCTTTACATCCCTAACCTACCTACACTGAAAAAAATATTGTCGTGAGGTCAAAGATTTCATGTCTTTAAAACACGAATACAAATTTTGCTTAGCATAGAAGACGCATTTCTCTAAAATAAAGTTATTTTCCTTGTCCAAAAGTCGATAAACTTTTCAATGAAGTCGTATTGTCCTTATAGTTAAGTGATTTGACTTAAAAATGGGTATCATAACATGAAAGAAAAATGTTTGGGCTAAGGTCAACTTGGCTTTAATAATTCAGAAAAATTCTTTAAATTTAATGAAATTGTCTTTAAATTTGTTGTCTTTTTGCATCTTGACTACAAAGCAAAAAATCGTTCAAATATAGGACATGTTTTTCAAAACTTTATTTTAAAGAAGTTTTTTACTTCAAACATAGCATAATTTCTACTGGAAGTCGAGTCTTAATTTGGAAAATAAAGTTGCCGTTAACTCGTTTTTAAAGGTCTTTGATAGCATATGAAGAAAAAAAGCTGAGAGAGCGAAAATTTAAAATTTGCTTCCTAGAAGCAAGTACACAAAACCTAAATTTAAAAGAGAATTGTGTCTTAAAAGTATCCTTACTTGTATTCTCCGCTTCTTTGGCTCGGAATCAATACCAAATTTTTTAAAGTAAAGACAAAATCTTTGGAACCGAGTATGCTTTTTTTTCAGTGTATATCGGTCTATTTTTGGAACACTACACCTTAAAATTACAATTGGAATACTGTTAAAATGAGACTTAGGTACACCACCTGAAGTCGACTCCAGAGTCGGAGTCCAGGTTAATAAGAAATGCTGGAGTCGTAGTCGGAGTCGAGCAAAATTGACTCGACTCCACAGCCCTGGTTTTAACCATAGTGGCCTCATTTATTAACCGATCTTACTAAAATTCATCGCAAGGTAATTTCTTGTAATATCAACCAAATCTGCAAAATATAATCCAAATCAGTTTAGATTTAGATGTAGCACATGTTACTTTATTTCTGAGCATAACATCCTTATTTAAACCTATACCAATGTTACCCCACAAATGCTTATGTTTACAAATTCAGTAGGGGTGGTTTAGGGTATGATATAGTCGGTCCGCACGACTTTCTACTTTACTCACTTGTTTTATAATGGACTCAATATTAGTAGGTGCAAAGTCAACTATAGCTCTTAATATGTGTCATTTATCTTCAGATTGAAATATATGTACAAGGGACCATATATAAAGGCACGCAACAAATTTGAGGGATCTGAGATGGTATCGAAAATGTAAATCTACAAAGTGGTGCTAGGTATAGTATAGTCGGCTCCGCCAGCCTTAAGATTTCCTTACTTGTTTGTGCTGCGATATTGATATCGAATAGAAATATCCACCTATACACGCGGAGATCAACCAGGGCTGATAAAGTTGATATTTTGTGCTTTTTTTGATACATCTGTACATCCAACCATCTTGCAGTCTATAGGGCTTTGCCCAAATAAATTTGACAAGCATACTTTTCCTCTCTTGGTTAAGCTACACTTGTAGTTTAGTCAATTCATGGTTTTAAGCTGAAATCAAAAACAACAAGAAATAAATTTTTGACAAAATCTTCTATCGAAATAAAATTTTGAAAAAAAATTCTATAGAAATAAAATTTTGTTGTTTTTGTATTTCAGCTTAAAACCATACATTGACTAAACTACAAGTGTAGCTTAACCAACATTCTTTTCCTCTGTTGGTTAAGCTACACTTGTAGTTTAAACTGAAATAAAAAAACAACAACAATGCTTAAAGAACAAAACCAACAATAACAAAATAAAACGAATGGAGAAATAAAATTTTTACAAAATTTTCTATAGAAATAAAATTTTGACAACATTTTCTATGGAAATAACAAAATTTACCCAGAAATAAAATGTTTACAAAATATAAATAAAATTTTGCAAAATAAGATCTTTTTATACAATCTAAAAAAAATAGTCTTTAAATTTGATATCATGTAATTTTAGCACCTTTTGGCTTCGAAAAGCACATTTTTAATATATTTTTAGTACTTTTTCGTCAACATTACTTATCATCCCTGAGATCAACACCTAGAGCAAAGTATTATTTTTGCATGGGGAACAAGAAACACTTTTGCTGCAAAGAGCTTGTTGTCTCGTCAAACATAAAATGGTTGCCGAAATCGAGAAAAAAAAAACAAGTTTACGACAAATATATATTGCATGTCCACCGTCAAAAAATACCATTATACTCTAGAAAATTATCATTGGATGTACATAACTTACACCGAGAGAAGGAACATGTTTCAAGAGCATACTTTTTACATTTTCATGTGAAACATGGAACATTTTTATGGCAAAAATATTATTTTCTCTCCAAACATAACATGCCTGCAGAAATCAGATATATATTTCTGTGAAAATAATAGGTTGTGACAAACATTTTACATGTTTCTCATGAAAGAGTAACATTATACACTTGAAACATGTTGGGGGCATCACAACCAAGACGCAGGTTTGCAGCATTTTCCCTGTGGCTGTTCTGTCCCTACGACAGACATTACACTTTACCTGGATTTTCTTGGCATCTGCTCCTGCACTTTGTTTTCAACTCTAGTAGGTTAGGTTAGGTTAAAGTGGCAGCCCGATTAAGATTCAGGCTCACTTAGACTATTCAGTCCATTGTGATACCACATTAACTAAAAGTACCTATTACATATGGGCACTTCTAGTTTTAACCGTTGAACCTTCTCGATTATTTTCTTCTGTTGAACCAACCAGATTGTTTCAAAAACATTAGCAGACTGCTTACGTTAACGTTTTCCAGGTCCGCTAGTAATCTGAAGCTATATGCCCCTAAAATTTGCTTACGCCTTACACAAAATGCAGGACACTCACACAAGAGGTGTTTTATTGATTCCTTTTCCTCCGCATCATGACAGCTCATACAATAGTCATTATACTTCGCAACAATAGATTTTGCAAAATCGCCTATCAGGCAGCGACCCGTTATAGCAGATATCAGGAGTGATATCTGGCGTCTCGAGAACACTAGCATATCTAGTGTGCGGTTTAAGTTTAAATGGGGCCATATTTGCTTGGTGTCGTTACAACCCTTACAATTCTCCCATCGAACATTTGCCATCATGGCAGCCTTCTCACGCAGTAAGAGCTTGCAGGTAGCCAGAGGCACACCAACAGATTCTAGTTCCCCTGGAATATGTAAGGTAGTTCCTAGCCTTGCTAGCTCATCTGCTTCGCAGTTCGCCGGTATGTTCCTGTGGCCAGGCATCCATATTAGGTGAATATTGTGCTGCTCAGCCATCTCATTGAGAGATTTGCGGCAGTCGATGGCCGTTTTCGAGTTGAGGAACACAGAGTCCAAGGATTTTATTGCAGGTTGACTGTCTGAGTATATATTAATGCCAATATTGCTTGGAGCATTACTTCTCAGCCAATTCACCACTTCTCTTATTGCTAATATTTCAGCCTGAAAAACACTACAGTGATCAGGTAATCTTTTCGCTATTCGAAGTTCCAGATCTTTAGAATATACTCCGAAACCCACTTGGCCATCCAATTTGGAGCCATCAGTGTAGAAATCTATATATCTTTTATTCGCCGGGGTCCGTGTACACCACGCCTCACTGTTGGGAATTACAGACCAACTCTAGTAGGTCTGTATTCAATAAAAAACAAGTATATACAGCAGTAAGTTCGGCCGGGCCGAATCTTGAAATTTTGAAATTTTACATCGAGTTTCAAGCAATTTTCATGATCAGTTAGACTTCTACACCCTCAAGAAGTGAAGTCGGTCTTATGGAGGCATTACCAAATGGACCGATAAAAACTTAATCCAATACACGTTTTTGTGAGCCTCAAATACCAGAATATTTAAAATTTCAGGCAAATCAGATAAAAACTACGGTTTCTAGAAACCCAAGGAGTTAAATCTGGAAATCGTTCTTATGGGGGGCTATACTAAAATATGGACCGATACTCACCGTTTTCGGCACACCTCTTTATGGCTCGAAAATACCTCTAGATTTCCAATTTCAGGCAAATTGGATAAAAACTGCCGTTTCTATAAGCCCAAGAAGTAAAATCGGGAGATCGGTCTATATGGGGGCTAAACCAAAACATGGACCGATACTCACCATTTTTGGCACACCTCTTAATGGTTATAAGATACCACTAGATTTAAAATTTCAGGCAAATTGGATAAAAACTGCAGTTTCTATAAGCCCAAGAAGTAAAATCTGGAGATCGGTCTATATGGTGGTGTATTCTTATTCAACCGTCGAACGGAACGGACGTGTTTTTTAATAGCGGATAAAATCATCGTAATAAGTACCTACTACGAATTTCAAGTGTGGTGGGATATTAGGCCACCATGCAGAGAAATTCAAAGACATCCACTGGGTTGCTAACTTCAGGGCCCAGTGGACGGGTATCGACTGGAGTTATAAATTTGGGCAATGACCAAGAGTTAGGCCCAATTAGTCGACCTGTAGACGGGTCGACAGGTGGCGACAATTTGACAAGTCGGACCTTTTCCAAGGTAACGGCATCAAAAGGAGGTAATCCCTCACGAAAGAGATTCAAAGAACGCAGAAATGCTTTGTTTATCCTAAAGAAATTAGGATCAGTCGACCCAAGCACGTTGTCGGCTAAACAAAGCGAATCCTTAAAATGGGCTCAAGGAATTCTTGAGGCTGGAAAAAGGGAACGATCACCGGATGAGCTGCCATCCTCCAAAAGGGATCAACGATCGTTTGCCTCAGTTGCTAAAGACAGCCTTGTGATGGCTATCATAAATAAAGGAGCATTGGACGGTATGGTTCCAAAGCAAAAATGGGGGGAAATTGAGAATGCTTTGTCTGGCGTCTACTCACAGGTGCTGGAAAAGTTTCCCGGCCCAGATCCTCGACACCAAGAGGCTGGTTGGTATCAAGGACGATTTAAGCTAGTCGCATTTGAGGACCAGAGGTCTATAGAATGTTTTAAAGCTGCTCTGATACTAATTGGTGAAGTTTGGGAAGGAGCTGCTCTAGAGTTAGTCGAGAAGAAAGACATACCGGCTAGACCAAGAGCACATGCGTGGATACCTGCAAACCCTCCTGACCCTGAATCTATTTTAAATAGACTGAAACAATGCAATCCAGATCTTCCAACAGCTGATTGGAAGGTTGGCCGTTTGGATGAAGTGGATGGGCCAAGACGGCATGCAGTGTTTATATTGAACACTCAGTCTTTGCCACATCTAGCAAAGTCCCAGGGCCGTGTATGTTATGGCTTTCATTATATCCAAATGAAGGTGTATAAAAACGATCAGCTAAAGGATTCAGAAATGGACAAGCCTCTGTCTGAATCAGAAGTAAGCGGATCCTCTTGCGAAGTCGAGGGGGATACCAAGACATTTGAAGACATGGATAGATACCGTATGCGTGAGGAGGCTTCTACTGCCTCAGAACTCACCAAAGTTGAACCTATGGTTATTGCGAGAGTCACCGATATCTCTGAAGAGGACATTCTTGATGACTCGATTGAAGCGGCTGATGTGACGGTTGTTGAAAATCTCGATGGTCCTACGGATCCTCCAGATAAATCTTCATCATTGTAAGGCTGCATGTGCTGCCTTAAAAGTTCTCCTGATGAAAGGGGACATAGATATAGTTCTTATTCAAGAACCATATGTTTATAAAAACAAAATATGTGAATTAAGTACTCCGGGGTTCAAACTATTGCAGTATACTGGTAATGATGTAAATCGAGCCTGTATAATGGCTAAAAACGAGCTCAACTTGTTTCTGCTTCCTTCAATGTGCAATACAGACACTGTCGTTGCAAGTTTAGAAATAGCCAAATGCAAATATTGGGTATCTTCGGTCTACATGGGACATGACAGGGAGATGCCTCCATATGCCGTTAAGACCTTAGTGGAGGAGTCACTGCACAGAAAAAAATATCACCAAAATATTTCCAATTAAAAAGTTAATTGAAGTTGAAAATTTTTTCAATTAATAAATTAATTGATACAATTAACTTTTTAATCATGATGATGATTAAGTTAATTAAGTCAATGATTGAAATTTTTAAAATGTTTAATTAAAAAATTAATTGATACAATTAACTTTTTAATCAAATTCGGAAGACTAATTCAGTTAAAAAAAGTGCTGATTTTTTTTTACTTTTTTAATTAAAAATGTATTTCAAACAATCATTTGTTAATCCAAATAAAAACTCTAAGCCAATCTAACTAAGTAATTAAAAATAGTTACCTTTTTTAATTAATAAATTAATTGCGTTTTGCAATCAACATCAATTAAATTTTTAATTGAATCAATTAAAAAATTAATTGAATTTTGCTGAAAAAATCAATTAATTTTTTAATCAAGAATTTTTTCTATGCCCAATTAAAACTGTGATTGATACTATCATTTTCGTGATTGAAGACATTTCAATTAAAAAATTAATTGGATCAATTAATTTGGTGATTGAATCAGAGAAAAAATTTTTTGTGTGTGAAAACAGGGACGAAACTCATTATGGGATGCGATGCGAATGCACATCATAGTATATGGGGAAGTAGTGATACTAATGCAAGGGGAGAGTCGCTAATAGAGTTTATTTTGCGTACTAATCTGGTAGTTTGCAACAAGGGAGATGTCCCAACCTTTGTCACTAAAAACAGGCAAGAGGTTTTGGACATCACCTTGGCCTCGCAAGAACTGAATGAAATGATATCTGAGTGGCAGGTTTTAAGTGAACACAGCTTCTCAGATCATCGCTACATCAGTTTTAAATTTGATGTTCATATCACCAAGATCATATTTCAGCCAAATGTTAGGAAAGCTGACTGGAATAGGTATAGGGAATCGTTCAATATGATGATACCGGAAATAACAGAGACAAATATGAGAAATGTGCAAGATATCGAACACGCAGTGGAGCGGATTACTAAGGCCTTCAACATCTCACTGAAAGCTGCATGCCCTAGAGGAAAGCCAAGGGGGAAACATCGACCACCATGGTGGTCTACGGAAATAAGTAATATGAGGAAATCCTGCAGGAAGCTCTTTAACAAGGCAAAGTCCACCAGAGCCCCTGAGGACTGGGACGCTTACAAGAAGAATCTGAGAGGATACAAGCGAGAACTGAGAAAGGCTCAGCATAACTCTTGGAATGCTTACTGCAGCAGTATTGAGAATACGTCCGAGGCTTCCAGACTACGGAAGGTTCTAGCATCCACCAACTCCGCTCCAGGTTTCATTAAAACATCGGAGGGCAATTGGACAACGTCCAGTGAGGAGACGCTGGAGGTACAATTGGACACGCATTTTCCTGGAAATCAGACGGTTGAACCATGTACTGGCGGTGCCACAGTTGCTCAGCGGTCCAGATCTTCCAACAGCTGATTGGAAGGTTGGCCGTTTGGATGAAGTGGATGGGCCAAGACGGCATGCAGTGTTTATATTGAACACTCAGTCTTTGCCACATCTAGCAAAGTCCCAGGGCCGTGTATGTTATGGCTTTCATTATATCCAAATGAAGGTGTATAAAAACGATCAGCTAAAGGATTCAGAAATGGACAAGCCTCTGTCTGAATCAGAAGTAAGCGGATCCTCTTGCGAAGTCGAGGGGGATACCAAGACATTTGAAGACATGGATAGATACCGTATGCGTGAGGAGGCTTCTACTGCCTCAGAACTCACCAAAGTTGAACCTATGGTTATTGCGAGAGTCACCGATATCTCTGAAGAGGACATTCTTGATGACTCGATTGAAGCGGCTGATGTGACGGTTGTTGAAAATCTCGATGGTCCTACGGATCCTCCAGATAAATCTTCATCATTGTAAGGCTGCATGTGCTGCCTTAAAAGTTCTCCTGATGAAAGGGGACATAGATATAGTTCTTATTCAAGAACCATATGTTTATAAAAACAAAATATGTGAATTAAGTACTCCGGGGTTCAAACTATTGCAGTATACTGGTAATGATGTAAATCGAGCCTGTATAATGGCTAAAAACGAGCTCAACTTGTTTCTGCTTCCTTCAATGTGCAATACAGACACTGTCGTTGCAAGTTTAGAAATAGCCAAATGCAAATATTGGGTATCTTCGGTCTACATGGGACATGACAGGGAGATGCCTCCATATGCCGTTAAGACCTTAGTGGAGGAGTCACTGAAAACAGGGACGAAACTCATTATGGGATGCGATGCGAATGCACATCATAGTATATGGGGAAGTAGTGATACTAATGCAAGGGGAGAGTCGCTAATAGAGTTTATTTTGCGTACTAATCTGGTAGTTTGCAACAAGGGAGATGTCCCAACCTTTGTCACTAAAAACAGGCAAGAGGTTTTGGACATCACCTTGGCCTCGCAAGAACTGAATGAAATGATATCTGAGTGGCAGGTTTTAAGTGAACACAGCTTCTCAGATCATCGCTACATCAGTTTTAAATTTGATGTTCATATCACCAAGATCATATTTCAGCCAAATGTTAGGAAAGCTGACTGGAATAGGTATAGGGAATCGTTCAATATGATGATACCGGAAATAACAGAGACAAATATGAGAAATGTGCAAGATATCGAACACGCAGTGGAGCGGATTACTAAGGCCTTCAACATCTCACTGAAAGCTGCATGCCCTAGAGGAAAGCCAAGGGGGAAACATCGACCACCATGGTGGTCTACGGAAATAAGTAATATGAGGAAATCCTGCAGGAAGCTCTTTAACAAGGCAAAGTCCACCAGAGCCCCTGAGGACTGGGACGCTTACAAGAAGAATCTGAGAGGATACAAGCGAGAACTGAGAAAGGCTCAGCATAACTCTTGGAATGCTTACTGCAGCAGTATTGAGAATACGTCCGAGGCTTCCAGACTACGGAAGGTTCTAGCATCCACCAACTCCGCTCCAGGTTTCATTAAAACATCGGAGGGCAATTGGACAACGTCCAGTGAGGAGACGCTGGAGGTACAATTGGACACGCATTTTCCTGGAAATCAGACGGTTGAACCATGTACTGGCGGTGCCACAGTTGCTCAGCGGTCGTTTCCTGTCGAGGACATTGTATCGGAAACTAGAATAAGATGGGCGCTAAATAGCTTTGGACCATTCAAATCCCCTGGACCTGATGGAATTACTCCGGCGGAGTTACAAGCTGTAACTGACAAAATTATCCCCTGGTTGTCGGTGATATATAAAGGATGTATCAACTTATCATATATCCCAGGAAAGTGGAGGGAAACAAAAGTCGTTTTCATACCTAAAGCGGGAAAAGCCTCTCACTCGAGGGCGAAGGATTTCCGACCAATCAGCTTATCCTCATTCCTACTTAAGACTCTGGAGAGGATGATAGATATTTATCTTAGAACTAGCATCGATTCAAGTTTGTTCTCGAAACGACAGCATGCATACTCGAAGGGCAGGTCTACTGAGACCGCACTACATGAACTAGTCAGCTTTGTTGAAAGCTCACTATCTGTCAAAGAATACACAATCGTGGCGTTTCTAGACATCGAAGGGGCGTTCAATAATGTCCATCCGAGCTCGATATTAAATGGACTGACAACTCTGAATGTTGATCCATGTATACTCAGGCTGTTAGACGAACTGCTAATGAAGAGACGTATTTCAGCCACACTAGGACAAGCAAACATACAAAAGTATGTGAACAGAGGCACTCCCCAAGGAGGAGTTCTATCACCTCTTCTTTGGAATGTTGCTATAAATAGCCTTCTGGTTACTCTAGAAAAAGAAAGGATAAAAGTGGTGGCATACGCAGATGATGTAGCTCTGGCAGTCAGGGGAAAATTCCCATCCACAATCAGAGATATTATTCAGAGGGCCCTCCGGATGACTGAACAATGGGCGAAAGACAATGGTCTTGGGGTAAATCCTGCAAAGACAGAATTAGTCATGTACTGCAAAGATCGCAAAACTCCCACGGTTAGGCCTATTTCCTTAGGGGGTATTGAAATTCCCTTTGGTGATTGTGCAAAATACCTTGGCGTTATTTTGGACAGGAAGCTGAACTTTAAGCTTAATATTGAAGAAAGGGCGAGGAAGGCAACTGTAGCGTTGTACTCGTGCAAAAAGGCAATAGGAAAAAAGTGGGGACTAAAACCAAAAATTGTGCATTGGCTATACACGGCAGTGGTTAGACCTATAATGCTATATGGTGTTGTAGTCTGGTGGCCGGCACTTCAGAAACCGACTGGTTTAGATAAAGTTCAGCGTATGGCGTGTTTGTGTATTTCAGGCGCATTCAGCAAGACAGGAACAAATTCCCTTAATGTCATGCTGCATCTATTGCCTTTAAACATTTTGGCCAAACAGTCAGCTGCAACAACGGCTGTGCGGTTGCTCGAACTATCGCTGTGGTCGGAAAAAGGTTACGGTCACAGTTCTGTCCTCAAAACAATGTCAGATGTGCCTAACGTAGTGGATTACACTTTGGCGAGTCCACTTTTCGACAAAAAGTTCGAGACTCTAATCCCCAACAGTGAGGCGTGGTGCACACAGACCCCGGGGAATAAAGAATATATAGATTTCTACACTGATGGCTCCAAATTGGATGGACAAGTGGGTTTCGGAGTATATTCTAATGATTTGGAACTTCAAATAGCGAAAAGATTACCTAATCACTGTAGTGTTTTTCAGGCTGAAATATTAGCAATAAGAGAGGTGGCGAATTGGCTGAGAAGTAATGTTCCAAAAAATGTGGGCATTAATATATACTCAGACAGTCAACCTGCAATAAAATCCTTGGACTCTGTGTTCCTCAACTCGAAAACGGCCATCGATTGCCGCAAATCTCTCAATGAGATGGCTGAGCAGTACAATATTCACCTAATATGGGTGCCTGGCCATAGGAACATACCGGGGAACTGCGAAGCCGATGAGTTGGCAAGGCTAGGGACTACCTTACATATTCCAGGGGAACTAGAATTTGTTGGTATGCCCCTAGCTACCTGCAAGCTCATGCTGCGTGAGAAGGCTGTTATGATGGCAAATGTTCGATGGGAGAATTGCAAGGGTTGTAACGACACCAAGCAAATATGGCCCCATTTCAACTTAAACCGCACACTAGATATGCTAATGTTCTCGAGACGTCAGATATCACTCCTGATATCTGCTATAACGGGTCGCTGCCTGATAGGAGATTTTGCAAAAACTATTGGCGCGAAGTATAATGACTATTGTATGAGCTGTCATGATGCGGAGGAAAAAGAATCAATTAAACACCTCTTGTGTGAGTGTCCTGCATTTTGTGTAAAGCGCAAGCAACTTTTAGGAGCATATAGCTTCAGATTACTGGCGGATCTGGAAAACGTTAACTTAAGCAGTCTGCTAATGTTTTTGGAACAATCTGGTTGGTTCAACAAAGAAAAATAATCAAGAAGGTTCAGCGGTTAAAACTAGAAGTGCCCATATGTAATAGGTACTTTTAGTTAATGTGGTATCACAATGGACTGAATAGTCTAAGTGAGCCTGAATCTTAATCGGGCTGCCACTTTAACCTAACCTAACCTAAGAATACTAAATTTTAAGTTGAATCACCTAACTATAAGGACGAAACGAGTGCATTGAAAATGTTATTGTTTTTTGGACAAGGGAAAAAATCCTTAAATAAGAGAAAATTATCTTCTATGCTAAGCAAAATTCACTTTCGTATTTTAAGGACAAGAAAGATTTGGCCACACGACAATATTTTCAGTGTATTACATCTCCTAATGGTACTACACTGAAAAAATATTTACGAGCTATTAAAGCTTACGCAACCTTTATTTTAAGATGCGCAATTTTCAAAATATTAAAGACAATTTTTTTAATATAATGAAATTTTGATTAAAATAAAGTTTATAATCTTTGCATTAAATTTTTTTATTAAATTTAGGACACAAATTGTGGAAATTTTCGTCCCTCCATTAAAGCATTGTGTCGTTGAACTAAGGCAAATTTTCCTTAATGTAAGGAAACACATTTTTTATTTAAAGAAATCGTCCTTAAATTTACTGAAATATTGAATCTTTAGATTTAAGATAAAAATACTTCAAATGTAGGCTAAGACAAATTTTGTAGATTTAGCGTCTTCGGTTTAAAGTTATTATAGTATAAAGAAAACAGTTCTGATATTGACGTATCCGTTATAATTTGGACTTTTAATGTGACATGTGTGGATAGCTTTATTAATATCCCGCGAAAAGAGAAAGAAACTTCTATAAATGAGATATGTAGCCTAATTTTAATTTTAGTGGACCTAGATTTAAAGCTTCATAGATCCCTAAAAAAGTCTTTATTTTAAAGAAGTCTATGCATCCAAGTAACCTTGTTTTTTTAGTGTATTATAAATCATGTTTTGTAATATGGACACAAATATTTTAACAGAAATAGGGTCCAGGAAATTCCCGATAAACCACCGTCGTCAAATCCCGAGAATTCTTTGGACCCCTTTCCTGAGCAATTGTCGTTGATATTGTGTAAATTGCGTTCCTAAAATTGAAGTTGCATAATATTTAATATTAGGACAATATTTTTGTCAGCCTCACGACAATATTTGTTTCAGTTTTCTCTTTCCGGGAAAAATTGTCGTTATTATTGTTTTCCATATTAGGACAACTTTTTTCAGTGTACAGACTAGATTCTGATACTAGGCCTTCTATGGCGACATGTAACATATTTATTTCACTCAAAACATACTTACTCTCTACAATTTTCTATGAATAAAGAACATGGAAATCTACATCGATTTTCTCAAAATCATTTCAAAAACTCATTGCATTTTATTTTGAACACAAGTTCTTGACATATTCGAGGAGGACCATAAGATTACATCCACTAAAAAGGTTTTGAAAACTATACCCTCTCCATATACCTAAGAGTATCAATGGAGATGTCCTTTGAAGCCATCCGCTTTAAAGGAACACATATCTATGTTTATGTGCACCTATGATCTTACAACTTAATACATAAATATATTCATATGTAAGAGACTGTATGTATTTACATGTATAGTCGCACAAAAGGAATTTGTATACTTATACAAACACTCACACTCACACCCACAAAGTCATAAAAACGACAAATACAATTGAGGTTTCAGTCGGGCTGAATTGAAATGCCATAAAATGGAAAACTACTTTCATATGTGCAGACTATGGTACATTAGTGTGGTACGAAACTAAATATGCTTGTAACGAATAATAATAATGGCAAAATCACAACTGTTTACATTATGAAAATGAAATCTTTTCACAAAATTGTAAAGATATTAAAAATTTTGATTTAAAAGTTAAGACATTTCATATAAAAAATTTATAAAAAAGGATCCATTTAATTTAAATTAATTCAGTCACAAAATTAATTCAGAATAAATCGAACGGCCAAAAGTTCGGTCCGGTTGAACTATAAATACCTACCACCATGGAACACATACAAAAAATTTCTTTGGAGAATGCAAGACTTCTCAGATAAAAAGTTTTTGCTTAGTCCAAAACTCGAAAAACTTTTCATTGAGATCGTTTTGTCCTTATAGTTTTGTCCATATAGTTCGAACTGGTTATCTTTACATGAAAGAAAATTTTGTTTGACTAAAGTCAACATGACCTTAATAATTCTTTATATTTGTCGACTTTTTGCATTTTGACTACAACGCAAAAATTCATCCAAAATTAGGACATGATTTTCAAAACGTTAAACATAAAATTATTTGTGCTTGAAGTCGAGTTTGAATTTGCAAAATTAAGTTTTCGTTGACACGTTCTTAACGGATGAAATGAAAAAATTAAAATTTGTTTCCTAAAAAAAGAGAAATTCTGCTCTAAAAGTATCCTTACTTCAGTTCTCTGCTTTTTTGGCCAAAAGTAAACTCTTTTAAAGATTAGGGTCTGTGGAAGTCCGCTTACTAGGAATTTTTATTTCAACTGGACAAAAAAACTACATCCTTCCTGATAAATAAACGAGATAAAGTAAATATTTAAAATTTCTCAAAAAATTATCATAATAACATCTTTTAATAATGCCTTTACGACTATATATCGGAAAAACACAATCATGTTATGTTCTCGAAAATTATATATATCTGATTCCGGCAACCATGTACAATGAAACCTATGAAAGTTGGACACACATGGTCACCTAAATTTTATCCACATTTGGGAGGTGTCCACTTATGAAAGGTTAATTTTAATGTGTTAATATAGCAAACGTCCCTAGACAACTGTCCACGTTTGGGAGGTGTCCGGTTTTCAGAGTGTCTAAGTTTGAGAGGTTTCACTGTATATGATTTCCGAGAAAACAACATTTTTGAGACATTTTCACCGTACAAAAATAATATTTTGCTGAAACATACACATTTCAAAAAATCGCAGTAAATTCCATGTAAATCAGAGAAGTTTCAAGAAAATCTGAAAATTTTAAATTTTAAAAAAATTGGGCAAAGAGGAAGTGTAACTCCTCAACCAGATATCGCAAAATCAAATACCCTATATTCGTTCACTCACCTTCTTACGATCAAATATCGTAAAACAAATTAGGGATTGTTTGTCCAGACACAACCCTTAGCCTCACTGACTTAGAACTTTTCTCCAAGTTTCAAAATTTCGGGAAAATATGGGCGTATCTAGAGATGGCGACTCACCAAATTTCCCTGTAAAATTCAACTTCCCCGAAAATTTCAAGCAAATCGGAATACGGAAAAGGGGGAGATCCGCGACCAAATATCGGAATATTTTTGGACGGGGAACATTTAACATGTACACACAAAAAAATATCAATTAATTTGATTGTCAATACAATTAAAATTATGTTTAAATTTGAGCTAACAACGTATTTTTTAAATACAATAACGATTTTAGCCACTTTAGCAACTAATTTTGTTATATCAACAAAAAATTAGTTGAACTTAAAAATTTTCTGTAACAACAATTTATTGTTAGCTCAAAAAGTATAATATTATATTATGTATGTCGCAAAAATTTTATTTTCTCGAAAATAATGTTTCTGATTTCGGCAACCAACCAAAAGAATATTTTTGCCACAAAAAAGGTCCATGTTCACCGCCTAAAAATAACATTTTGCTCTTGAAACATGTTTGGCATGATCATATTCCTTCTCTGCGTGTTCAGTTGGAGAAATATGAAGGCACAATAAATGAAATTCTTTCATGAGCAAACTCTCTCTTAAATATCAGTGCTGTCTGATTCTCCCTAGCGACTAATAATCCTATAGGCGACACCACATCTGATATTGTATATTACGAGGACTTTATCTCCTTTCTTAACGTCAAAAAGCAGCCGTCATCACTACCACCAATAAATTGAAATCTGTATTCATATGAAAACAGTGTCAAATCCTTTGCATTTTTTCGGAAAGATTATCTTACTATCGTGTCCTTCGAAATATTCTTTGAAGTATAAGTTTATCTTAATTAACGAAAAATGTTCCCTACAAATTACTTAAAAGTAAATGCGATATTTATTAACAAATATTCTCCCAATTTCAAAACACCAGAAAGGCGGAGCAAAGCAGGCCGGGTTAGGCTAATACAAAACAAGTATATACGGCCGTAAGTTCGGCCAGGCCGAAGCTTATGTACCCTCCATCATGGATTGCGTAGAAACTTCATCTAAACACTGCCATCCACAATCGAATTACTTAAGTTGCGGTAACGCTTGCCGATAGCAAGGTATCTTAAAACCTCCTAACACCATCTTCTAAATTGTATGTAAGTCCATACGTGGTATATATTAAATCAAAAAAGATCGATCCAATACGTATATAATTCAGTTTGACAAAGTAGACATAAAATTTTGACAAAATTTTCTACAGAAATAAAATTTTAACAAAATTTTCTATAGAAATAAAATTTTCACAAAATTTTCTATAGAAATAAACTTTTGACAAAATTTTCTATAGAAATAAAATCTTGGTAGGTTATTTTTGGCTCGAGTGGCAACCATGATTATGAACCGAATAAAATTTGAACAAAATTTTCTTTAGAAATAAAATTTTGATAAAATTTTCTATAGAAATAAAATTTTGACAATGATGAAAATTTTATTATGAACCGAATAAAATTTTAACAAAATTTTCTCTAGAAATAAAATTTTGACAAAATTTTCTATAGAAATAAAATTTGGACAAAATTTTCTATAGAAATATAATTTTGATAGATTATTTTTGGCTCTAGTGGCAACCATGATTATGAACCGATATGGACCAATTTTTGTGTGATTGGACCAAATTTGGTATGGTTGTTAGCGACCATATACTCACCATATACTAACACCACGTGCCTAATTTGAACCGGATCGGATGAATTTTGCTCCTCCAAGAGGCTCCGGAGGTCAAATCTGGAGAATGTTTTATATGGGGGCTATATATAATTATGGACCGATATAGACCAATTATGGCACGGTTGTTAAAGATCATATACTAACACCATGTTCCAAATTACAACCGGATTGGATGAAATTTGCTTCTCTTGGAGACTTCGCAAGCCAACTCTGGGGATCGGTTTATATGGGGGCTTATATAATTATGAACGGATGTGGACCAATTTTTGCATGGTTGTTAGAGACCATATACCAATATCATGTACCAAATTTCAGGCGGATCGGATGAAATTTGCTTCTCTTTGAGGCTCCGCAACCCAAATCTGGGGATCGGTTTTTATGGGCGCCATATATAATTATGGACCAATACCATGTACCAAATTTCAGCATCGGATCGGATGCAATTTGCTCCTCTTTGAGGCTTCGCAAGCCAAATCTGGAGATCGGTTTATATGGGGGCTATATATAAATATGGACCGATGTGGACCAATTTTTGCACGGTTGTTAGAGACCATATACCAACATCATGTACCAAATTTCAGCCGGATCGGATGAAATTTACTTCTCTTTGAGACTCCGCAAGCCAAATCTGGGGATCGGTTTATATGGGGCTATATGTAATTATGAACGGATGTGGACCAATTTTTGCATGTACCAAATTTCAGCAGGATCGGATGAAATATGCTTCTCTTAGAGGCTCCACAAGCAAAATCTGGGGATCGGTTTATATGGGGGCTATATATAATTAAGGACCGATATGGACCAATTTGTCCATGGTTGTTAGAGATCATATACCAACATCATGTACCAAATTTCAGCCAGATCGGATGAAATTTTCTTCTCTTTGAGGCTCCACAAGCCAAATCTGGGGTTCGGTTTATATGGGGGCTTTATATAATTATGGACCGATGTGAACCAATTTTTGCATGGTTGTTAGAGACCATATACCAACACCATGTACCAAATTTCAGCCGGATCGGATGAAATTTGCTTCTCTTTTAGGCTCCGCAAGCCAAATCTGGGGATCGGTTTATATGGGGGCTATATATAATTATTGACCGATGTGGACCAATTTTTGCGTGGTTGTTAGAGACCATATACCAACACCATATACCAAATTTCAGCCGGATCGGATGAAATATGCTTCTGTTAGAGGCTCCACAAGCCAAATCTGAGGGTCCCTTTATATGGGGGCTATACGTAAAAGTGGACCGATATGGCCCATTTTCAATACCGTCCGACCTATATCGATAACAACTACTTGTGCCAAGTTTCAAGTCGATAGCTTGTTTCGTTCGGAAGTTAGCGTGATTTCAACAGACGGACGGACGGACGGACGCACGGACATGCTTAGATCGACTCAGAATTTCACCACGACCCAGAATATATATACTTTATGGGGTCTTAGGGCAATATTTCGATGTGTTACAAACGGAATGACAAAGTTAATATACCCCCATCCTATGATGGAGGGTATAAAAAGTCGAAGTCTGTGGTCATTATGTTCTGTATGGTTGAATTTGCATTGCAAACTTTTTCATTGGAAATAAAAAAGATTTCATTTGATTTGAAAAACGTTGCATTCAAATTGAAACAGGATTATCTTCATTCATTTTCATTTGTTTCAAAAGAGTTTTCATTTGCGGTGTAAAGTTTCTCATTTGAAGTTAAAATGGTATAAAGAACTAGACTACATCATGTAAATATGTACCAACTGTCTCAGTGTTACAGTGTTCATCCCAAAATATTTTCTCTTCAACTTGTTATCGGCCTATCTTAATGTATGTTTTGTACTTAGATATGTATTCTGCTACAAAATAGAAACATTACATTTGGTATTCATGAAATATGCATAAAATTTGAATTAGAAGAAACAGAAAAAGAATACACATCAAGGCTTTTACGCTCGTACGAATAGTTTGATATCCATCTACCTTCGAACCTCAATCACACACACACCCGTACACACACTCTCGCTTATGTGAACAGAATGAGTCCATAAATGGTCCATTGCCAGCAGCTACATTTTAAAGACTTTATCGACGATGAGCAATGCCAAAGGAGAACAAAAACAAACAAAAAAAAAAAGAAAACATGAGATGAGAATGCAACGATTTTTAGGAATTTCTACATTGCCGACTTTGTGATGGGCCCAAGGGTTATAGGGGGAAATAGCAGAGATATGGAAATGATGGCGAGAAAAAGGACACCTAGATTTTATGTGGCCATAGTAAATGAACAAAAGATACAAAACGATTTCACAAAAGGGTATTTTCTTGAATTGCTTGTGACACACATACGAACATGCACACTTGTACTCATACTCCTGTTCCAAACTAACTTTTAAAATGGCATTTTATTTGCATTTTAAACAGTGTATCATCAAAGCATTCCTAAGAGGACTGACCTTTTTTCATTGGCTTTTTTCTTCTTGGAAACGATTTAAAAATGTATTTCACGCAGATTGACAATATATGTTAATTTTTTTATCAAAACATTTTCTAATTGACACATTACATTCATGACAAATCTTTACAAGGTACAACTAACATTGTAACCGCAAACGTTATCTGTAGAAATTTAAATATATTATAAAGCAAATCAAAACCATTCTAGTGAGGCCGAGGTTCTGCCGAAAATATGAACTAATGAAAAAGTTGTAATTTCAATGGCGGAAATATATCGGTTTGTGGGTTTAACAAAAAGAAACAAGTACATATAGACGAAATATCGACTTGGCCGTATATTATATACCATCAACCATGGATTGCGTATAAAGTTATAACAGTGGCTGTTTGCATGTAGCTTAAACTTTCTTAACACTGCCATCTAAATTGTAAGTTAGTCCATATCAGTGTTGCCACTGATTTGGCTTTTATGCATTTCGCTTTTTATACCCTCCACCATAGGATGGGGGTATATTAACTTTGTCATTCCGTTTGTAACACATAGAAATATTGCTCTAAGACCTCATAAAGTATATATTCTGCGTCGTGGCGAAATTCTGAGTCGATCTGAGCATGTCGGCCCGTCCGTCCGTCCGTCTTTTGAAATCACGCTAACTTCCGAACGAAACAAGCTATCGCCTTGAAACTTGGCACAAGTAGTTGCTATTGATGTAGGTCGGATGGTATTGCAAATGGGCCATATCGGTCCACTTGTACGTATAGCCCCCATATAAACGGACCCCCAAATTTGGCTTGCGATTGCTCTAAGAGAAGCAAATTTCATCCTATCCGGCTGCTACATGGTGTTAGTATATGGTCTCTAGCAACCATGCATAAATTGCTCCATATCGGTCCACTTTTACGTATAACCCCCATATAAACGGACCCCCAAATTTGGATTGCGATTGCTCTAAGAGAAGCAAATTTCATCCGATCCAGCTGAAATTTGGTACATGGTGTTAGTATATGGTCTCTAACAACCATGCAAAAATTGGTCCACATCGGTCGATAATTATATATACCCATATATGAACCGATCCACCGATTTGGCTTGCGGAGCCTCTAAGACAAGCAAATTTCATCCGACCCGGCTGAAATTTGGTACATGGTGTTGGTATATGCACTCTAATGACCATGCAAAAATTGGTCCACATCGACCCATAATTATATATAGCCCCCATATAAGCCGATCCCCAGATTTTATCTCCGGAGCCTCTTAGAGGAGCAAAATTCATCCGATCCGGTTGAAATTTGGTACATGGTGTTAGTATATGGTCTCTACCAACCATATCGGTCCATAATTATATATAGCACCTATATAAATCGATCCCCAGATTTGTCCTCCGGAGCCTCTTGGAGGAGCAAAATTCATCCGATCCGGTTGAAATTTGGAACATGGTGTTAGAATGTGGTCTCTAACAAACACGCAAGAATTGGTCCGTATCGGTCCATAATTATATATAGCCCCCATATAAACCGTTCCCCAGATTTGATCTCCGGAGCCTCTTGGAGGAGCAAAATTCGTCCGATCCAGTTGAAATTTGCAACGTGGTGTTAGTATAAGGCCCCTAATAACCATGCCAAAATTGATCCATATCGATCTATAGTTATATATAGCCGATCCCCAATCACACAAAAATTGGTCCATATCGGTTCATAATCATGGTTGCCACTCGAGCCAAAAATAATCTACCAAAATTTTATTTTTATAGAAAACATTGTCAAAATGTTATTTCTATAGAAAATTTTGTCAAAATTTTATTTCTATTGAAAATTTTGTCAAAATTTTATTTCTATAGAAAATTTTTTCCAAATTTTATTTCTATAGAAAATTTTGTCAAAATTTTCTTATATAGAAAATGTTGTCAACATTTTATTTCTATAGAAACTTTAAACTTAGTTATATATGTATTTAATCGGCCTTTTTTAGTTTTATATAATATATATTTTAAGATGCCTTACCATCGGCTTCAGTAGAAGTTTCTACGCAATCCATGGTGGAGGGTACATAAGCTTCGGCCTGGCCGAACTTAGGGCCGTATATACTTGTTTTTGTTTGTTTTTTTTTTCATGACCCCTTTATATTAAATTTGTCATTCCATTTGTAACACATCGAAATATTGCTCTAAGACACCATAAAGTGTATATATTCTGGGACGTGGTGAAATTTCCGTCTGTTGAAATCACGGTAACTTCCGAACGAAACAAGCTATTGACTTGAAAACTGGCATAAGTAGTTGTTATTGATGGGCCATATCGGACCACTTTTACGTATAGCCCCCGTATAAACCGACCCACAGATTTGGCTTGCGGAGCCTTTTAGAGAACAAATTTCATCCGATCCGGTTGAAATTTGGTACGTGGTGTTAGTATACACCCATGCAAAAATTGGTCCATATCGGTCCATAATAATATATAGCCCCAATATAAACGGATCCCCAGATTTGAGCTCTCTAATTACCATGTAACAGTTCATATCGGTTCGTAGGTTAGGTTAGGTTAGGTGGCAGCCCGATGTATCAGGCTCACTTAGACTATTCAGTCCATTGTGATACCACATTGGTGAACTTCTCTCTTATCACTGAGTGCTGCCCGATTCCATGTTAAGCTCAATGACAAGGGACCTCCTTTTTATAGCCGAGTCCGAACGGCGTTCCACATTGCAGTGAAACCACTTAGAGAAGATTTGAAACCCTCAGAAATGTCACCAGCATTACTGAGGTGGGATAATCCACCGCTGAAAAACTTTTTGGTGTGCGGTCGAAGCAGGAATCGAACCCACGACCTTGTGTATGCAAGGCGGGCATGCTAACCATTGCACCACGGTGGCTCCCGGTTCGTAATTATTTATAGTCTCCCCTATACACTCTTAGAAAAATATGTTTTTCATATGTTCCGATATAAACAAAATGTGTTTCGGGCACAATTTTAAAACACAATATATTTAAGTGCAAACATGTATTGTTCCGAAACTATCACTAAATGTTTGGGACATCTATGTTAATATGTTAGAATATATTATGTTTGGGGCATGAATGTTGCATAAAAATCATATGTGTGAATGCAAACATGTATAAATTTACAAATTTCGACTAAACATACATATGTTGTGATATTTTATTCAAAGCGACAGAGAGAGTATAGAGAAAGAAATAGAGATGGAAACCGGGAGAGTTGACAAAAGATATCAACATAGCACAGCGAAAGAATCAAAAGAGAACAATTTCTATGAAACCGCTTGTATGTTGTTTAGGAAAACTGGTTTATGATAACGCCAAAAATTTGATATGGTTAAGTCTAAATATTATTTAATTTGAATAAAGAGAATAGACATTCGGAACCAAGAGAATAGACATTAAAAAAACAGCATGTGTTTTCGTCGTGAGAGCAGCATTTTATGTATGTGTGGACATGTGATTTGTTTATCATTTTGGCATTATGGGCACAATTTTTTTCTTGGTTCGTTAAAAGGAATCAGGGGTCTTCATAAAAATAACGAAAGGGCACTATACAGTAAAATGAAATAAGGAGGAAATAGTGAAAAATTACACAGTAAAATGTATAAAAACAAAGTTTAGTTCCTCTTTATTAATAAGTAGTCCACGAGGAGTTGACGGACACCTTCAAATATAAAAGCGAGCATTAAGTTCGAGTTTTGCAGCTAAAACAATTTAAAAAGTTGGTGAACTTCTCTCTTATCACTGAGTGCTGCCCGATTCCATCTTAAGTTCAATGACAAGGACCTCCTTTTTATAGCCGAGTACGAACGGCGTTCCACATTGCAGTGAAACCACTTAGAGAAGCTTTGAAACCCTCAGAAATGTCACCAGCATTACTGAGGTGGGATAATCCACCGCTGAAAAACTTTTTGGTGTTCGGTCGAAGCAGGAATCGAACCCACGACCTTGTGTATGCAAGGCGGGCATGCTAACCATTGCACCACGGTGGCAGGAGGGCATATACCAACATACCGTACAGATTTTCCACCATATCAGATAAAATTTACACCACCTACACTCCAAAAAAAGTTTACTTGGATCCAAAGATTTTGACCTTCCCTTAAGGATTTTGGTATTGATTCCGAGTCAAAGATGCGGCTTCTTTAAAATAAAGACATTTTTTAGCGACCTATCTGACTTTAAATCTAGGACCAATCAAATTAAAATTAGGGAACAGATCTTATTTATGAAATTTTCATTCTCTTTTCCCAAAAAATTTTAATCCAAAGGCTCTAAATCTTAAATCTAAAGTTTCAATATTTCAGTTAATTTAAGGACGATTTCTTTAAATCAAAAATGGGTTTCGTTCCTTTAAGGAAAATTAGCCATAGTTCAAAGACATGCAACTTTAACGGAGGGACGCAAAATTAAAAAATGTATGTCCTAAATTTAATGAAAAAAAATTTGAATCAAAGGTTATAAACTGTATTTTAACTAAAATTTCATTATTTTAAAGAAATTTGTCCTTAATATTTTGTAAATTTCGGAACCTAAAATTTATGTTGCGTAATCTTTAATATCACGTACATATTTTTTTTCAGTGTAGAGGCTCCGGAAGTTAAATCTGGGGAGTATACTATATAATTATGGACCGATATGGACCAATTTTTGTATGGTGGTTGTAGAAGATATACCAACATCGCGTACTAAATTTCAGCCGGATCGGATGAAATTTGCTTCTCCGATTAGCTCCGGAGCGGTTACAGAAGATATAGCAACATCGCGTATTAAATTTAAGCCGGATTGGCTGAAATTTGCTTCTCCGGAAGACAAATATTGGGAACGGTTTATATGGGGTCTATATTGAACCATTTGCAAAACAAACCTATCTACATAAATTATAACTGCTTGTACAAATTTTCAAGTATATTTTTCATTCGGAAGTGATTTAAAAAGACGAACGGGCTTGACTCAGAATTTCACCACATTCCATATCACCATATTTCGATATGTTACCAATATCCCAAAGAATTTTAGATGGGCTTGTCACAGGATTAAAGCTGAAACAATGGAAAGTCTTTCCATCCTTTCCATTGCTTCAGCAGTCCTGCCTCGGAAGCAAAACTAAAAACAAAACTGAAGAACATTTAGAAGACGCACTAAAAAAATACTGTCGTGAGGCTAAAGATTTCATGTCATTAAAATACGAATGCGAAGTTTACTTAACATGGAAGATGCATTTCTCTGATAAAAATTGTTGTTCCTTGTCGAAAAGCCCATAATGTTTTCAATAAAGTCGCTTTGTCCTTATAGTTAGGTGATTCGACTTAAAAATGGATATCTTTACACGGAAGAAAGTTTTCTTTGACGAATATCAACGTAACTTAATAGTTTTAAGAAATTCTTCACAATTAATGAAATCGTTTTTAAATTTTCAAATATTTGAATGTTTGAAATTCTCATATATTTGAGCATTTTAAATTTGTGCTCCCAATATTTCAACAAATTTCATTCCAATTCAATCAATTTTTTCTTACTTGTTTAAGTTTCTCTTAAGTTAATTATTTCTCTCCCACGCAAAGACGGTGTGCTTCTATGGATTACGTTCCATTTCTGATAACATTTTTTTTGCAATCTTATCGCATATTATGCGAGTGGAGTAAAAACTTTAAAACTTTGCCATGGTTTAAATGGGACGTTGCATTTTCTTTTCAATTTGCGTGTTTCATCAGTAAAGCTACTCTCATTTCGCTCTTTTATGGTAGAGGGTATGAAATTGCGGTAAGTTTACTTATTTCGAGCTTTAGAGTATGACAATAACGAACAAAAATGATTAAAGCGTCTTTTCCATAAAAGTAAGTACTTGCAAATCCCTTAAAGAATGTACTGTCAAGTGAGTAACCAAAACCCAAAAACAGACACATCCCTGACACACAGTATGCCGTACAGCATTCCTTTTTGGCTCGTCACACCGACAGACTATGAGAGGTTTCCTTGAGGGTGCACGTGTATGTGTGTTTATATGTTTGGTAGTGGTGCTCATACACTTACACCAATGCAAACACTTTGCTTATAAAAACATTGTGCTTAGAAATTCATACAAAAATACACGCAAAAAAATTAGACAAAGTGAAAAGCGATGTTACAACTGTTGCTTGTTTGTTAAATTCTTTAGTGTTTCTTCGAAACTCCTAGGTTAGGTTAGGTTAGGTTAGGTTAAAGTGGCAGCCCGATTGAATTTCAGGCTCACTTAGACTATTCAGTCCATTGTGATACCACATTTAACTAAAAGTACCTATTACATATGGGCACTTCCAGTCTCAACCACTGAACCCTCTCTATTATTTACTTTTGTGGAACCAACCAGATTGCTCCAAAAACATTAATAAACTGCTTCAGTTAACGTTTTCCAGGTCAGCCAGTAATCTAAAGCTATATGCTCCTAAAATTCGCTTACGCCTTACACAAAAAGCAGGACACTCACACAAGAGGTGTTTAATTGATTCCTTTTCCTCCACATCATGACAGCTTATACAATAGTCATTATACTTCGCACCTATAGTCGCCGCCTATCAGGCAGCGACCCGTTATAGCAGATATCAGGAGTGATATCTGACGTCTCGAGAACATTAGCATATCTAGTGTGCGGTTTAAGTTGAAATGGGGCCATATTTGCTTGGTGTCGTTACAATTTTCCCATCGAATATTGGCCATCATAACAGCCTTCTCACGCAGTAAGAGCTTGCAGGGGGCCAGAGGCATACCAACAGATTCTAGTTCCCCTGGAATATGTAAGGTAGTTCCTAGCCTTGCTAACACATCTGCTTCGCAGTTCCCCGGTATGTTCCTATGGCCAGGCACCCATATTAGGTGAATATTGTACTGCTCAGCCATCTCGTTGAGAGATTTGCGGCAGTCTATGGCCGTTTTCGAGTTAAGGAGCACAGAGTCCAAGGATTTTATTGCAGGTTGACTGTCTGAGTATATATTAATGCCAATATTTGTTGGAACATTACTTCTCAGCCAATTCACCACCTCTCTTATTGCCAATATTTCAGCCTGAAAAACACTACAGTGATTAGGTAATCTTTTCGCTATTCGAATTTCCGGATCTTTAGAGTATACTCCGAACCCCACTTGTCCATTCAATTTGGATCCATCAGTATAGAAATCTATATATCTTTTATTCCCCGGGGTCTGTGTACACCACGCCTCACTGTTGGGAATTAGAGTTTCAAACTTTTTGTCGAAAAGTGGTTTTGCCAGGGTATAATCCACTACGTTAGGCACATCTGGCATTATTTTGAGGACCGAACTATGACCGTACATTTTTTCCGACCACAGCGATAGCTCGCGCAACCGCACAGCCGTTGTTGCAGCTGACTGTTTGGCCAAAATGTCTAAAGGCAATAGATGTAGCATGACATTAATGGAGTCTGTTCCTGTCTTACTAAATGCGCCTGAGATACATAAGCTCGCCATACGCTGAACTTTATCTAAACAAGTCGGTTTCTGAAGTGCCGGCCACCAGACTACAACACCATATAGCATTATAGGTCTAACTACTGCCGTGTATAGCCAATGCACAATTTTTGGTCTTAGTCCCCACTTTTTCCCAATTTCCTTTTTGCACGAGTACAAAGCTACCGTGGCTTTTCTCGCCCTCTCTTCAATATTAAGCCTAAAATTCAGCTTCCTGTCCAAAATAACGCCGAGGTATTTTGCACACTCACCAAAGGGAATTTCAGTACCCCCTAAGGAAATGGGCCTAACCGTGGGAGTTTTGCGATCTTTGCAGTACATGACTAGTACTGTCTTTGCTGGATTTACACCAAGACCATTATCTTAGGTTAGGTTCAGGCTCATTTAGACTATTCATAATGGACTATACTATAATCGATACCACTATTTGTTTACGTTTAACCCACCAAAGGTATTTTGCACACTCAATCAAGAAAATGTCAATACCCCCTAAGGAGATGGCTTTAACCGTGGCAATTTTTCACTCTTTGCAGTAGATGATTAGTTCTGTCTGTGCAGGATGTACCCCAAAACCATTCTGCTTCACCCATTTCTCAGCCATCCGGAGGAGTCTCTGTATAATGTATCTAATTGTGTTTTGGAATTTTCCCCTTTCCCAGAAGGTTGTTTGTAGCAACATTTCAATGAAGAGGCGATAGAACTCCTCTTTGAAGAGTGCCTCTGTTCACATACTTTTGACTGGTTGCTTGTCCTAGCCTTGTCCCTTCTACTTCTGAAGAAGTATCATTCAGAGTTGTCAATCCATTTAATATCGAACTCTGATGGACGTTATTGAGTACCTCATCGTTGTCTAGAAAAGCCATAATTGTGTATTCATTTTCAGATAGCGAGCTTCCAAAACTGTTTAAAGACCACTTTAGTCTATGTTCCGATAAAATTTGTCCGATAGGAAATGACCGTTAATTTCTAGGTAAATGTGTGCCCAATAGGGGGTTCCTCACTGGACGTTGTCCAATGGGTCTCCGATGTTTTAATGATATACGAAGTGGAGTTAGTGTATGCTAATACCTTCCATGGTCTGCAAGCCTCATACGTGTTTTTAATACCACGACAGTAATCATTCCAAGAGTTTTGATTAGTCCTTCTCCGTTCTCGCTTATGTCCTCGCCGATTTATCTTGTAAGCGTTCCAGTCCTCCAGGATTCCCGTAAGGGCATTTTTCCGAAATTCGTTATTTAGGAAACTTACGAACTCAATTTAAACACATTTCACCCATTTTAGAAAAATATGAACTATTTTCATATTTAGTAAAATTGTGTACTTCATTTGAATAAAACTTTTTCTCATTTTTAGTTTACGTCATTAAAGTAAGCAAAAAATAATTCAAATAGAAAAATTCGCAAAACTTAACTAAAATTAAATCTCCTATAAAAAATTTCATTGTCTATTTTGTTGGGGGCAAGAAAGAAAGCTTTCGGTTCCGGTCCCAATTATTAACTGATTTTGATGGTATTTGGTACGGGATTGTTTAACGCAAGATATATACCCTTACCTCCTTAAAATAAAGTAATCAATATAATTCAGATTTAGATATAGCTCTTACATACATACGATTATATTCACAAAATTGAGCGGTTTAAAATTTTATATCAGACACCCATGCAATCTTATAAAAATTAAGCTCAGGGTAATACTCTTGGGAGTACCTCTTGGAGACATATCGGTTTAAAATTAAGTAAAGCTTTCATAAATCAACCACATTGTATGAAGTTTATGTTCATCTCCACAAATTTATTTTAATAATAAACCCAAATTCTCAGAATTACTAATACTGTATGGGTGGATGGTTTAGGGTATGATACACTGAAAAAACAGTGAACCCACCAGGAAGAAAACTTTTGGTTAATTTTAGAAAATTTTGGTTAATTTTAGAAAATTTTGAATATATTTTGTTGTTTTTAATTTCAGCCATAAAACCATGCATTGACAAAACTACAAGTGTAGCTTAACAACCAGAGGAAAATAATGTTTGTTAAATTTATTTGGACAAATCCCTATAGGCTGCAAGATGTTTGGATGGACGCACGTTTCGGAATTACCACATTCCTCATCAGCATCCTCTACTTGCAGCAAAACTATCAACCAATTATCAGAATAAATTCAGGCAGTTCACTAAACCCAAAGTGACCAACACTTGAACCTTTCGAAAAAAGGTTTATGATAGCCGGCCTTTGCCGAAATAAATTTGTACAAACATATCTCTTTTCCTTTGCCACTGTCAAACCATCGATTTGAGTGCAGTTGGCTGGGTTTATTTTGAGCGTGCTTCCTATTACTTCATTCGTTAATTAATTCTTTAATTAAGGCATTAAATTATTTATTGAACTATAATTAGTTTATAGTTATTTTACCTTTAGATGAAATATTTTTCTTGTAATTTTAATTGGAAATATTTAATTAGCATTTTAATAGCGACAATTAATATTTTAATTAAAACCACAAACAATTCCAATCATTTTCTTAATTAACTTTATTTTTTATTTTGCAAAAGTCAGTAAATTTTTTATCGTTTTGCCACTTTAAATTTTTTGTGATATTTTTTTTCTGTGTAAGAAAAAATTTAGAAAGTACAAATATTTAAAATATTTAAAGTGTCTATAGAGAAATATGCAGAAAAACGCTGAATAAAGCCAAGAGTAAGAGTAGGAAAACTTAAGCATATATAGAATGAAATGTATTAAAAGCTGGCATACAAACACATACTCGAACTACTTATGCATAAGTGACATTAGGAGAAAGCTCTTGAAAAAACAGTACCAGCACCACCAACTGCAGCAGCATTTGCTAGCATCAGAAAAATAAAATAACGCAGTAAGAAAAACACTTTGCCAAAAACCCATCATCAAAACCACCAAACCAAGTTGGTGGATCTAAGCTCGTTCAGCCAGCAATTGCTTACGTCCTAAAAGACAGTGAAGGGAAACTGACTCGGCCATACACCAACACCGCCCATATGGAATACATATGGGAGGCCTTCATCGATGCAATCCACACAAGACACATTCTCAACGTGGATAGTCATATAGAGGGACTTATGGTTAAAATCTTGTTTCGGCTCCACATCAGGGGATATGCAATCATCATGCGGATTTCCATAAGCATTAAGGAAAAGGAAAGAAATGCATAATAAACAAAACAAACAAATGATAATAGGTCGTAAATATGGCATGATAAAATTTCAAAATTTCTAGGCACTATGTAGAAACCCTTTGACGACGAAGAATGAAATATAGTTTTTCTTGCGAATTCATATTCAAAATACAATTAACATGCAGTAGAATTCGGTTATAGTGACCGCCAAGGGACCGAAATTATACGTCGTTATAACCGAACGATGCTGTATCCAAATAAGTGTACACAATATTTTTAAGTTTTTTTTTCTTTTATCATGTATATTCATATTCATTGAGATTGGAAATATTTTAGAATTGTGGTTTGTTTTCTATTTACAAGAATTTCTTTTAATAATGTACTTTAAATAATTTCAAGGGAACTATATAAACTCTCTGATATATCAGAACCCCCAAATCGTAAATACTGTTACTGTTACTGTGCACCGCACTCAAGGTTTCTGTCCTAGTTGGAATTTTGATTGGCTCATCTTCGTCATCTGGTTCATTATCGCTGTGAGTTTCATCATTTTCTTTTGTGTTCTCCAATATTTCTCTCAATGAAGGCTCTTCTGATGTCACGACGTGTTCATCGACATTTACGAACTCATCCCAGTCCTGGTTTGAACTCGAACTCATCCCAAACTGGTTTGAATATTTCTTCTTTGTCATTTGCACCTCTGTTTGGGATAGTCGAAAACAAATTCTGTGATTCCCCGCAGTATATGTTTCTTTATTTAGTATCGGCTGACGACAAAAAATGGAATGAAAAAAAATAAAAATTAGTACACAGAACTTACATCGTCGTTATAAGCGAATGTCCATTCCAAAGCAGACATGCAAATTGGTCGTTAAAAGCAGATGGTCGCTAAAACCGGAGTCGTTCTAAGCGAATGCTTACGCATGTACAAACTATTAAGAACCAAACTTGCTTTGAAAATCCGTCGTAATAAACGGATGGTCGTTATAACCGAGGTCGCTATAAATGAATTCTACTGTACTTAGTTAATAGGTTACTAAGTAAATTGTCGTCAAAATGTAAAAAAAATATACTTCTACGAGAATTATCATGGGACATTCGTCTTGAAAGGTAAATATATATAGTCAGATTTTTTTAAGTACTTTATATAATTCAATACAAAATACATCATGAACTTTATTAGCATTTGTACACTGTTAGAAATGTAAAATATGTCTTTCATATGTTCCGATATAAACAAAATGTGTTTCGGGCACAATTTTTCAAACACAACATATTTAAGTGCAAACATGTAATGTTCCTAAAGTAGCATTAAATGTGTGGGAACATATGTTAATAAGTTAGAATATATTATGTTTGGGACAAGAATGTTTCATAAAAATAATATGTGTGAATGTAAACATATATAAATTTACACATTTCGAGTAAACACATATATGTTGTGATATTTTATTCAGGGAGCGACAGAGAGAGAGAGAGAGTATTGAGAAAGAAATAGAGATGGAAACCGGGAAGGTTGACGAAAGATATCAACATAACACAGTGAGAGAATCAAAGGAGAGCGATTTCTGTGAAACTGCTTGTATGTTGTTTCGGAAAACTGTTTTGTGTGTTCATTTGTTTAGGCTATTAGCTTGGCATCCCAGCACTACCAAAAATGTTATCACAAAGATGTTCTTTATTAAGAGGAAGTTCAATTGAGTCAACTCGCGTTTTTCATATCTGTAATAGGAAATTTAAAAATTGTTTGTTTCAAATGCGTTATAAACAGATTGAGAATTAATAAAATGGTACAAATTATTAAAATTTTGCCGAAAAAATGTTAAATATTTTCTAGAAAAATTGCGAATTTTTGAAAATATTTATTTTAAGCATTCAAGACACTCGTTATAATGCATTAAAAATCATAAAAAAATTTACAAATTATTTGTCAAAATATCACAAAAATTTCTTAATTCTCATCCAAAACACTGAATTTGGATCACACCTTAAGAAGTGGTGGAAATTCAGTTCACCGGCTATTGAAATGGTGGACATCCGCCCTATGACAAGACCATGTTAAATTCATCGATTCTGCGCCAATTTTGAACCACTTCCGGATCCAAAAAGAACATTTTCACTACTTTTTGGCGACGCTTTTTTTGCTGGGATTTTAATAAGGTTTCGTCAAAAATTTGATATGCTTAAATCTAAATATTATTTTATTTGAATATTAAATTGCGTATTCGATATAAAGAGAATAGATATTAAAGAAATACTAGTCATCTACTACAAAGAGCGAAAAATTGCCACGGTTAAGCCCATCTCCTTAGGGGGCATTGAAATTTTCTTTGGTGAGTGTGCAAAATACCTTTGGGGTTATATTAGACAGGAAACTGAACTTTAAGCTTAATATTGAAGAAAGGACGAGAGAAGCGACAATAGCCCTGTACTCGTGCGAAAAAGCAAGAGAAAACTAGTATATACGGCCGTAAGTTCGGCCAGGCCGAATCTTATGTACCCTCCACCATGGATTGCGTAGAAACTTCTACTAAAGACGGTCATCCACAAGGCAAGGCATCTTAAATCTTCTTAACATCATCTTCTAAATTGTAAATTAGTAAATGCGGGATATACAGTAGACAAAAAATGGTCGATTAAATACGTATATATTCAGTTCTTGACCGGTATATATAGGGAACAAATAATTCCGAACCGATATAAACTCTTGTGCGGTAATTATAGAGCCAGAATTGAAATATGGGCTTTATATGGAGGCTATATACAATTACGAACACGAGTCTACCAAATATGGCAGATTTTTTACTGGTTGGTAGATTGGTAGAATTCCTGATGTTTTGGAAGATTTTGCAAAATATTCCTCTCCAACTATGAAATGCTTTGACAAAATTTTCTATAGAAATAAATTTTTGACAAAATTTTGTGAATAGAATTTCCATTTTGAGAAAATTCCCTAAAGGCATAAAATGTTGACAAAATTTTCTATAGAAATAAAATTTTGACAACATTTTTTATAGAAATATAAAATTTTGACAAAATTTTCTATGGCAATAAAATTTTGGTAAATTATTTTTGGCTCGAGTGGCAATCGTGATTTTTCTGTAATTCGGACCAATTTTGCCATGGTTGTTATCGGCCATACCCTAGCGAAATGTACCAAATTTCAACATGATCGGATGAATTTTGCTCCTTCAAGAGACTCCGGAGGTTAAATCTGGGGATCGGTTTATGTGGGGGCTATATATAATTATGAACCGATATGGACCAATTTTTGCATGATTGTTAGAGACCATATACTAACACCACGTACTAAGTTGCAACCGGATCGGATGAAATTTGCTTCTCTTAGAGGCTCCGCAAACAAAACCTGGGGATCAGTTTATATGGGGGCTATATATTATTATGGACCGATGTGGACCAATTTTTGCATGGTGGTTAGAGACCATATACCAACACCTCGTACCAAATTTCAGCCGGATCGGATAAAATTTGCTTCTCTTTGAGGCTCCGCAAACCAAATCTGGGGGTTCGTTTGTATGGGGGCTATACGTAAAAGTGGACCGATATGGCCCATTTGCAATACCATCTGACCTACATCAATAACAACTACTTGTGTAAAGTTTCAAGTCG
Organism: Haematobia irritans; assembly: GCF_050003625.1. Taxonomy (NCBI): domain Eukaryota; kingdom Metazoa; phylum Arthropoda; class Insecta; order Diptera; family Muscidae; genus Haematobia; species Haematobia irritans. The sequence goes on from NC_134397.1 coordinate 126,494,386, forward strand.
ATAGCTTGTTTCGTTCGGAAGTTAGCTTGATTTCAACAGACGGACGGACATGCTTAGATCGACTCAGAATTTCACCACCCATAATATATATACTTTATGGGGTCTTAGAGCAATATTTCGATGTGTTACAATCGGAATAACAAAGTTAATATACCCCCCATCCTATAGGGGTTTAATTAAGTATGTGTGGCCATATTTCGTTTGTTAATAACTCATATTTCGAAGCTTCATTGTAAAAAATTAATATAATAATATATAAATATATAAATATAAATATATAAATAAAAAATTGGTGTTTGGTCGGAGCAGGGTTTGAACCCAGGACCCTTTGCATGCAAGGCGGACATGCTAACCATTGCTCCACGTGGCCAACAAACTATGCTATATAAATGTAACTTATAACGATAATTTTCTATTGATGACAATAACAGCTACATAGCTCAGTCGGTAGTGTGTTGACTTACAAATTGCATGGTCCTCGGTTTGATTCTCCGTCCAGGCGAAAGGTAAAATTTAACAAATCTACAAAATTGAATAATTATTACAGAAAAAGGTCCTAAGAGCTTAAAAATATCGTGAAAATGAGAAAGTTGTGAGGGAATATGCAAAAGGCAGCAATAATTTTGTTTGAACTCAATCTTCTTTTCGGAGAATATTATTCCAAGCATATAATATTTTTGGGCTCAAAATGTTTGCAAACATATAATATGTTCACGTAAAACAAACACAATAATGTTTCGGCAATATCCAATAATAGATGTGCTTCCTGCAAATATAATTTCTATACACAAAATTTTGTCAAAAATTTATTTCTATAGAAAATTTTGTCAAAGCATTTCATAGTTGGAGAGGAATATTTTGCAAAATCTTCCAAAACATCAGGAATTCTACCAATCTACCAACCAGTAAAAAATCTGCCATATTTGGTAGACTCATGTTCGTAATTGTATGTTATATAGCCCCCATATAAAGCGCCCCCATATTTCAATTCTGGGTCTATAATTACCGCACAAGAGTTTATATCGGTTCGGAATTATTTCTTCCTTATATATACTGGTCAAGAACTGAATATATACGTATTTAATCGACCATTTTTTTTGTCTACTATATATCCCACATTTAATAATTTACAATTTAGAAAATGATGTTAAGAAGATTTAAGATGCCTTGCCATCGGCAAGTAATTCAATTGTGGATGACAGTCTTTCCTAGAAGTTTCTACGCAATCCATGGTGGAGGGTAGGAGGAGTTTCGGCCTGGCCGAACTTACGGCCGTATATACTACTTGTTAAATTTTACCTTTCGCCTGGACGGAGAATCGAACCGCGGACCATGCAACTTGTAAACGAACACATTATCCAATGGGCTGCGTAGCTGTTAACATATTGTCATCAGCAGACAATTATAGCTATAGCCACCAACGCACAAGCAACGTAAACAGTAAAACAGTTATATTTATATAGCATAGTTTTCGGCGACCACGAGCCGATTAGTTGGGCACCGTGGAGCAATGGTTAGTACGTCCGCCTTACATACCAAGGGTCATGGGTTCGATTCCTGCTTCGACCGAACACCGATACGAAGACTCAAGATACCATTCCATCGGCAACCCAAGTGATTCTTTAGTAGAATTTTGCGATCCATCGTGGAGGGTACATACGATTCGGCCTGGCCATGTTGAACTTAAAATATCTCTATATTAAAAATTTAAAATTAAATTGGATCAAAAGTGTGGATTCCCTATATTGAACTAAGGTTCGATACACGGGAGCCACCGTGGTGCAATGGTTAGCATGCCCGCCTTGCATACACAAGGTGGATCAGCGGTGGATTATCCCACCTCAGTAGTGCTGGTGACATTTCTGAGGGTTTCAAAGCTTCTCTAAATGGTTTCACTACAATGTGGAACGCCGTTCGGACTCGGCTATAAAAAGGAGGTCCCTTGTCATTGAGCTTAACATGGAATCGGGCAGCACTCAGTGATAAGAGAGAAGTTCACCAATGTGGTATCATAATGGACTGAATAGTCTAAGTGAGCCTGATACATCGGGCTGCCACCTAACCTAACCTAACCTAACCTAATGTTCGATATAGTATAGTGGCAGCCCGATATTTCCGGTTCTCTTAGACTATTCAGTCCATCGTGATACCTCAGTGGTGGACATCTCCCTTAGCATTGAGTGTTCCCCGACTCCTCCTCCATAGGATAGGTGGTATATTAATTTTGTAAGTCAGTTTGTAACACATCGAAATATTGGTTCTAGAGTATATTTATTCTAGTATATTTATTCTAGGTCGAGGTGAAATTCTGTGTCGAACTTGCGATATGCGTCCGTCCGTCTGTTGAAATCACACCAACTTCCGGCATTGCAAGTATACTATATCGGACCACTTTCGGGTCATAACCATCACGGCCCTTTGAATATAATTGAATATAAAGAATGTTTTTAAATTAAAAAAAAATATTTTTTTTTTTAAATATTTCAAAAACTATATATGATTATTTCATATAATCGAATATGAGGATGAGGACAACTATCGAATCCTGTTTTTATTTCATATTCTGGAAGAAGAGGTAAAACTAGCATATACTGGCTTCACCGTTTGTTTTTAATGCTTTTTGCTGGATCAGAATTTTTTACTATTTTCCTTCTCAGCGTCTGACAGAAATGGAAAACCGGCTAAAGTGGCCCTACGAAGACCTATTTTGCTCGTGATATAGACCAGTTTCAGCTCAAAGACATTTGAATTTATATATTGAAACATGAAAATTCGAAAAATGTAAATTTTTTTTAGCAAACCAGACAAATGCTGAATGGAAAATTATTTATTTTAAAATGAAAATTGGAAAGAAATGAGATTATCGACGTGCTGCTGATGGTTACTGGGAATAAACAGCGGAACAAAGCTTCTTGAAAAATTATTATTCAAATATTTCTTGCAAAACACCCTTTATGGTGATATATGCAGACGTAATAAAGTATTGGGTGCTGAAAGAAATAAACACAAACATATTTACAACTTTCCAAAAATGTATAAAGATACGCAAACATATTTCAAGTATGTAGACTTTACATAGTAGTTCTTCATTTCTTCTCACACATATACCAACCCTCTCCCACAACTGCTGCAAAATTCAAAGCAATAAACTCTTGAGCTGGATTGCATTTCATGATATCTGTTTGGGTGTTGGAGTCTGACTATGGTTGTGTATTTAGTTGCAGTCAACTTAGTTTAGTAACCATTTTTTTATCTAGTTTTCGTCGTTTTTTTATGTTTTTTTATGTTTTTGGTAACTTGAAACTATTTGCAAACGCTTTAGCAGATTTTCTCCAATACATCTACACTTTTGTAGTAAGAAACCTCTTTGGATTTAATATCATTTCATTTTCGTTATATTCAATTTTTCAAGCATTCCCAAAGTTTTTGTCGGATGAAAAAAAGAGCAAACTAAGGAAAATAAGAACTTGAAATTAAATGGAATATTTCTGAATTCAAAAGTTGTATTGAGTTATTACTTTTAAAGTGAAAATTGAAATACTTGCAAAGTCCCTGTATATGAAATGAAATGGGGTTGGGTTTATTTGAAACAAGAAATATAGTATTTCTATATGTATATGTCTCTAGATTAGAGTGTATTTATAGAAAAAGCTTTCTGCATAAGACACATGTACACTGGCAAAAAAAAAAAAACATTCCCGGTTCCAAAGATTTTGTCTTTACAGTAATGATTTTGCTATAGATTCCGAGCCAAAAAAGCGGAAAATTAATGTAATGGCACATTTAAAACACAATTCTCTATTAAATTTTGAGTTTTACGTACTTGATTGTAGGAAACAAAATTTAATTAAACTTTTTTTGTCATGTGCTATCAAATTCCATTAAAAACGTGTTAACGACAACTTAAATTTCCAAATTCAGACTCGTCTACAACTTCACTAATTTTGGAGAATTCTTCAGAATTACTTAAGACAAGCTGACCTTAGCCAAACAAAGAACAAACCCGAATTTATACACCCAAAGAAAAAATACTTTCCTCCTTAACGAAATTTTAGACAAACGAAATTCCCGTTTCCTATAATGTATTTGGAGAAAATAAACTCGAATTTGTGATAAGCGATTCAACTATTGCCTCTGATAGTTTTCATTTGCTTTAAAAGAATATTTTTTAGCGTCAAAAGGAAACTTTGTCAAAAATTTCGTTCCTCAGAAAAGTAAAGTATTCTTTCTGTGTGACATGTGATGCAACGATTATTCCCAACATATATTTTTTTATCCTTAAGTAAATTTCTTTCCATCAATAGAAAACTTCGCTTCTCTGAAATTTCGTTCCTAAGAAAAGGAACCAATTCTTTTAGTGTATGCTAAGCAAAAGAAGAATTTTAAGGTAAAAGAATGCTTTGGCCTCACGACAATATTTTTTTGAGTGTACTGACATCACATACAAAATTTCAACTTCTCTCCTCCGAGAGTTCAAATCGGATTGTATGAAATCTGCTCCTACAGGAATCTCCGCAAGTCAAACTTGACAATTATTGATTACTAGCGTAACCCGGCCCGCTTCGCTGCGCCTTCCGAAGCGTATTTGTAGGAACATTTTGCGTTAACTTAGTCAACCATATCCTTCGTGCTGAAAACAAATTCGAAAAGATTTGAATTCTTTCAAACAAATCGGACTACTCGCTTCTTCGTTTATAGGTACAAATACGGCGAATATGCATATGTAAAACGGTTCGACTTAAAAATGTCGGGGAGAGGGTGTACTCTTTCCTCCAAATTTTTTAAATAATGTTCTGTATTCAAGCAGTTGGACAATCTTCTATATTTCTTGTGAATTTTAAGTGTGGTTTGTCAAGGAAAGGTATCCTTCTCCTCAACATATTTGAAAATTAAGCACTATACTCGTATTATAATAACATACAAAGAATTACTGTTTCCCATCCAATAAATCGGAAAAAGCAAAAGTAGTAAAAAATTTTACCACATTAACATTTGCTAAAATGTTGGAAAATAATGCAACCTCTACGTTGGCCGCCAATTTCATGTAAATTTAAGTTCTTTACTAAAAAGAAGTCTGGCAGAAGCCTGTGCAAAAATCATAAAATTATGTACCGAGTTCCCATTTACGGACAAACCTCAACTTTCAATTTAAGAAAAAAAAAAAAAAAACGGACAAAAGGGAACCCTCTCCCCACCTTCGCTCCACCCCGACCTGATATCGAACTATCACGTACCCTATATTAATTTCACAACTACTCAATGGTCCCTATAAATTCTATCGAAGTAAATCGACAAAGTATATTTAAATTTTCCCCTTCCCCAACCAGATATCGAAAAATCATATACTAATTTAAAAATCATGTATAAATTTAATCACCTCCTCCCACTTATCCTGTAAATTTCAAGTTGATCGGAGATGTTTACATTTTGCTCTATTGTTTTAAAGGGACGTCACTTTCCCCGATACAATATCGACAAGCACCGTAGTGAATAGCACCCCTAACCTTCCCTGAAAATTCTTCAAACTTTCCTTCAAGTGTGGGGCAAGGAAGGTTGCCTCTTCGTTCATAACCTTCCCCCACTGCCTTTGTAAATTTCAAGAAAACTTATGAATTCTTGTTTTTTTTGCAGTTTTGGAGGAGGGCCTCCTCCCCGACCAAATATCGAAAAGTGATGTTGCGTATCTTATGTAAAAGTCCCAGAAAATGTCAAGCAAATTATAAGCCTAAAGAGGCGGCCTCTCTTCCGTCCAAATATCACAAAATCAGGTATCAACTATGAATATCGTAACCTCTCCCCAGTCCTCCGTAAATTTCAAGTAACTCGGTAAAGTTTAATTGTTTCTCTGTATGTACTTAAGAGAAGCGGTTGTCTCCCTATGTCCTTTTATTTTTATTAAAAAATCAGGAACCTTGTATAAATGTTATAACCTCACCCATTTTTTTCCGTAAACTTTCAGTCGGGGGAGTTTAGTTTTGTTTTCAGTGTACTTTAAACAAATTCTGGCAAAGGGGTGGTCCCCCTCCCCGACCAAATATCGAAAAATAATGTAGCGGATTTTTGTCTAGATGCCAACCCCAACATTCAATGAAAATTTCAAGCAAATCGCATAATTTTGTTCCAAGTTTCAAAAAGTAGGGCAAGGGGGAGGTCCCCCTCCCCATCCACATATGAAATCATCGGGTACACCATATTAATTCCATAACCTCACCACATGTTCTCTGTAAATCTCAGATAATTTAGAGAATTTTAGTTTTTTCACTGTACTTAAAAAAAAGTCGAACAAAGGGGAGGCCCCCCTCCGCCACCAAAATCGAAATAAAAAGTAGCGGATCTGTGTCTAGATGCCAACCCCAATCTTCAATGAAAATTTCAAGTAAATCGGTCAACTTTGGTCCAATTTTCAAAAAGTCCGACAAAGGGGAGGTCCCCCTCCTACCCTATTTTCACCACATGAACGCCCCCTACGATCTCTGAAAGTTTCAAGTAAATCGGTTCAGCCGTTTCGGAGCCAACTCGGAACATACAGACAAACAAACAAACAAATAAACAAACATAGATTGAATTTTATATATATATATATATAGGTTAGATCGCATATTCTGACATCACGTACCAGATTATCGAAATTTGTTCCTCCAAGAGGCTCCAGAAATCAAATCTGGGTATCGGTTTATATGGAGGCTATATATAATGGTAGACCGATATGGACCAATTTTACTCGATTATTAGAGAACATATACTGATCAACCGAATTTCAACAGGATTGGATGTTTCTGGACAAAAAAAGGAAGCAAATTTAATTTAAGATTTTAAACTATTGTTATCATTTCACGGTATTATTAAAAAGTTGATGTTACTATCACAGTTGCCACAGTTCTAGCAAAAATGGTAGATTTCCACACATGAAGTACTTCACAAATTATCTATAGAAATAAAATTTTGAAAAAATAAGTTATAAGGTTTTAACAAAATTTTCTCTAGGAATTAAATTTTGACAAAATTTTTATAAAAATAAAATTTTGACAATATTTTCTCTAGGAATAAAATTTTGATAAGATTTTCTCTAGAATAAAAGTTTTGCAATTTTTTATAGGAATAACATTTTGACAACATTTTCTTTGGAATAATATTTTGACAAAATTTTTTGATAAAATTTTTCCTAGGAAAAAAATTTGCCCTGTAATAAAATTTCGACAAAATTTACTATTAAAATAAAATTTTTACCAAATTTTCTCTAGGAATAAGATTTCGACAAAATTTTTTATAAATATAAAATTTTGACAAGAAACATTTTTGGAAAAAAATTCTCTTGGAAAAAATGTTGACAAATTTTATTTTAGGAATAAAATTTTCTCTAGAATATAATTTCGATAAAATTTACTATAAAAATAAAATTTTGACAAAATTTTTTCTAGGAATAAAATTTTCTATAGGAATATCAAATACCATTGTGGGTATGTCATACCCTTTTTTTTTAGAAAAAGCAATTTTCCCTTGATGGTACAAGCTAAAAATATTTAAAATTTGGACACATTTATAATTCGGCGATATTTACACCCAACTATATTTTCGCTATTAGGAGTGATCATAAAATAATAAATAAATTTATAAAATAAAATAATAAATCATTTGTTTCGAATCACAACAAAACAAAATAAAATTTTTTATTTGGTAGTTTTTTTTCTTAGCTAGAATGGCAAACGTGTCTGCTTGTCATAAGCATAGCATTGGCTCGGCCAAGTTATTGCATTACTTTTACTTCGAAAATTTTTAATACTAAGATGAATCACTATTACTTGAAGAATATGTTTGCTAACATTTTTCTTATCCTTAATTTTACGATGCATGACATAATATGTGACCATGTAAAAAAATTAAATTAAATCTAAAATCTTAGCTAACGCCTTAACTCATCAATCAGTCTTATTATTTTTGTTCTTTCATAAATTGGTAATTCAACACGAGAGCTGTGTTAGATTCTTGATCTGTGAAACGCTTAATCCCATGTAAAACAGAGCCATAAAAACAGATTACACAAAGTTTATTTATTGTTTTGTTTCCAAGTCATTGAAATGCTCCATGGCGACTCCAAAGGAATTGTTATAAAATTTCCTTTGCTTTTTTTCTTTTGGTATCACGACATGTGTAATGAGGTCATTTCTATATGTGTTCGAGCTTGTAAATAGCCATAATCGGAAGAGGAAACTTTTATTCTCTCTCTATCTCTGGGCAATAATTCAAATGATTATGAAGTTATAAAATCATATTCATCTATAAATTCGTAACACGGTGGAGAATGGGATTATTTTTCTTGTGTGTCTGCTAAAATGTTACTACATACTCATTATGAAATGAACTTAACTAAAAATAAGTTTCATACATAATAATTATCTAAGAAATAGAAAAATGATTTATGAAAATAACAGAGCTTAGTTATAAGTATTTTAAAAGCCAATATAGAAAGTTAATCATATAAGTAATATTCTGGGTCGTGGTGAATTTCTGAGCCGATCTAGCAATATCCATCCGTCCGTCCCTAAAAATAAGTTTCATACATAATAATTATCTAAGAAATAGAAAAATTATTTATGAAAATAACAGAGCTTAGTTATAAGTATTTTAAAAGCCAATATAGAAAGTTAATCATATAAGTAATATTCTGGGTCGTGGTGAATTTCTGAGCCGATCTAGCAATATCCATCCGTCCGTCCCTGTGTGGAAATCACTCCAACTTCCAAACGAGCTATCGGCTTGAAATTACATCCGATCCGATTGAAACTTGATACGTGGTGTTAATAAATGGTACCTACACTGAAAGAAGAGTTTTCTTTTTTGAAGAATGAACTTTTAAAAAATCTAAGTTTTCTTTTGAAAACTTATATACACGGATGAAAAAGAATGTTTTTCATATGTTTGGCTATAAACATTATATGTTTGGAACACACATTTTTAAACACAATATTTTTGAGTGCAAGCATATAATGTTCATAAACTAGCATAACATGTTTGGGACATATATGTTAATATGTTAGAACATATTATGTTTGGGACATAAAATGTTTGTAAATATAATATGCTTGGATGCAAACATATATTAATTTAGAAATAGCCTATAAACATATATGTGTTTAGTAGCTTGGAGCGCTATTTAACAGGGAGCGATATTGAATTAAGTTGGTGGTTGTTGCTTGTTATTACAAAATTAACATTTTATTTTTCCTTGGGCAATTGATCAGCTACTTCTTTGATCCTTACAAACTGTGTGGTCCGCTGTTCGAATCCCCGTCCGGCAAAAGGTAAAATTAAAATAAAAAAATTATACAATTGAATAATTTCTTCTACAATGTTTGTATTACAGAAAAAGGTGCTAAGAACTAAAAAATCTCGTGGAAGTGAGAAAGATGTGGGGGAATATACAATTGGGCAGAAACAAAATTTTGAGCATTCAGGTCGAAAACCCATGTTGTTAGCACCTATATTACCTGTTTATTTTCATAATTCATTATGATTGTAAATATATAAATAAATAAATAAAATTTTGAGCACAATATTGTTTGGGAGAATTTTTTTTAAGCATATAATATTTTTGGGTGCAAAATGCTTCCAAACATATTATATGTTCACATAATAACATATTGTTTTTTGGAAGACAACATTATTGAATTTGGATGCAAAAATACAAAATGTTTGGAACTTAGACTACCCAAACGTATATTGTTTAAACCAATATGCTTTCAAACATATTATATATTGGAAGAGATCAAACATATAAATGTTTGGGCAATACCCAAAAATGTATATGCTTGAAGCAAAATATGTTTGGGAGTATATGTTACAGAAGCGATTTTTTTGTGAGCGTGTACCCTCCATCATAGGATGGGGGTATATTAACTTTGTCATTCCGTTTGTAACACATCGAAATATTGCTCTAAGACCCCATAAAGTATATATATTCTGGGTCGTGATGAAATTCTGAGTCGATCTAAGCATGTCCATCCGTCCGTCTGTTGATATCACGCTAACTTCCGAACGAAACAAGCTATCGACTTGAAACTTGGCACAAGTAGTTGTTATCGATGTAGGTCGGATGGTATTGAAAATGGGCCATATCGGTACACTTTTACGTATAGCCCCCATATAAAGGGACCCTCAGATTTGGCTTGCGGAGCCTAAAAGAGAAGCATATTTCATCCGATCCGGCTGAAATTCGGTACATGATGTTGGTATATGGTCCCTAACAACCATGAAAAATTGGTCCACATCGGTCCAAAATTATATATAGCCCCCATATAAACCGATCCCCAGATTTGGCTTGTGGAGCCTCTAAGAGAAGCATATTTCATCCGATCCGGCTGAAATTTAGTGCATGGTGTTGGTATATGGTCTCTAATAACCGTGCAAAAATTGGTCCATATCGGTCCATAATTATATACAGCCCCCATATAAACCGATCCCCAGATATGGCTTGCGGAGCCTCAAAGAGAAGAAAATTTCATCCGATCCGGCTGAAATTTGGTACATGATGTTGGTATATCGTCTCTAACAACCGTGCAAAAATTGGTCCACATCGGTCCATAATTATATATAGCCCCCATATAAACCGATCCCCAGATTTGGCTTGCGGAGTTTCAAAAAGAAGCAAATTTCATCCGTTCCGGCTGAAATTCGGTACATGATGTTGGTATATGGTCTCTAACAACCATGAAAAATTGGTCCACATCGGTCCATAATTATATGTAGACCCCATATAAACCGATCTCCATATTTGGCTTGCGAAGCCTCAAAGAGAAGCAAATTGCATCCGATCCGGCTGAAATTTGGTACATGGAGTTGGTATATGGTCTCTAACAACCGTGCAAAAATTGGTCCACATCGGTCCATAATTATATATAGCGCCCATATAAACCGATCCCCAGATTTGGGTTCCGGAGCCTCAAAGAGAAGCAAATTTCATCCGATCCGCCTGAAATTTGGTACATGATATTGGTATATGGTCTCTAACAACCATGTAAAAATTGGTCCACATCGGTTCATAATTACATATAGCCCCCATATAAACCGATCCCCAGATTTGGCCTGCGAAGTCTCCAAGGGAAGCAAATTTCATCCAATCCGGTTGTAATTTGGAACATGGTGTTAGTATATGATCTTTAACAAGCGTGCCAGAATTGGTCCATATCGGTCCATAATTATATATAGCCCCCATATAAAATGTTCTCCAGATTTGACCTCCGGAGCCTCTTGGAGGAGCAAAATTCATCCGATCCGGTTCAAATTAGGAACGTGGTGTTAGTATATGGTCGCTAACAACCATACCAAAATTGGTCCAATCACACAAAAATTGGTCCATATCGGCTCATTGTCATGGTTGCCACTAGAGCCAAAAATAGTCTACCAAAATTTTATTTCTATAGAAAATTTTGTCAAAATTTTATTTCTTTAGAAAATTTTGTCAAAATTTATTTCTAGAGAAAATTTTGTTAAAATTTTATTCGGTTCATAATAAAATTTTCATCATTGTCAAAATTTTATTTCTATAGAAAATTTTGTTCAAATTTTATTCGGTTCATAATCATGGTTGCCACTCGAGCCAAAAATAATCTACCAAGATTTTATTTCTATAGAAAATTTTGTTAAAAGTTTATTTCTATAGAAAATTTTGTGAAAATTTTATTTCTATAGACAATTTTGTTAAAATTTTATTTCTGTAGAAAATTTTGTCAACATTTTATGTCTACTTTGTCAAACTGAATTATATACGTATTGGATCCATCTTTTTTGATTTAATATATACCATGATGGAGGGTACATAAGCTTCGGCCTGGCCGAACTTACGGTCATATATACTTGTTTTCTATTGAATTGTGAAACTTCCCAGTAAAAAATTGGAAGTTGTTCCACTAACATTTCTTTTAAAGCGCATACCAGAATTCCATCGTTTTTATACCCGCCACCATAGGATTGGGGTATATTAACTTTGTCATTCCGTTTGTAACACATCGAAATATTGCTCTAAGACCCCATAAAGTATTTATATTCTGAGTCGTGGTGAAATTCTGAGTCGATCTGGGCATGTCCGTCCGTCCGTCCGTCCGTCCGTCTGTTGAAATCACGCAAACTTCCGATCGAAACAAGCTATCGGTATGAAACTTGGCACAAGTAGTTGTTATTAATGTAGGTCGGACAGTATTGCAAATGGGCCATATCGGTCCACTTTTACGTATAGCCCCCATATAAACGGACCCCCAAATTTGGCTTGCGATTGCTCTAAGAGAAGCAACTTTCATCCGATCCGGCTGAAATTTGGTACATGGTGTAAGTATATGGTCTCTAACAACCACGCAAAAATTGGTCCATATCGGTCCACTTTTACGTATAGCCCCCATATAAACGGACCCCCAAATTTGGCTTGCGCGGCCTCTAAGAGAAGAAAATTTCATCCGCTCCAGCTGAAATTTGGTACATGGTGTTAGTATATGGTCTCTAATAACCATGCAAAAATTGGTCCACATCGGTCCATAATTATATATAGCCCCCATATAAACCGATCCCCCGATTTGGCTTGCGAGGCCTCTAAGAGAAGCAAATTTCATCCGATCCGGCTAAAATTTGATACATGGTGTTAGTATATGGTCTCTAACAACCATGCAAAAATTGGTCCACATCGGTCTATAATTATATATAGCCCCCATATAAATCGATCGCCAGATTTGTCCTCCGGAGCCTCTTGGAGGAGCAAAATTCATCCGATCCGGTTGAAATTTGGAACATGGTGTTAGAATGTGGTCTCTAAGAAACACACAAAAATTGATCCAAATCGGTCCATAATTATATATAGTCCCCATATAAACCGTTCCCCAGATTTGATCTCCGGAGCCTCTTGGAGGAGCAAAATTCATCCGACCGGTTGAAATTTGCAACGTGGTGTTAGTATAAGGCCGCTAATAACCATGCCAAAATTTTTCCGTATCGGTCTATAGTTATATATAGCCGATACCCAATCACACAAAAATTGGTCCATATCGGTTCATAATCATGGTTGCCACTCGAGCCCAAAAATAATCTACCTAAATTTTATTTTTATAGAAAACATTGTCAAAATGTTATTTCTATAGAAAATTTTGTCAAAATGTTATTTCTATAGAAAATTTTGTCAAAATTTTATTTCTATAGAAAATTTTTTCCAAATTTTATTTCTATAGAAAATTTTGTCAAAATTTTATTTCTATAGAAAATTTTTTCCAAATCTTATTTCTTTAGAATTTTTTTTTTCAAATTTTACTTCTATGGAAAATGTTGTCAAAATTTTATTTTGTCAAATTTGTATTTCTATAGAAACTTTAAACTTAATTATATACGTATTTAATGGGCCTTTTTAGTTTAATATATACCACGTATGGACTATGTGGTATATATTACGGTGTTAGGAAGTTTTAAGATACCTTGCCATCGGCAAGTTTTGCCGCAACCCAAGTAATTCCATTGTGGATGACAGTCTTCAGTAGAAGTTTCCACGCAATCCATGGTGGAGGGTACATAAGCTTCGGCCTGGCCGAACTTACGGCCGTATATACTTGTTTTTTTTTTTTCAACTTCCGATACAGTCCTTTTGGACAAGTCCACAAACATTTTTTCTAAAGCAGGTCTTGGGATCCCTCAATCAATTTTTTCTACTTCACATGCATTCCTTTTGGACAAGTATTAAAACTACGCAATTAGGCTATTTGGAGTGAAAATTTATGTTTTGGGAATTTGCAGCAAAAAAATAGAAAATTAATAAAAAAGTAAAAACCTAATAATAATAAAAAAATAAATATCATCTCCGCTGGCCGATCCTGTGCCGTTTGACTTTTTCGCTTCCATGGAAGTTCTTTTGAGAAGATTTTGCAAATTACTAGAATTTTGAATTTTTTGTGGAAAAAATATATTTACACGAAAATAAAAAATTTTACAAAAAAAAATATGTTTTAGAAAAATATTTGATAAAAAAACAAGTATATACAGCAGTAAGTTCGGCCGGGCCGAATCTTAAATACCCACCACCATGAACCAAATATTAGGGGTTCCTTTGAAATTTCAGGAGGGCTTGAGGACACTTCCCGAAGATAAATTTAAAGATTTCACCTATGAGGACTATATCAGATTTTGTTTGAGTTTTAGAGGAATCATTAGCATCTCTTGTAAGTGTGCAGGAAAATTATAAAATAACGTCTTGATTTGAAATCTTAAATCTGTAAATTTTCACCCGAGAAGTAAAATCTGGAAATTTTACATTGAGTTTCAAGCAATTTTCATGATCAGTGCGCCTTCTATACCCTCAAGAAGTGAAGTCGGTCTATATGGAGGCATTACCAAGAGGACCGATAAAAACTTAATCCGATACAGATACACGTTTTTGTGAGTCTAAAATACGAGGATATTTACAATTTCAGGCTAATCGGATAAAAACTACGGTTTCTAGAAACCCAAGGAGTTAATTCGGGAGATCGTTCTTATGGGGGCTATACAAAAATATGGACCGATACTCACCGTTTTCGGCACACTACTTTATGGTCCGAAAATACCTCTAAATTTCCAATTTCAGGCAAATTGGATAAAAACTTCGGATGCTAGAAGCCCAAGAAGTAAAATCGGGATATCGGTCTATATGGGGGCTATACCAAAACATGGACCGATAATCACCATTTGTGGCACACCTCTTTATGGTCCTAAAATACCTATAAATTTCCAATTTCAGACAAATTGTATATAAACTACGGATTCTATAAACCCAAGATATAAAATCCGGAGATCGGTCTATATAGGGGCTATACCAAAACATGGAACGATACGGACCATTTTCGGCACACCTTTTGATGGTCCTCAAGTACCTCTAGATTTTCAATTTCAGGCAAATTGGATAAAAACTACGGTTTCTATAAGCCCAAGACCCCAAATCGGGAGATCGGTTTATATGGGGACCATACCAAAACATGGACCGATGCTCACCATTTTTGGCACACCTCTTTACGGTTCTAAAGTACCTCTCGATTTCCAGTTTCAGGTAAATTGGATAAAAACTGCGGTTTCTATAAGCCCAAGAAGTAAAATCGGGGGATCGGTCTATATGGGGGCTATACCATAATATGGACCGGTACTCACAAATTTTGGCACACGTATTTGTGGTCCAACAATACCTCTAGATTTTCAATTTGAGGCAAATTGGATAAAAACTACGGTTTCTATAAGCCCAAGATCCCAAATCGGGAGGTCGGTTTATATGGGGACCATAACAAAACATGGACCGATGCTCACCATTTGTGGCACACCTCTTTACGGTTCTAAAGTACCTCTCGATTTCCAATTTCAGGTAAATTGAATAAAAACTACGGTTTCTATAAGCCCAAGAAATAAAATCGGGAGATCGGTCTATATGGCGGCTATACTAAAACATGGACCGATACCCACCATTTTTGGCACACCTCTTTATGGTCATAAAATACCTCTAGATTTAAAATTTCAGGCAAATTGGATAAAAAATATAAAAAATTTCTATAAGCCCAAGACCCCAATATAGCTCATCTTCGAACTTGACCTGCCTGCAGACAAAAGACGAGTTTGTGCAAAATTTCAGCACGATTGCTTCATTATTGAAGACTGTAGCGTGATTACAACAGACAGACAGACAGCCAGACAGACAGACGGACAGACGGACATCGTTATATCGTCTTAGAATTTCTCCCTGATCAAGAATATATATACTTTATATAGTCGGAAATCGATATTTCGATGGAATGACAAACTTATTATACCTCCGTCACCATTCTATGGTGGTCGGTATAAAAATTGCCGCCGGTGAGATTTTAACCTGCGTTTCATATTTTGTCGTTCACACTAATAAATGACATCTCGAGAAGCAGTTAGAATTTTAATCCTTGGTGTCGTATTAAGATCATAACACAAACATTTGAATTGACGTTTCGATGCTTTGTGTTCAATGGCGTTTGTGGCTGAGTGTGCTAAGGCGTTATGGTGCCAACAAACCCAGGATCAACCCTGGTCGGAGCGAAACAGTTTTTCAAATTGTAAAAATTAGATAATAGGAAAATAGGTTAGGTTAGGTGGCATCTCGATGTATCAGGCTCACTTAGACTATTCAGTCCATTGTGATACCACATTGGTGACCTTCTCTCTTATCACTGAGTGCTGCCCGATTCCATGTTAAGCTCAATGACAAGGGACCTCTTTTTATAGCCGAGTCCGAACGGCGTTCCACATTGCAGTGAAACCACTTAGAGAAGCTTTGCAACCCTCAGAAATATTACCAGCATTACTGAGGTGGGATAATCCACCGCTGATAATCTTTTTGGTGTTCGGTCGAAGCAGGAATCGAACCCACGACCTTGTGTATGGAAGGCGGGCATGCTAACCATTGCACCACGGTATAATTGCATGCGCTTCCTAGAGTTGCAAATTTCATCCAATCGGGTTGAGATTTGGAACGCGATGTGATTATGTGCTTTGCGCTAACCGTGCACAAATTGGTCAATATAAAGCGATCCCCAATTTGATTTTTGGAGTCTCATGGAAGAACAAACTTCATCTGATCCGGTTGAAGCTTGATCCTCTAATTACCGTGTTAATATTGGTTCATATAGGTTCATAATTATGTATTACATACTAGAGGTGTGCACGTGACACGAAATTGTTGTGACACGAAATTGTTGTGACTCAGTCGTGAGTCACGAAAATAATTTATTCGTGAGTGTGCATGAGTAACGAATTTGGGAAAAATACGCTCACGAAAATAATTCATTTTAGTTTCCGATTAAGAACTGAATTGGCTTATATAGGTATTTAATTTGCCGACATATAGATTACTTACAATCGGAAAGTGTTACCACAACCCAAGTAATTTGATTGTAGATGACAGTTTTTAGTAGAACTTTCTACGTAATACATTTTGTTTTCAGACATTCTTCATTTGTGGCAAAAATATGTGCTCCGATTTGTATTCTGATTTCTGTTTTTTATACTCCATAATATCGAATACAAAAATAAAATTTTGCTACAATTGACTAGAATTGTTTTTAAAACATATTTGAATTTTAAACTTTTTTGGGGTGAAAAGAACGAATAGTCCGATTTTATCCAAATTAAATTTTTTTGTAGGTATTGGTAGTGGTTTTGAACTTAAACCAAAAAAAAATTGAGCAAATTAAAATTTTGAAAACTTTTTAAAGTTTTGGGATTTTTCGATAAAACTCATTTGATGCGTTTGAGCCGAGCATTGCGTGATAAATAGCCACAATATTTGGAAAGGCAGGACAGGGTGATTTTGCATAATTCTCGGCCACATGTCGCAAAACCCGTAAAAACTATTTTGGAGCCCAGACATTGCTTCTTCTGATTACCATTATTGCGATCGATAACGCATGACTTGTCTGATTTCGTTATTGTGAGAAAGCCAATACTTGGGTCGATTCACAGATTAAATCAAAAGGCAAATTGTTTTTTGTCGCGGTATCCGTGAATGATTTTACTACGTAGCATGGGAGGCACTGTGGTGCATGTACGCCTTGCAAGCAAAGAGTCATGGGTTCAATCCAAGTTCCGACGGGGCACATAAAGTTTCTCAGCGATGGATTAACCCCTCCCAGTAATCCTGGAGACATCTGAGTGTTTCGAAGATTCTCTCTCTGGGAGCCACCGTGGTGCATGTACGCCTTGCAAACAAAGAGTCATGGGTTCAATCCAAGTTCCGACGGGGCACATAAAGTTTCGCAGCGATGGATTAACCCCTCCTGGAGACATCTGAGTGTTTCGAAGATTCTCTAAGTGTTATAAAGGATTGTGAAACTACGTTTCAACAATGCTATATAGCCAAAGAAAAAATACTTTACTCAGGAACAAATTTTTAGGCAAACGAAATTCCCTTTTCTTATAAAGTATTTTCTTTTATACCAAGCCAACTCAAATATATGATATGCGATTCAACGATTGTGTCTAATTCTTTTATTTGTCTTTAAAGAAAATTCTTTAGCGTTAAAAGAAAACTTTGCTTGTCTAAAACTTCGTTCCTCAGAAAAGAAATATCTTCTTTCAGTGTAAAAAGAGGTCCCTTCTCACTGAACTTAATCATAGAAGCGGGCAGCACTCAGTGACAATAGATCAGTTTACCACATGTGGAACCACGCGGGACACAAATAGTCTAAAATAACTGACTGCCACTAAACCTAACCAACTACAAAATCCATGAATTCCTCAGAAAAGAAAATTGTATTATTAGTATTATAAGTTCTTCAGCTATGTTAGCTACCATGACCTTAGTATAATACCATGGAACTTTACTACCATTTTATGCTCATCGTCTTCCACGCCGAATTGATTAAACTATGATAATATTCATGCTACTTGGAATCTGATATTGCCCACCTTAACACAAGTAGTTCCGGCAATGCAATAATTGGCCTAGCTACTTAAATGCATCCTTCAATCAAATGAAGTTCATCTTAAATGATACCGTCTTCCCTTCCGACACTAATCGCTCAATTAGCCATTTTCATTATTTGATCTCATTATGACAGAGAGAAATCAAAAATAAAATAAGAAAGCATCGTAAAAAGGCGAATTATGGCATGACTTTTTTTCTGCCAACTCGGTCGTTATTGAATTATAACATTTCATAAATTCCAACCATTATTATTTTACCAATATGCCATAGTAAAAATTGGTAGACAACAGACTCTGTGTCTCTGTTCTGCCTCATCTTCAACTGGAGCCCAAGCAGTTTGGTTATTAAGTTCTCCCATCAGTCTCCCATCCATAAGGACGAAGCGGCGGATCTAGGATGGAGAAAAAATTACAAAATTTCATCTTGGCAAGGGTCAACAAATAATAAAATAATAATCAAATCATAATGTTACATCCGAACATCATCTTTGCCATCCATGAAGCTACTTAAAACAGGAAGTAAGAAGATCTTTGCCTCTAATATCTAGCGTACAGGGGGCGTTGAGGAATTCTGCTGGAAATCACAGGGCTAATATCCGTTCGTATATATGTATATATCGCATATTGTATGAGTGATACAGATTTTCTGCACTACCTTAAAGTAAAGGGAAATGAAAAGTATTATGAAGATACATCTGGAATGGGAAAATGTTGGCCCCTATTTACAAAATTGGGAAAATATGCAACTCTTATTAGACCCTCCACCATAGGGAGGTATACTAACATTGTCATTCCATTTGTAACACATCGAAATATTGGTCTCAGACCCCATAAAATATTCTAGAGCATGGTGAAATTCTGAGTCGATCTAGTGATATCCGTCCGTCCATCGGTTGATATTCGCAAACTTCCGAAAAAATCTAGCTATCGACTTGAAACTTTGTACAAGTAGTTGTTATTATTGTAGGTCAGATGCTCTTGCTGTATTGAAACAACTTTAGATATATAAACCGATGCCGAAGTTCGATACGTGATGTCAGAATATGCTTTTTAAAAATTATGCAACAATTGGTCTGTATTGGTCCACTATTTTATATAGCCCCAACCCACTGATTTTATTTCTGGAGCCTCATGCAGGAACCATTTTTATCCGATAACGTTTAATTTGGCCTTCTAATCACCATGCGAAATTTGCTTCATATCATAATTATAAACTCCTCTATAAAATCCGATCAAGAATTTAAGTGGCTTATTAAGGTATTTAATCTGCCGTTTTATCCAGGTTACAAATTAGTAACAATATGTAGAAGGATTAAGAAGGATAACATAAGTAATTCGATTGTGAATGGCAATATATAGTGGTACTCTGTGAGCAATCCAGGATGGAAGGTGCACATTGGCGGAGCTAAGAAATTTGTCTTAGTGGGGTCCGGGAATTGAGGGCTGGTCTAAGCCTCAACGGATGTACATTTTCAAATCAAAAATTTCATGAAAGCAGTGAGTAGTAAAAGTATACATGGAAAAATGCACGTCCGGTTCTAAAAATTTTATCTTTGACTAATACTTTGCCATTTTTCCGAGTCAAAGAAGAAGAGAATTGAAGCAAGGATACAACAACTATGACACATTTAAATATGAATTTTGAATACATGTTAATAGGAGATAAATTTTAATTTATAACGATCACACCTATTTTTGAAAGTTTTTTATCTTTGTGGTCATGATACAAAAAGTCCAAAAATAATGAAAGATGAAGACGATTTCATTAATTTTGAAAATGTTATTAGAATTATTAAAGCCAAGTTGACCTTAGTCCAAGAAATTTTGTTTTCATGTAAGGATATCCATCCGAGTCATTTAACTTTAAAGGATAGTTTGCATGCTAGTCTAGTTACGATAATTAGGGTACATAAAATTCGGGCTGTTTGAAATTACGGTTTAGTCTGTTCTTAGGTGTTCTTTTGAGCATTTTACATTTTCGATATTGATTGCTCTTCTACGAGGGCGGTTCGGAAACTTCTTAGCCTATCAATGAAAGAGAATAGTTAGTTTTTGAAAAATATTTTTATTTTTCAATGTAATCTCCTGAAACTTCAATACACTTAGTCCAACGCTTTTCTAGCAATTTTATCCCTTGATTAAAATAGTTTTCCTCAAGGTCTTCAAAATAGTGGTTTACAACTATAATTGCATCTTCATTTGAGGTAAAACCCTTGCCAGCAAGGAATTTTGTTAGATTTGGGAACAAGTAAAAGTCACTGGGGGCTAAATGAGGAGAAAAAGGTGGGTGGTCAAGCAACTCGTACTTCAATTCGTTGATTTTAGCCATTGTTAAAACACTCTTGTGCGCTGGTGCGTTGTCTTGATGAAAGATTATTTTTTTGTGCTGTAAGCCAGGACGTTTTTCTCGAATTTGTACATTTAATTGATCCAAAAGGTTGCAGTATTACTCTGAATTTATTGTTTTACCCTTTTGCAGATAGTCAATCAATAAAATACCTTTGAAGTCCCAAAAAACCGTTGCCATAACCTTACCAGCCGATTGAATTGATTTTGCCTTTTTTGGGGCACTTCCTCCAGCTTCAGTCCATTGCTTGGATTGTTCTTTTGTCGCTGGAGTATAGTGGTGGATCCATGTCTCATCAACAGTTATGAAACGACGCTTAAAATCCATTTTATTTCGCTTAAAACGATCCAAACAAGCTTGAGAAATGTTCATTCTTATGCGTTTTTGATCGACTGTTATCAATATTGTAGAAAGCTTTTTCATCTGTAGTTCTTCATGCAAAATTAAATGGACTCGATCATTTGAGATGAAGGATCACTTTCACCCAACACATTCACCATATCATTATGAATTTCTTGTCCAGATAAACCTTTTTTATGTAAATATTTAATGACAGGACGCATTTCTAATTTTTCCATAGTAAAAAAATTGTGGATGCGTCTTTTTTGAACACTTGTTTCTATATGAAGGAGTTGCCAGATCGAAACAAAATTTAACATGTGTTCATAACAGAGATGGAAGTTTCCAAAACACTTAACTTTTTTTGTTTATACCGCGCTTTTTGTGCTATGCTAAGAAGTTTCCGAACATCTGGAATTTGTACAACGATATATGGTTAGTTAACCCAAAATGTTTCTTCGAAAATTCGATATTTTCTAACAAATAGTTAAAAGAAAAAAAAACAGGAAAGAGCAGCGTAGCGGTATGAGAACAGTTTGTAATATGTGTATGTTAGGTAAAAACTTCGTTACATGTACGAAAATCTAAGCAACTTTTTTTTTTAATTTTAAAACATTTCAGAGTACCTTACTTTATATAGCCAGCCCTTCATGACCTTTTACTTTACACACATGGTTTGCTATTGGTACTGTCTGCTATCAATTAAATTCGATTTCTCCAAGAAATGATTTTACTTTTTGAAAAAAAAGGCAATTTGGACAATACAGCATTTCCGGAATAGTACCTAGATTGGCTATAGAAAAAGTGGAAAAATCACTTGAAGAGTAATACTCAGAAAAAACACCAAGTGTCTTATTGTCCGTCCATGGTGTAGATTGTAAAGATTACATCGTTTTCTTCCATCACAAAATGCGATTCAATAAAAGTTCAAAGAACGTCTATATCGCTGGCATTTTTAAACCAATAAACCCTGCTACTCGCCCCCGTCGTTGTCGGTTCTTTCAATTT
This sequence comes from Haematobia irritans, assembly GCF_050003625.1. Taxonomy (NCBI): domain Eukaryota; kingdom Metazoa; phylum Arthropoda; class Insecta; order Diptera; family Muscidae; genus Haematobia; species Haematobia irritans. The sequence goes on from NC_134397.1 coordinate 126,516,515, forward strand.
TCTCATTTGTTCTAACAGTTCGTTACATTTAGTTTCATTTTTCGCTTTTTTTGTTTTTTTTTTCTTCCATGGCATCGTTGAAAATTCATCCCTGTTGCATTGTCTTACAACAAGGACAAGACCCCCACGAGAATCAGGACAAAAAAATGGAAAGAGATTAAAGATGCACATGTTGTCTTAAGCTTCTTTGCAATGTTCGCCAGTCGCTCCATCGTCACCGTCTACAAGTTCTCTTAAGTTTCATTATTTTTCAAAAATAAAGAAAAAAAGCCAGTTTTTTAAGCAATTTTTAATTTTCATCATTAATCGATTAGCATTCTGCACTTATTGTTCCTCTTGCTCGATGCCAACCAGGCTAACATGATGATGAGTGGTGCTATTTTTGCTGTTGTTCCCAAAAGAAGTTGCTCCTTCGACAACTCCATTGAAGATTTCTGAGGAGCATAGTCACTGCTATTACTACTACAACTACTACGGCAGTCAGAGTCAGTAATCACCGCTGCTATTATCCATAAGTATATATCATCAAGTAGCTGGATTCTTCTAAGGATTTTTGTAATTATTGCTTTGCCTTATGAACTAAATCGTATCCAATACACACAGTGGGTAATGGCGCTTTTGTATTGGGTTAACCTAGCAGAGTCGCGAATTTTGAATTTTTGTCGACAGGATATGGCCATATATAAATTTGTGTTAAAAATTAAATTAAAATTCCAGCGGCTGTTGTTGCAAAATCAAAATTTAAAATTCAGCAATTTTGGCTTTGTTTTCTGAATTATTTCAAATTTCCTGAACCACTCTGTGGAACGAGGTATTAAAAATTAGTGCATATGTTTGCAACATCCAGAAGGAGACGAAATAGACACATGGTGTTTTTGACAATTTTTTTTAAGGGTCAGCCCATGAGTAGATTAGCCTATCCGACCGTCTGAACACATTTTTAATTCAATCAACTTCAAATTTCGCTTAGGTATATCTTGGGTCAGAATAGAACCATAGTGATTTTAGATGAAATCGGTTAAAATTTATTTTTAACTTCCATTAATACATTTCATCCCATATGCTTCTAGTTGGTCCCAAAGACCAGAGTTTGTCGTGATTTGTTTCACATTTTTTCACAGAGTACGTGGTTGATAGTATTGTCAAGTATGCTAAATTTGATTGAAATCGCTTCAGATTTAGATATAGCTCCCATATATATCTTTTGCCTGATTTACCACAAAAGCCAAAGTGTTACTGAAATTTTGCATAGTAAGTACAATTAACATTGTAGCAATACATGAGGAATTTGGATGAAATCGGTTAAGACTAGTGTTTTCTTTTTCCCGGACTTTTTGCATTCCCGTGAAAGCGGGAATTTGTTTCGAATTTCCCGGGATCCCGGTCAAAGGGAAACCTGCTTTGATGTGGAATACATTTAGACATTTGAATAAATTAGAAATCGCCTAAAGCTACGGTTATAAAGCGCTCTCTGGACAACTAACAATATATATTATGTGAAAGCGGGAATTTGTTTCGAATTTCCCGGGATCCCGGTCAAAGGGAAACCTGCTTTGATGTGGAATACATTTAGACATTTGAATAAATTAGAAATCGCCTAAAGCTACGGTTATAAAGCGCTCTCTGGACAACTAACAATATATATTATGTTGTTCTATTACATCAGCCATAAATCATACTAAAATACGAAATATTTTGTAATACAAAACATTTTGACAATGGTTAAGGCAGTCTCATTCGGTATGTATATAGTGGGATTTTTTGTAACACTAAAAACGGTTTGGAAATGAAAGAAACTTATTTCGATTTCACCATCGTTAAACGGGGTCAATAAATGCATATATTCAGTCAATATTCCCAAAAGGGAAATACTAAAGGGTGATACGCACGCAAAGCTGGTAAAATCGCTAAAAGTTGCCAAATCAACCGTTACAAATGTAATTAAAGTGTTTGGGGAACGTTTGTCGACAGCCAGGAAGTCTGGATCGGGGGGAAATCGAAAACGGGAAGCCGCTGAGACGACAAAGAGAGTTGCCGGTAGTTTCAAGCGAAACCCTAACCTCTCTCTCCGAGATGTCGCAAATAAGCTGGGTGTATCGTCTACAACCGTGCATCGAGCCAAAAAACGAGCCGGACTATCGACTTACAAGAAGGTAGTGACTCCAAATCGCAATGATAAACAAAATACGACGGCCAAAGCGCGATCCCGGAGGCTGTACACGACGATGCTGACGAAGTTTGACTGCGTGGTAATGGACGACGAAACCTACGTCAAAGCCGACTACAAGCAGCTTCCGGGACAGGAGTTTTATACGGCAAAAGGAAGGGGAAAGGTAGCAGATATTTTCAAGCACATAAAACTGTCAAAGTTCGCAAAGAAATATCTGGTTTGGCAAGCCATCTGTACTTGTGGCTTGAAAAGCAGCATTTTCATAGCTTTCGGGACTGTCAACCAAGAAATTTACGTGAAAGAGTGTTTGAATAAACGTCTGCTGCCTTTCCTGAAGAAACACGGTTGTTCCGTACTGTTTTGACCGGATTTGGCATCTTGCCATTACGGTAAAAAGGCCATGGAGTGGTACGCCGCCAACAACGTGCAGGTGGTTCCCAAGGACAAGAACCCTCCCAACACGCCAGAGCTCCGTCCAATTGAGAAATACTGGGCTATTGTCAAGCGGAACCTAAAGAAGACCAAAAAAACTGCTAAGGACGAGCAGCAGTTCAAGGCAAACTGGCTTTCTGCGGCGAAGAAGGTGGACAAGGTGGCTGTACAAAATCTGATGACAGGTGTCAAGCGTGAGGCCCGGCAATTCGGATTTGGAAAAGCGAAAGCCTAACTGAGTATTTTTCCTGAATTTTATACTAATTGATCTTGAAAAAGAAGTTTAAATTTATTTTTTAAATAAACGATTTCCCCGATTTACACGCGTTTTCCCTTGACCAAATTTTGACCGTATCACCCTTTAACATGTAATACGACATTCACATTATACTTCCAAAATCCACTTTAACTAGATTTCAGTTGTCGTATGCCATATAAATAAGGGCTTTAAACCCCAATTTTAATAGATTTCAAGCCTAATGTGTACCTATAAGGTATAAATTTGAAATTAAAGTAACTATCTTAAAAAAGGTTGGACTTTTCTTATTTCATAAAAAACATCCTTGTAATAATTATGAAATTTCCCGGAATTCACGGGATCCCGTCCCCGGAGATCCCTTGTTAAGACTAGGATATGGCTCCCATATATATGTATTCTGACACGGCCGAAATCGGAGTGAAATTTTTAGCCCCTGTGTTCATAGGGGTTAAAAATTTCACTCTGATTTACTTGAAAGTAGAATTAACATTTTAACAATGTGTGCTAAATTTTGGTTAACATCGGTCGAGTTTCAATGAGATTTTTTTCAATTTGATATGTTACACAGATATTATATCTAACATTATATTTAAATGGGCCTAGCCGCATACATAAAGCCCCGTATATATGTTCTTCCGATTTGCGGTAATATTCACATAATACCCATATTTTACACACACTTTCAATGATGCAATTTTCTCCTCCATGAGGCTTCAAAAGTCAAATCTTGGGTGCTTGGTTTATATGAGGGTTATAATTAATTAAAGATGTAGACCAATTCTTGCATGGTTGTTGGAGAGCATATACATACTAACATGACGTATTTAATTACTACCAGATCGGATGAAATTTACTCCCCCGCTGGTCATGTCTCGGAATCGGTTTATATGGGGGCTATATAAATTTGGACAAATTTGTTTATGGTTGTTACACTGAAAAAACATTATCGTGAGGTAAAAGATTTCATGTCCTCAAATAGGAATGTCCATCAACTTTTCGATAAAGTCGTTTTGCCCTTATAGTTAGGTGATTCGACTAAAAAATGCGTATGCTAACATGAAAGAAAATATTGTTAGACTAAGATCAACTTGGATTTAATAATTTAGAAGACTTTCTCAAAATTAATGAAATCGTCTTTAAATTTGTTGAATTTTTGTATCTTGACTACAAAGCACAACAGCGTTCACAAATAAGAGATGTTTTTCAGCATTTTATTTTAAAGGCGTTTTTATTTTTATACCCTGTACCACTACTGTTGTACAGGGTATAATGAGTGTTTGCATTTGTACACGGACGAAAAAGACTGTTTTACATATGTTTCGCTGAAAATTTTTGTTTGGAACTCAAATTTTTAGCACATTATTTTTGGTGCAAGCATATAATGTTCATAAACCAGCATAACATGTTTGGGACATATAGGTTAATATATTATGCTTGGGACGTAAATTTTTTTTATTATAATATATTTTTTATACCCTGCCCCACACTGTGGAACGGGATATTATAAGATAGTGCATATGTTTGCAACACCCAGAAGGAGAAGAGATAGACACATGGTGTCTTTGGCAAAAATGCTCAGGGTGGGCTCCTGAGTCGATATAGCCATGTCCGTCTGTCCGTGAACACATTTTTGTAATCAAAGTCTAGGTCGCATTTTTAGTCCAATCGACTTCAAATGTGGCACAAGTATGTGTTTTGGCTCAGAATAGAACCCTATTGATTTTGGAAGAAATCGGTTCAGATTTAGATATAGCTCCCATATATATCATTCGCCCGATATGCACTTATAGGGACCCAGAAGCCAGAGTTTTACCCTAATTTGCTTGAAATTTTGCACTAGGAGTACAATTAGTAGTGTAGTCAAGTGTGCCAAATTTGGTTGAAATCGGTTCAGATTTAGATATAGCTCCCATATCTATCGTTCGCCCGATTTACACTCATATGACCACAGAGGCCAATTTTTTGCTCTGATTTAGTTGAAATTTTGCACAGGGAGTAGAATTAGCATTGTAGCTATGCGTGCCAAAGTTGGTTGAAATCGGTTCAGATTTAGATATAGCTCCCATATATATGTTTTTCTGATTTCGACAAAAATGGTCAAAATACCAACATTTTCCTTGTAAAATCGCCACTGCTTAGTCGAAAAGTTGTAAAAATTACTCTAATTTTTCTAAACTTCTAATATATATATATATCGAGGGAAAAATCATAAATAAACTTTGCAAAGTTTCCTTAAAATTGCTTCAGATTTAAATGTTTCCCATATTTTTTTTACTAACATTGTGTTCCACCCTAGTGCATTAGCCGACTTAAATTTTGAGTCTATAGATTTTGTAGAAGTCTATCAAATTCTGTCCAGATCGAGTGATATTTAAATGTATGTATTTGGGACAAACCTTTATATATAGCCCCCCAACACATTTGACGGATGTGATATGGTAGCGAAAATTTAGATCTACAAAGTGGTGCAGGGTATAATATAGTCGACCCTGCCCGACTTTAGACTTTCCTTACTGGTTTTATTATAATATATATGTGTTTAGAAAGAGAGACCGAGAGAGTATAAAGAAAAACTAAAGATGGTGAATGATATTTGTAATCCAACACAAGTATATTTATGGAATTTTATTGCAAGTAGATGGACCCATCGTTTAGCATACCGATCGTCTTAGAATTAAATTATGAGTCGATTTAGCGATGTCCGTCTGTCTGTCTTTTCATGTATTTTTGTGTGCAAAGTACAGCTCGCAATTTAAGTCTGATCGTCTTGAATTTAAGCGTAGAGTCTTATTTCGGCCCAAAGAAAATCGCTATTGATAGTTATCACCGATTTGGTGATAATTGGCGTATGTATAAACCGATCTTCTTCAAATTGCACTCTTACGACCAGGGAGGGCAAAATTTTACTACGAGTTACATAAAATTTTGCAAAAATAGTAGAATTAACATTCTAACTATGCATGCCAAATTTGGTCAAAAACGGTTCAGATTTAAATATAGCTCCCATATATTTTTTCGCCCGATATTGGTTTAATAAGCCGCAAAGGCCAGAGTTCACAAGTTTGCACAATTAATAATATCGTCAAGTGTGCCACATTTGGTTAAAATCGGTTCATATTTAGATATATCTCCCATAACCGGAATATCCCCATAGACCCATTGATTACCAATATAGAATCTGTGTCTGTATTATACAATGACGTTATAATAGCTGGTGATTTCAACAGTAATATACTAACAGAGTCCCAACTAACTGATGCCATGAAATCTATGAATCTTTTGCCTGTAAATGTCCACATTCCTACACATCACATAACTACGTCAAGCTCATTATTAGATTTAATTTTTGTTAACAAAAAAGACAAAATATTAAATTATGATCAACTGAATGGGTCTGGATTCTCGAGACATGATATACTCTTCCTGAAATACAATGTTGCTAGCCCGAATACGGTTGAGAAAATCTCTTATCGGGCTTTCAACAAAATTAACTACCATTCTCTGGAAACTGACATCATTCAAACAAACTGGGACGAAATTTATTATCATATAACAGTTGATGATAAGTTAAAATGTTTAACAAACAACATACAGAAACTATATGACCGACATGTCCCCCTCATCACAAAGGTTGTGAGGCATAATATGAGACCTTGGTTTTCGAATGAAGCTAAGCAACTTATTCAACAACGGGATTATTTATACAAGCAGTGGAAAAGGTATAAAACTTCATCTCTTCATTTGCAGTACAAATCGGCCAAAAGGGCAGTGGTGGCCAAAATAAACTGTGATAAAAAGTCTTATTACCTAAATAGATTTACAAGTGCTGTTGGCGCAAAAGGAACCTGGCGAGAGATACGTAACATTGGGGCTATGGAAACGACACAAAGCTTAAACGATATAGATGTCGAACAGCTAAATTATCAGTTTACTAATATAAATGTGCCAGATATTGAAACCAATTTTTACAATGGTGACAATACAACAAACTACTGTAGAAATGAATTTAATTTCCAATGCGTTCTCGAGAGTGATGTGTACGCAAATATCATGAGAATTAAATCAAATTCAACTGGGTGTGATGATTTAAGCCCAAAATTCATTAAGCTTATATTGCCATCCATATTAAGACATGTAACGCATTTATTGAACCACATAATAACCACAAGATGTTTTCCCAAAGAATGGAAATGTGCAAAAATTATTCCCATACCTAAATCTAATACTGAATACAGGCCAATAGCCATACTGCCATTCTTATCTAAAGTATTAGAAAGAATACTACATTGTCAAATATTTGAATTCATCTGTCATCATAAACTTCTAACTGATCATCAATCCGGGTTTCGACCAAAAAATAGCTGTGTCACAGCCCTACTAGAAGTCATAGAATCAATACGTGAAGGTCTGGACAAGAATCAAGTATCTATATTGGTTCTATTAGATCATTCTAAAGCTTTTGACAGTGTCCACCACCCTACACTTTGCCAAAAACTAGCGAATATGTTTAACTTTTCTGCTATTTCAATCGAACTGATGGAATCATATTTATGCGGCAGATATCAATACACTGTTCAAGGTGATCGATGTTCATCTTGCATTGCGACAGGAAAGGGTGTACCTCAAGGTTCGATACTTGGACCGTTACTATATACAATGTATTCGAATGACCTCCCACAACAAGTGCAACATTCTAACATTAGGATGTATGCAGATGATGTCCAACTGTACGCTTCATGTGATATTACTTTTCTAAATGATTATGTGGCAAAAATTTCTGATGACCTTAGCAGTATACACCGATGGGCAAAAGGAAATGGATTAAGTCTTAACCCAAAGAAGTCCAAGATGATATTAATACGCAAACGTAGTCTTAACGTCGGGGAGTTTAATATTTTCTTGGCAGGGGAAAGAATTGAATCAGTTAATAAAGCAAAAAATCTTGGAATAATATTTAATGAGTTTTTGGATTGGACTGACCACATAAGTGTAGTGTGTGGCAAAATATATGGAATGCTTCGTAATCTCTGGGCTACCTTTACATTTACACCATTCAATATCAGAATGCTTTTGGCCAAATCTTACTTAATACCGACCCTATTATATGGCTGCGAAATTTTTGCTGGCTGCAATACTCAGGATTTTAAGAAACTGAAAACAACATTTAATAGTATAACTCGTTATGTTTTTGGTCTGAAACGATTTGACCGAGTTTCACCATACAATAGTCAAGTTCTCAAAATGCCATTTGACAAATATTTGATATTTAGAACTGTTACATTCCTACATAAGATTATCGTAACAATGGAACCAACACATATTTATAATCATCTAACATTCTGCAGATCTAACAGAGGACGCAACATATGCCAGATTCCCCATAGATCAACGATATCAGAAAGACAATTTATAATACGAGCAATACGTCTCTGGAACCAAGTACCTAATGATATCCAAACAATCCACAACACTGGAAAATTTAAACGTCATTTAGTTAATTTTTATTTAAATAACAATTAAATAATTAAATATTATTGCAGTAATATTTTAATATTCAATATTTTCATTTATTTAAATCTACATTTAATTTTTTATTATTTTTTTTATGTATCAAAATTGTATGTATTCAAAATGCTTAATATTGTTATTTAAATGCTTATTTGTATACTCTTATATAATAGTTCTACATTTGCTTTCCGCACTTATAACTCTTCCCTAGTTAACAAAAATGATTCTAGTGCAAAGTTATAAGACATATGTCTTAATGCACTAGGAAGATTCAATGAATAAATAAATAAATAAATAAATAAATATATGTTTCGCCCAATTTAGCTGCATATGACCACCTCAGGCAAAAGTTTCACACACCGATTTACTTGAAATTTTTGCACTGAGAGTATAATTAGCATTCTACCAATATGTACCAAATTTGGTTCAAATAGCTCCCATATATATGTACATCTGATTTGGGGAAATATGATATGATATTCTGCTTGCAGTACTGGTTAACATAAACAAATTTTAATTTATTCGTTTTTTTTTTCAGCATTTTCCTTCATGTGTTAGCAAAGTTCTTCAAATACAATCAAATTCAGACTCGACTTCAAGTAGAAATTATGCTATGTTTCAAGTAAAAAACATATTTAAAATAAAATATTGAAAAGCATCTCCTATTTCTAAATGGCTTTTTACTTTGAAGTCAAGATACAAAAAGTCATCAAATTTAAAGACGATTTCTTTAATTTTGAAGAATTTTGCAGAAAGTCTAGTTGACCTTAGACAAATAAAATTTTATTTCATTTAAAGATAAACATTTTGTAGTCGAGTCACCTAACTATAAGGACAAAATAACCTCATTTATGTATGTCAAATTTCATCTACATCGGTTAAGATTTAGATATAGCAACCATACACTCAAAAAAAAGTGAACCCCCAGTTTCACTAAAGCCAATTTAATTTTATTTTTGTTTATGGAATTATTATGTTTGGAGAAAGCTTCCTTTACTCTAAAAATTTTTTGCGCACGTTAGTTAAATTAACTAAACAACGGGAAAAAATTATACTCAAATGAATTCAAATGATTTACTTAATTCGTACTTCTCACAAAATAGTTCATTATTTCTTTAAATTTGCAAATTTTAAAACAAATGTGCCCATCTTGATCTTCGTATGGCACTAAAGAGATTCTTGCGATTTTGAAATCCAAATTTGTCGAAAATATTTACTTATTTTGTGATATCGTCGTCATGTCAGCGTTCGGAATACTGTTTAGTTAAATTTTCTAAATATAATCTAAATTTTCTAAAATTAATTAAAATTTTTCTTCTTGGTGGATTCGCTGTTTTTTCAGAGGATATATCGATGTCTCCATTCCAAAGAACACTAAGTCTAAAAAGTGAAGTTTACAGGAAACAAGTTCAAAGTTTTCTTTTTGGAGTTTTTCAAAAACCGTATAAAATATAAATTCACTTTTTTCTGTCTTAAAATTATATTTATTGTAGATTTTTTTTAGTATATAGAATTCAAAATAGTGATAAAAATGATGTAGACCGAACAAAGCTTTTTGCCCTTTTTGGATTGGAAATTGTTAGAACTTTAGTCACAGGCTACGTACAATAATGGTTAATAACATATTGTACTTTTCCAATAAATTCGAACTTTTGACAGGATTCAATTCGCATCAATTCGAATAAAAAACAACGAACTCCATCCAAAAATGCTAAGTCGATTTACCGTACTCTGGAATGAGGGCATCGATATGTCTTTCCGATTTAAGGAAATAGGGCCAGAATACCCACATTTTACACACAATTTGAGTGATGATTTCCCCATATTTTAGCCATATGCTACTCGCTGTAATGACAGACCACAGTATTGTTAAGATTTATAAAGGGCTCCAACTTGTATAAATGTCGAGATCTAGCCTGTAACGGAGGATTGAATTTGCATTGTGTTTTCTCCCAGGGCGTTAAATTTTAAGTCTAGAGATTTTGTAGAAATATAAAAAAGTTGTCCAAACCAGTTAAGATTTAAATACATGTAAATGTATGAGCCTTTATATATCTCCCAACAAAAATTGAGGGACCTAGCATGGTATCAAAAATTCTACTTTACAAAATGGGAAAATAAGTTTCGTTTGGAGTGTAAAACTTTACATGCCATAAAGGCACTAATTTCGCGTAAAATTGTTCTATGACAGTATTAATATGATCTAGGTTAAACGAGATTCTTAACTCGTCTCAGTAGTTCAATCTTCTGACTATCTATGATTAAATCAAAATTTAGTGTAATATTAATTGATTTTTTCCTATCAAAAGAAGTCCATTAGCTGTAGCCAGTCGATGTATCCTTCTGAGATCATCGTTAAGTCTCGCAACGCTTTCATGTATTTTATCCTTCGGACTTATTAAATATACTTGTAGATTATCTGCATACATTTTAACATTATAATCATGCAATTTTTGTGGAAGATCGTTAATATACATAGAAAAAAGAAGAGCGCCAAGAATCGATCCATGTGGGACACCTCTCTTCACCACCGTTGTATTAGACATTTAGTCCACGGTATATACCGATTGGGAACGATCTAGTCGTACCAAAAAATTTACCTTATTGTCATCCAGATTACTTCTTGTTTTCTCCGAAACCTCAACCAAAACAGTAACGCAACTATGGCCAGGGCGAAAGCTTGACTGACATTCAGTAAGAGACAGTGAAAAACTTGTTTTCTCAAACCAAATGTTGTATAGGAATATTAGTAATATTTGTTCTATGAACTGATTCATCCGTATGCACTGTTCAATTTCTTTACATTGTCTTCGGTTTCCTTTGTTCTACGACAACACAAAAAATGTTTGGTGAATGTTGTTCTTTCTACCACTTAACTAAGTACTTGAGATGCCTTCCAATCCAGTCTTTTGTATGCGATTTCTTCTTCCGCTCTGTTCATTTATACATTATTGAACTTTGGCAATGAAGCGATGATTTTCCTCTTGGTTGTGGGGTGGGCGCAGGTATTTGTCTTGAGTTTCTTTCCATTCAATCTTGGTTATCATCTCAATGGGACTCATCTCACACTGAATGCCAGTAGGTGAAGGCGGCAGTATTGCAACTTCTCCGTATATCGTGTGCCATTCAATATCATTTAAGTACCGAGTGAACTGAGCATTATGGCATAAACACTGTGCAACAATGTTATCGCCATCGCAACTCGTCTTTGTTGCATTGCCCTGGCATGTGAGAATATTAATAATGATGATGGCAATGGCGTAGGTGGCTGTGCTAGTGAATAGTAGGAGCACTATCACTATCACAAAGTGGATAAGAGCGATGATAATGGTACTGATGGTATTACAGTCCAACTAGCCCGAGGAATATATACGAGTATGTATGCAGTTAACTTTTCCCTGAGAATTGGCATTGTTGAACGTATACGAATTTGATGTGAGAAACAAAGGCAACGTAGCGTGAGATAAGCACCGAAAGATGTTTTGAATTTCCAAAGTCATTGTTTTGAAGAAAACATCGAAATGGATTCCATGAAATGAAATTAGCAGGAATTGCGTTATTCTAATTCAGTTGAAGGTTGTGCAACTATCGTTGATAAACGACTTTAATTTTGTGGAAATACAATGCAACAAGAAAATTATATGGAAGAAGCTTGCGACATAAAATATCTAGATTAAGTTTTTAAATAGTTTGAAAAAGAACATTATCATTTGAACCCCCACCATGAATCGAATATAGTAGTTTCCTTTGAAAACTTTTCATTGTAGCAGGTTATTTAAAACATAGAATTTCAAGTGGAAGATCGTTTTGAGTTATACGCTACCCGCAGTGAAGTATAAGTTTTCTACATACGGGGACTACATGAGATTATGGATTTCTAAAAACAATTTGAGTTAAGATTCTTAAACACATTGGTATAGCTACGGGTGGTCCTGGGGGAAGGATAAACCACTCTCAGAATTTATTTATTTTCCGTTAAAGAAATATCCTTTTCCAATAGGAGAAAACTTTGTTGGTCAACAATTGTGTTTCGGAAGAAGGAATTGTTTTTTTATCAAAATGATCAAAACATTACATTGTAGAATGTCTTTATTAGGACCATACAAAAACAGTCATTCAGGTAATAATAAAATATGCCAAAAATATATAGCATTTTTACTTAAAAAAAAACATTTTTCAAATCAAATGAATCTCTTTTCAATCCAAATGAAAGTTTTTCCAAATCAAATGAAATTAATCCGTTTTCAAATCAAATGAATCTCTAAAATCAAACGAATTCTTTCTAATTAATAACTTTATGGAATAAATCGCTATATCGCTAAAATATATAAAATATAATTTGTGGAAGTATTGTTTTGTTGAAGAATTTTGTTCTAATTGTCTACGTGTACACTGCAAAAATTATTTCTTATCCAAGTTTTATTTTAGGAATGCCCGCCTTCTAACACATAAACTCTGTTTTACTTGAATACACGAAAATGTTATTCATAAATTTTGTAGGACTTTTAATAAAATTAAAGTCACTAGTCGTTGTCTAATATTCTCATAGGAAATTCCATCCAATCGAAAATCCATGGGTTATAGTAACCATTGAATTTTTTCTTAAAAAAAAAAAAATTAACACGAAAAAAATCGATATTAGTTTGTCTTAAATTTCTTTGGAAAGGAAGCAAATAATTTGTTTGTGTATGGAACCGAACTGTTTTTATTACAAAACTTTCCATGTGTTTAATCAGTCTTAAAGGATAAAATGTTTAGTCATGTCATTTGCATTGAAACCCTCAGAAATGTCACCAGCATTACTGAGGTGGGATAATCCACCTCTGAAAAACTTTTTGGTGTTCGGTCGAAGAAGGAATCGAACCCACGACCTTGTGTATGCAAGGCGGGCATGTTACCCATTGCACCACGGTGGCTCCCTAACTTGCTTCTCTAACATGTGTTCCAAACATTAATACAGGCGCTAAAGGTAAAAAATTTTTTTATAAGAACATATTATATGTTTGAAAGCATTTTGAGCCCAAAAATATTATATGCTTGGAATAATTTTCTACCAAAGAAGACTTTGCTCACTTCCACGATATTTTTATACCCACCACCATAGGATGGGGGGTATATTAACTTTGTCATTCCGTTTGTAACACATCGAAATATTGCTCTAAGACCCCATAAAGTATATATATTCTGGGTCGTGGTGAAATTCTGAGTCGATCTGAGCATGTCCGTCCGTCCGTCCGTCCGTCTGTTGAAATCACGCTAACTTCCGAACGAAACAAGCTATCGACTTGAAACTTGGCACAAGTAGTTGTTATTGATGTAGGTCGGATGGTATTGCAAATGGGCCATATCGGTCCACTTTTACGTATAGCCCCCATATAAACGGACCCCAAAATTTGGCTTGCGAGGCCTCTAAGAGAAGCAAGTTTCATCCGATCCGGCTGAAATTTGGTACATGGTGTTGGTATATGGTCTCTAACAACCATGCAAAAATTGGCCCACATCGGTCCATAATTATATATAGCCCCCATATAAAACGATCCCCCGATTTGGCTTGCGAGGCCCCTAAGAGAAGCAAATTTCATCCGATCCGGCTGAAATTTGGTACATGGTGTCAGTATATGGTCTCCAACAACCATGCAAAAATTGGTCCACATCGGTCCATAATTATATATAGCCCCCATATAAACCGATCCCCCGATTTGGCTTGCGAGGCCTCTAAGAGAAGCAAATTTCATCCGATCCGGCTGAAATTTGGTACATGATGTTAGTATATGGTCTTTAACAACCATGCAAAAATTGGTCGACATCGGTCCATAATTATATATAGCCCCCACATAAACCGATACCCCGATTTGGCTTGCGAGGCCTCTAAGAGAAGCAAATTTCATCCGATTCGGCTGAAATTTGGTACATAGTGTTAGTATATGGTCTCTAACAACCATGCAAAAATTGGTCCACATCGGTCCATAATTATATATAGCCCCCATATAAACCGATCCCCCGATTTGGCTTGCGAGGCCTCTAAGGGAAGCAAATTTCATCCGATCCGGCTGAGATTTGGTACGTGATGTTAGTATATGGTCTCTAACAACCATGCAAAAATTGGCCCACATCGGTTCATAATTATATATAGCCCCCATATAAACCGATCACCAGATTTGATCTCCGGAACCTCTTGGAAGACCAAAATTCATCTGATTCAGTCGAAATTTGGTACGTGGTGTTAATATATGGCCTCAAACTCCCATGCAAAAATTGGTCGATATCGGTCCATAATTATATATAGGCCCCGTATAAACCGATCCCCAGATTTGACCTCCAGAGTCCCTTGGAAGAGCAAAATTCTTCCCATTCGGTTGGAATTTGGTACGTGATGTTAGTATATGGTATCCACCAACCATGCAGGAATTGGTTCCTATCAGTCCATAATTATATATAGCTCCCATATAAACCGATCCCCAGATTTGACCTCCGGTGCCTTTTGGAGAAGCAAAATTCATCCGATCTGCTTGAAATTTGGTACGTGGTGGTAGTATATGATATTTAACAACCATGCCAAAAGTAGTCCATATCAGTCCATAATCGTACATAGCCCCATATAAACCGATCCCGAGATTTGGTTTTGGAACCTCTTGGAGGAGCAAATTTCATCCGAGTGAGTTGAAATTTGGTACATTGTGCTAATATATGGTCGTTAACAACCATGCCTAACTATAAGTAGTCCAAGATGAGTTGACGTACACTTTCAAAAATAAAAGCGAGCATTAAGTTCGAGTTTTGCCGCTAAAATTATTTCTCATTTTAGCGGCAAAACTCAATCCAAAGCAACAATTGAAAAATTTAAAGTGAATTATTAAAGAAAAGAAAACGTTTTAGACCGATAATGCCAACTTAATACAGGCGCTAAAGCTAAAAATAAAATTAAGTACAAAATTATTCGTTCAAAAATATTCATATTTATTTGTATTTTTAAATGCGACAAATTTTAAATGCATTTAAAATTGTGTTAGATGCTTGTAAAAAATAGTTCACGTCTAAATAAATTTATGTTTAAATTGTAAAATTATTTATGTTTATACTCGACTTCACGTTCTTCTTTTGTTAGAGTTTTTGAATTTTTTCGAAAATTTAAAACTTTTATACCAAAAACATTTTTGTGTTACAAAATTTTTATTTTTGCCATTAAAAAAATATATTTTATCCAAAAGCTGAGTATATTTCGTTTATATCAAGCACTGTTCTTTTCTGACTGTAAATCTTTAATAACACACATTTCGAAATTTCATTATAAAAATTTAATTTAATAATATATAAACATAAATACAAAAATAAAAAATAAACAAGTATATACGGCCGCAAGTTCGGCCAGGCCGAATCTTATGTACCCACCACAATGGATTGCGTAGAAACTTCTACGAAAGACTGTCATCCACAATCGAATTACTTGGGTTGTGGTATCTTAAAACTTCTTAACATCGTTTTCTAAATTGTGATTTAGTCCATACATGGTATATATTAGACAAAAAAGTTATGTATAGTTAAGTCTACAAATAATTACGAATCGATATGGACTTTTTGTACGCAGAGAGCCAGACTTGAAATATGGGGGTCGCTTATATGGGGGCTATATACAATTATGAACTTGATACGGACCAATTTTTGTGTGATTGGGGATCGATTTATCGATTTACCATATATAACTATAGACCGATATGGACCTAGTTAGGCATGGTTGTTAACGACCATATACTAGCACAATGTACCAACTTTCAACTCACTCCGATGAAATTTGCTCCTCCAAGAGGTTCCAAAACCAAATCTCGGGATCGGTTTATATGGGGCTATGTACGATTATGGACTGATATGAACCACTTTTGGCATGGTTGTTAAATATCATATACTACCACCACGTACCAAATTTCAAGCAAATCGGATGAATTTTGCTTCTCCAAAAGGCACCGGAGGTCAAATCTGGGGATCGGTTTATATGGGGGCTATATATAATTATGGACCGAGGTGGACCAATTTTTGCATGGTTGTTGGAGACCATATACTAACACCATGTACCAAATTTCAGCCTGATCGGATGAAATTTGCTTCTCTTAGGGGCCTCGCAAGCCAAATCGGGGGATCGGTTTATATGGGGGCTATATATAATTATGGACCGATGTGGACCAATTTTTGCATGGTTATTAGAGACCATATACTAACACCATGTACCAAATTTCAGCCGGATCGGATGAAATTTGTTTCTCTTAGGGGCCTCGCAACCCAAATCGGGGGATCGGTTTATATGGGGGCTATATATAATTATGGACCGATGTGGACCAATTTTTGCATGGTTGTTAGAGACCATATACTAACACCATGTACCAAATTTCAGCCGGATCGGATGAAATTTGCTTCGCTTAGAGGCCTAGCAAACCAAATTTTGGGGTCCGTTTATATGGGGGCTATACGTAAAAGTGGACCGATATGGCCCATTTGTAATACCATCCGACCTACATCAATAACAACTACTTGTGCCAAGTTTCAAGTCGATAGCTTGTTTCGTTCGGAAGTTAGCGTGATTTCAACAGACGGACGGACGGACATACTCAGATCGACTCAGAATTTCACCACGAGCAGCATTGAACCCAGGACCCTTTGCATGCAAGACGGACTTGCTAAGCACTGCTCCACGTGGCCAACAAATATATGTTTCTGTTGAATAATGTTTTGTTTCCATCGGCTCGTGGGCGCTGCAAACTATGCTATATAAATGTAACTTATAACGATAATTGTCTATTGGTGACTATAATAGCTACGCAGCCCAGTGGTAATGTGTTGGCTTACAAACTGTATGGTCCTCGATTCGATTCTCCGTCCAGCCGAAAGGTAAAATTTAACAAATTTATAAAATTGAATAATTTCTTCAGCATTGTTTGCATTACAGAAAAAGGTCCTAAGAACTAACAAGTATATACGGCCGCAAGTTCGGCCAGGCCGAATCTTATGTACCCACCACCATGGATTGCGTAGAAACTTCTACGAAAGACTATCATCCACAATCGAATTACTTGGGTTGTGGTATCTTAAAACTTCTTAACATCGTTTTCTAAATTGTGATTTAGTCCATACATGGTATATATTAGACAAAAAAGTTATGTATAGTTAAGTCTACAAATAATTACGAATCGATATGGACTTTTTGTACGTAGAGAGCCAGAATTGAAATATGGGGGTCGCTTATATGGGGGCTATATACAATTATGAAATTGATATGGACCAATTTTTGTGTGATTGGGGATCGATTTATCTGAGGGCCATATATAATAATTTTAGCGGCAAGACTCGAACTTAATGCCCGCTTTTATTTTTGAAAGTGTACGTCAACTCATCTTGGACTACTTATTGATAAAGAGGAATATTTCGACTTACTCGTCGTACGTGCCGGTTCTTTTGACGAACCAACAACAACAAGTATATACGGCCGTAAGTTCGGCCAGGCCGAATCTTATGTACCCTCCACCATGGATTGCGTAGAAACTTCTGCGAAAGACTGTCATCCACAATCGAATTACTTGCGTTGTGGTAATATTTACTTACCGATGGAAAGGTATCTTAAAACTTCTTAACATCGTTTTCTAAATTGTGAGTTAGTCCATACGTGGTATATAACATATTAGACAAAAAAGTTATGTATAGGTAAGTCTACAAATAATTGCGAATCGATGTGGACTTTTGCTCGGTACGTGGAGAGCCAGAATTGAAATATGGGGGTCGCTTATATGGGGGCTACAATTATGAACTTGATATGGGCCAATTTTTGTGTGATTGATTTCGGTAAGCATATTATTTTTGGCGAGAAAAGAACATTTTTACCATAAACATGACCATGTAGGTCACCATCCAAAAATAACATTTTGCTCTTGAAACATGGTTGTGGTGATCACATTCCTTCTCTGTGTGTTAATATCATATACTAACCACATACCAAATTTCAACCAGATCGGATGAATTTTGCTTCTCCAAGAGGCTCCAAAACCAAATCTCGGGATGGGTTTATATGGGGCTATATATAATTATGGACTGGTACGAACCAATTCCTGCATAGTTGTTGGATACCATATACTAATACAACGTACCAAATTTCAACCGGATCGGATGAAGTTTGCTCTTCTAAGACGCTCCGGAGGTCATATCTCGGGATCGGCTTATATGGGGGCTATATATAATTATGGACCGTTGTAGACCAATTTTTGCATAGTTCTTAGAGATCATATACATACACCATGTACCAAATTTCAGCCGGATCGGATGAAAGTGCCTTCTCTTGGAGGCTCCGCAAGCCAAATCGGGGGATCGGTTTATGTGGGGGCTATATATAATTATGGACCGATATGAACCAATTTTTGCATGATTGTTAGAGATCATATTCTTACACCCCATGTAGCAAATTTCAGCCGGATTGGATGAAATTTGCTTCTCTTAGAGGATTCGCAAGCCAAATCTGGCGATCGGTTTATATGGGGGCTATACGTAAAAGTGGACCGATATGGCCCATTTGCTATACCATCTGACCTACATCAATAACAACTACTTGTGCCAAGTTTCAAGTCGATAGCTTGTTTCGTTCGGAAGTTAGTTTCAACAGACGGACCGACATGCTTAGATCGACTCAGAATTTCACCACGACCCAGAATATATATACTTTAAGGGGTCTTAGAGCAATATTTCGATGTGTTATAAACGGAAGGACAAAGTTAATATACTCCCATTCTATGTTGGAGGGTATAATAAGAATATACGGCCGTAAGTTCGGTCAGGTCAAATCGTTTGTACCCTCCACGGATCGGATGAGATGTGCTTCTATAAAGGAGGTCCGATTTGGCCCATTTGCAATACCATCCGACCTACATCTATAAAAACTGCTTATACCAAGACGGACGGACGGACGACTGAGAATTTCACCACGACACAGAATATATATACTCTATGGGGTCTTGGAGCAATATTTCGATATGTTACAAACGGAATGACAAAGTTAATATACCCCCATCCTATGGTGGAGGGTATAAAAACTCTAACAAAAGAACAACGTTTTCGATAGACGTTTCTCAAACGTGATTTTTCTTTGCGTGTACTTTATGTGAAGATTTCAAGAAAACCGGTTCGTTGCCGACCTTAAGGTGGGTATTAAGTTCGAGTTTAGCCGTTAATTTTCACTAAAGTGAAAACTAAATGAGTAAAAAATGTCATAAAATCGTACATATTTGTTGCATATTTCATTATAAATAACTTGATGGGGAATAGCCCAAAGCAAATTTGCACACAGTTTGCATTCCTTAAAATGGATTATTAAAGAAAAGTAATCGTGAAAAAAATACGATTTTAGTGGCTAAACTCGAACTTAATACCCACCTTTACTCGGAACATACAAACTACCATATTTATAGTCGTATATAGATGTCAAATTCGTCAAACTTTACGACAGACAATCTCTGATCTATAGAAGGTTATCCCCAGCATACCTTGTCTAATGTATGGAAACAAAGTGTACCGATGTGTTGTCATTTACTTGTGGAAGACATTATGAGGCATAAGTACAACACAAAGTAATCTTCAAAGAAGCTTACACAATAAACTTTACACTATTATCATATTATTTTCTATTAAATAAAATTATGCAGATATTATTTCATTTGAATATAAAGAGACATCACAATCACAATAATCATATCTAAATAACAAGGGACTCCACTACTAATAAATTCCCCACATCTACATCCATAGATATGTATCTATGGATACGTGGGAAAATCATTCTAATGTATAGAAAATAAAATTTTATTATACAGCATTTGAATATGTTTGCGTGAAAATGTACCTTAAATTCTAGGATAACAAAATACCAACAGCTTTGCACCAAATCAGATTGAGCTTTTGAAGCATGAAGGGGAATAAAATGAACATAAGCGGATTTGACACACTTACATGCACGTCGACCGGCAAACCTACCGCCAAAGGCTTAGAAATTCATAGAAGACCATGCAAATGTGAATGAAGCGTACAGCATTAGAGGGAGGCAGGAGGATAACGTGAACTTGAAATGTAGCCAAGGAGAATGGGCGAATGAAAGAACACCTCAACTTTTTCAATTCCATTCAACCGTTTGCTTCCTTTGATGTAAAATAATTTCATTTCATTTCTAATGAAAATAAATGAATGGAAAAGTGCAGTGGTAAGAAAGGCCAAAGGTGGTTTAATGCAGACACATTTTAATGATGAATTGCATGAAATGCAATACAAATTTGAATCTCATCAAGCGAACTCATGAACGCATAGATTTAAGGGCTTGGAAAATCCTTATTGATGTAGATAGATGAAAAATAAAAATTTAGTTTGTTTTTTGTGACTAGATCAAAAAATATTTTCTTTTCCGATTGGGAAATTGTAGATTAAAAGATGTTCTATTTTTATACAAGCCTGATATTAATACATACTAGTTTAACGTTTTAATTATAGAGGCTGAGTACTATACAATTATGTATATTGAGAAAAAAAAACATGCCATCTATCAAAGATTTTGTCTTTACACTAATGATTTTGGTATTGATTTCGAGCCAAAGAAGCGGAGAATTGAAGTAATAATACCTTTGAGACACCATTCTCTTTTTATACCCACCACCATAGAATGGTGACGGGGGTATAATAAGTTTGTCATTCCGTTTCTAACACATCGAAATATCGATTTCCGACTATATAAAGTATATATATTCTTGATCAGGGAGAAATTCTAAGGCGACACAAGCATGTCCGTAATCATGCTACAGCCTTCAATAATGGCGCTATCGTCCTGAAATTTGGCACAGATTCGTCTTTTGTTTGCAGGCAGGTCAAGTTCGAAGATGGGCTATATCGGTCCAAGATTTGATATAGTCCCCATATAAACCGACCTCCCGATTTGGGGTCTTGGGCATATAAAACTGAAGTTTTTTCCAATTTGCCTGAAATTGGAAATCTAGAGGTATTTTAGGACAATAAAAGAGTGTACCGAAAATGGTGTCCATCGGTCCATGTTTTGGTATAGCCCCCATATGGACCGATTTCCCGATTTTGCTTCTTGTATTTTCTATCCGATTTGCCTGAAATCTAGAGGTATTCTAGGATAATAAAGAGATGTGCCGAAAATGATGATTATCGGACAATGTTTTAATATAGCCCCCATATAAACCGATCTCCCGATTTTACTTCTTGGGCTTCTAGAATCCGTATTTTTTACCCAATTTGCCTGAAATTGGAAATCTAGAGGTATTCTAGGAAAATAAAGAGATGTGCCGAAAATGATGATTATCGGAAAATGTTTTAATATAGCCCCCATATAAACCGATCTCCCGACTTTACTTCTTGGGCTTCTAGAATCCGTATTTTTTACCCAATTTGCCTGAAATTGGAAATCTAAAGGTATTCTAGGAAAATAAAGAGATGTGCCGAAAATGGTGATTATCGGACCATGTTTCGATATAGCCTCCATATAGACCGATCGCCAGATTTACTTCTTGGGCTTCTAGAATTCGTAGTTTTTATCCAATTTGCTTGAAATTGGAAATCTAGAGGTATTCTAGGACCATAAAGAGGTGTGACGAATATATTGAGTATCGGTACAGTTTTTGATATAGCTCCCTTATAAACCGGCCCTCCGATTTGGGAAAATATCTGTCATCAAAACCCCTGAAATGTTCAAAGGAAACTATTATATTTGATTCATGGTGGTGGGTATTTAAGAAAACTATTTTAGTTA
Organism: Haematobia irritans; assembly: GCF_050003625.1. Taxonomy (NCBI): domain Eukaryota; kingdom Metazoa; phylum Arthropoda; class Insecta; order Diptera; family Muscidae; genus Haematobia; species Haematobia irritans. The sequence continues at coordinate 126,538,667 of NC_134397.1, forward strand.
AAATTTTCTAAAATAAGCCTACATTTTCTTCCACGGTGGGTTCACTTTTTTTGGGTGTATATCTAAATCTGAACCGATTTCAACCAAATTAAGCACACTTGATGATACAACTTATTGTTCTCCTTGTGCAAAATTTCTAGCAAACCAGGGTAAAATTTTGGCTTCTGTGGCCATATAAGTGCATATCGGGTGAAAGATATATGTGGGAGCTATATTTAAATCTGAACCGATTTGGCATGCATAGTCAGAATGTTAATTTTGCTCCCTGTGCAAAAATGTGTTCACAGACAGACGGACATGGTTAGGTCGAGCCAGGAGCCGTCCCTGAGTATTATTGCCTAATGCGTCCTCTATGCTAAACACAAAACGAATGTATATTTTAAGGACAAGAAATCTTTGTCTTCATGGCAATAGTTTTCCAGTAATGCGATAAACACGTTAAATTTTCATATTGCTCTTGTAACATGTTTGAGGAGATCATATTCCCTTCTGGACATTCTAACTACTTCCTGAGATGTTCTTTATTATTATGCATGCAACACTCATCAGCGGCAATTTGCATACCCTTCACCACTACTGTGGTACAGGGTATAATAAGTTTGTGCATTTGTATGTAACGCCAAGAAGGAGTAATCATAGGCCAACCTTTTAGTATACGGATCGGCTTAGAATTAAATTCTGAGTCGATTTAGCGATGTCCATCTGTCTGTCTGTTGGTGTACTTTTGTGTGCAAAGTACAGCTCGCAGTTTTAGTCCGATTGTCCTAAAATTTGGTATAAGGTCCTGTTTCGGCTCAAAGACGATCCCTATTGATTTTGGAAAAAATCGGTTCAGATTTAGATATAGCTGCCATATATATTTTTCACCGATCTGGTCATAATTGGCGTGTATATCAACCGATCTTCCTCAAATTCGGTACATCCGTATATTTTATGAGTCTTTTTTCACCGATCTGGTCACAATTGGCGTGTATATCAACCGATCTTCCTCAAATTCGGTACATCCGAATATTTTATGAGTCTCGAAAAACTTGCAAAATATCAGCCAAATCGGTTCAGATTTAGATATAGCTCCCATATATAGCTTTCGCCCGATTTACACCCATTTGCCCCCAGAGGCCAATTTTTTGCTGCGATTTAGTTGAAATTTTGCACAGGGAGTAGAATTAGCATTGTAGCTATGCGTGCCAAATTTGGTTGAAATCGGTTCAGATTGATATATATCTCCCATAAATAGCTTTCGCCCGATTTACACTCATATGACCACAGAGGCTAATTTTTAGCTCCGATTTAGTTGAAATTTTGCACAGGGAGTAGAATTAGCATTGTTGCTATGCGTGCCAAATTTGGTTGAAATCGATTCAGATTTATATATAGCTCCCATATATATCTTTCGCCCGATATGCACTTATATGGACCCAGAAGCCAGAGTTTTATACCGATTAGCTTGAAATTTTGCACAAGAAGTACAATTGGTAGTATAGTCATGTGTGCCAAATTTGATTGAAATCGGTTTAGATTTAGATATAGCTTCCATATATATTTTTCGCCCGATATGGACTTATATGGCCCCAGAAGCCAGAGTTTTGGCCCAATTTGGTTGAAATTTTGCACTAGGAGTACAATTAGTAATATAGTCATGTGTGCCAAATTTGATTGAAATCGGTTCAGATTTAGATATAGCTCCCATATATATGTTTTTCTGATTTCGACAAAAATGGTCAAAATACCAACATTTTCCTTGTTAAATCGCCACTGCTTAGTCGAAAAGTTTTAAAAATTACTCTAATTTTCCTAAACTTCTAATACATGTATATCGAGCGATAAATCATAAATAAACTTTTGCGAAGTTTCCTTAAAATTGCTTCAGATTTAAATGTTTCCCATATTTTTTACTAAAATTGTGTTCCACCCTAGTGCATTAGTCAACTTAAATTTTGAGTCTATAGATTTTGTAAAAGTCTATCAAATTCTGTCCAAATCGAGTGATATTTAAATGTATGTATTTGGGACAAACCTTTATATATAGCACCCAACACATTTGACGGATGTGATATGGTATCGAAAATTTAGATCTACAAAGTGGTGCAGGGTATAATATAGTCGGCCCCGACTGAATAGTCTAAGTGAGCCTGAATCTTAATCGGGCTGCCACTTTAACCTAGTCGGCCCCGCCCGACTTTAGACTTTCCTTACTTGTTTTATTAAATGTTTTTCCAAAAAAATTATTTTTATACCCTTCACCTCTACTGTGGTACAGGGTATAATAAGTTTGTGCATTTGTATGTAACGCCAAGAAGGAGTAATCATAGACCAACCTTTTAGTATACGGATCGGCTTAGAATTAAATTCTGAGTCGAGTTAGCGATGTCCGTCTGTCTGTCTGTCCGTCTGTCTGTCCGTCTGTCTGTCTGTCTGTTGATGTATTTTTGTGTGCAAAGTACAGCTCGCAGTTTTAGTCCGATTGTCCTAAAATTTGGTATAGGGTCCTGTTTCGGCTCAAAGACGAGCTGCCATATATATTTTTCACCGATCTGGTCATAATTGGCGTGTATATCAACCGATCTTCCTCAAATTCCGTACATCCGAATATTTTATGAGTCTCGAAAAACTTGCAAAATATCAGCAAAATCGGTTCAGATTTAGATATAGCTCCCATATATAGCTTTCGCCCGATTTACACTCATTTGCCCATAGAGGCCAATTTTTTGCTCCGATTTAGTTGAAATTTTGCATAGGGAGTAGAATTAGCGTTGTAACTATGCGTGCCAAATTTGCTTGAAATCGGTTCAGATTTGGATATATCTCCCATATAAAGCTTTCGCCCGATTTACACTCATTTGCCCATAGAGGCCAATTTTTTGCTCCGATTTAGTTGAAATTTTGCATAGGGAGTAGAATTAGCGTTGTAACTATGCGTGCCAAATTTGCTTGAAATCGGTTCAGATTTGGATATATCTCCCATATATATGTTTTTCTGATTTCGACAAAAATGGTCAAAATACCAACATTTTCCTTGTAAAATCGCCACTGCTTAGTCGAAAAAGTTGTAAAAATTACTCTAATTTTCCTAAACTTCTAATACATATATATCGAGCGATAAATCATAAATAAACTTTTGCGAAGTTTCCTTAAAATTGCTTCAGATTTAAACGTTTCCCACATTTTTTTACTAACATTGTGTTCCACCCTAGTGCATTAGCCGACTAAAATTTTGAGTCTATAGATTTTGTAGAAGTCTATCAAATTCTTCCAGATCGAGTGATATTTAAATGTATGTATTTGGGACAAACCTTTATATATAGCCCCCAACACATTTGACGGATGTGATATGGTATCGAAAATTTAGATCTACAAAGTGGTGCAGGGTATAATATAGTCGGCCCCGCCCGACTTTAGACTTTCCTTACTGGTTTTTTTTTATAATTTTTCATGTTAACCTGATACCGAAACAGGCAATTAACGTCCAAATGCATGATACTTAATTTTACAATTGTTATTCTAGCTTTTGTGGACCAAATTAGATTAAATAACTTGATTAATGGATTCATTGAAAAGAAAACGACAGATACAAATCTATACACGCGTAAACTGTACATGTTTCGGTTCGGGGGAATGAACCTTTCCACAGCCTTTAGTATAGATCTGGCTGGGATAGATAACTCAATTTTGGGCCCTTTAGTCTAACTCCTTATGAAGAAAACATCGAGGAAATTTTTTTATCAACTTAATGTGTCTTCTATGCTAAGCAAAACATTTAAAGGACAAGAAATCGTTTCATATACGACAATATTTTTGTTTTCAGTGGTGTACCCTGTTAAATCTTTTATTAACAAAATTAATGTCTTAGGTAATTATTTGGTTTATTTTACGTTTTAGGTTTTTGTCACTCATTATTAAATTCATCAACGTCGTGAATATGAAACAAACCAAACACCTTTTTAGTCTATTCGACTGCTCTAACTGGAACACACACACGAGACCGTTTTCGCCACCATTGGGTATCCCAATCATCACTTGCCGTATATTACGAGGTCAAAGTAATCCAAATTCATTTTAGTCAAAATGTCGTGTTTTTATAAATTTTTTTCATTTAACGAAAATTTAGATGTGCGTTTGTTGCTCTTTAACACAATATGTAAATTTCATGGCACTTTATCACTTAGATGAACAAACGAACCTTTGCCGGACCATACACCACCACCACCAGCACTTTTAATGACACCTGGATTTTATTTAATTTTATGCTGTCAACCACAATAGCCCTTATTTGTCAAAAAGGGAGCAGAAATAGCTATTCGCCGACACAGGCGTCCTACAATTTAATCTAACAATTTCCTTCCGAAGACCCAATCAAAAGGCGGGAGGCAGATGGACGAATAAAGAGCAACAAAATGCAGCAAAAATGTGTAACTTAACCACATACAAGTGAAAATTACAAATTTCCAAATAAATAAAATGAAGAACTTAAGATACAAAAAATGCGAAGAGTGAAATTGAATGTTCACCATGAAAAACATCAGGACCAAAATGAAAATAGACGGAAATGTTCGACGTGGCGACACAAACAAATTGATTTCATTTGTTTCCTTAGTTGGTTCGCAATGGTATGTCCTATGGCATGCTATTTTCGGATTTTTATCAGTCTATAAGGTTTTAGGGTTTCTGGCCTTATTGAAAGATGCACGCAAAAAAATAATTCTTTCCTCCCAAACGAAATTTTAGACAAACAAAGTTCGTTTTTCATTTGCTTTTCGCTGTAAGGAAGTGTATTTGGAAGAAAAGTATATATTTTTTGTGATAAACGTTTATTCTTTTCCAGGATGTAAAAACAATTTAATAAAGACTAACTCAAAAAAAAACATTGTTTTCTTGCTAATTGCATTTTCCCCCACATCTTTCTCACATCCACGAGGTTTTTTAGTTCTTAACACCTTTTTCTGTAATACCAACGATGTAGAAGAAATTATACGATTTTATAAATTTTTAATTTTTTTTTTTACCTTTCGCCTGGACGGAGAATCGAACCGCGGACCATACACTTTGTAAGCCAACACACTAACCACTGAGCTATGTACCTGTTATGGTCATCAATAGATAATTATCCATATAAGTTATATTTATATAGCATAGCTTGCGGCGCCCACGAACCGAATAAACAAAGTTTATTTAACAGAAACAAACATTTAGTTTGGCACCGTGGAGCAGTGGTTGCTACGTCCGACTTGCATGCCAAGTGTCGTGGGTTCGATCCCTGCTTCGACCAACGTTTTTTTTTGTTTTTTTTTTTACATATATTCTAGATATGTTCGGAAGATTCCGAAAAAATGTTCAACATTACATTGTACTATATTAAATTTTTAACTGTAAAATGTGTCTTATTAAAGACCTAAAGTCAGAAAAGAACAGTGTTTGATATAAACGAAATGGATTGTGTTGTTGTTTCAAAAATAACTTTTTTTATTGAAAAAATAAAAATTTTGTAACAAACGAATTTTTTTGGTGATAAAAGTTTAAAATTTTCGAAGCAATTCAAAAAACTCTAACAAAAGAAAAACGTTTCCGGTACACGTTTTCCAAACGTTTTTTTTCTTTGCGTGTACTGATTGAATTTATTACCCAGCAAAAAAAAATTGGAAGTTGTTCCACAAAAATTTCTTTTAAAGCCCATCCCAGAATCCCCCATCGAGTTTTTTTCAACTTCCAATGCAGTCCTTTTGGACAAGTCCATAACATTTCTTCTAAAGCACATCGTGTGATACCCCAATGATTTTTTTCCACTTCCGATGCAGTCCTTTTGGACAACTGCACAAACATTTCTTCTAAAGCTCATCTTGGGATCCCCCAATGTTTTTTTCTACGTCCGATGCAGTCATTGTGGACAAGTATTAGAAAGAACGCAATCAGGCTATTTTAAGTGCAAATTTTGGACAATTAAATTTTACAAAAAAATAGAAAACTAATAAAAAAATAGAAAATTAATAAAAAAAAAGTAAACAAAATAATAACTTTTTCGCTTCTATGGAAGTTCTTTTGAGAAGGTTTTGCAAATTACGAGAATTTTTAATTTTTTTTTTGTTGATTTTTAATGGAAAAATTATATTTATACGAAAATATATGCCAAAAATAAAAAATAAAAACGATGCATAACATAAAAAAAATATTTTTTTAGAAAATATTTGATAAAAAAATTGCTGCTGGTGAGATTTGAACCTGCGTTTCTTATTTTTTCGTTCATACTAATAAAGAACACCTCGACAAGCCATTAGAATGTTATTCCTTATTCCGATCACATCACAAACATTTGAATTGACCTTTCGACGCTTTATGTTCAATGGCGTTTGTGGCTGAGTGTGCTAAGGTGTTCTGTTATGGTGCCAGCAGACCCAGGTTCAACCCCTGGTCGAAGCGAAAAAGTTTTTCAAATTGAAAAAAATTAGATAATAGGAAAATAATAGTGTAATAAAACATATGGATGAAAAAAATTGAAATTGGTTGAAAAAAAAATTTTTTGCTTTTTAAATTTCTTCATTCAAATTAACTTCCAGGGCACAACTTCTAAAGCAATGCAAAGGATCCAAAAAGGGAGTACTTCCGTCCTATGACAAGCCCATGTAAAATTCATTGGAGCTGATATAAGTTTGCACTACTTCCATATAAATGAATCGCCCGATATTTCTAAATTTGGCCACAAGTCCCTTATTTATCAACCGATCTGACTCAACGTTAGCCAAATTTTTTATAGCACATACTATATGCGCAAAAAATCATTGAAATCGGTTCAGATTTAGATATAGCTCCCATATATATGTATCGCCCGATTTTCCCAAAATTGGCCTTAAGTCCCTTGTTTATAAACCGATCTGATTCAAAATTGGCAAAACCTAATTTTCTATAGTACTTACTAACAGGTTGGCTGATAAGTCCCCGGTCTGACACATAGATGGCGTCGCTAGTATTAAATGGATCATTCATCAATATTTCATCAATATTTGGATATGCGGAAGCTCTGTGCAAAATGGGTGCCGCGCGAGCTCACATTTGACCAAAAACAACAACGTGTTGATGATTCTGAGCGGTGTTTGCAGCTGTTAATTCGTAATACATCCGAGTTTTCCGTCGATATGTGACAATGGATGAAACATGGCTCCATCACTACACTCCTGAGTCCAATCGACAGCCGGCTGAGTGGACAGCGACCGGTGAACCGTCTCCGAAGCGTGGAAAGACTCAAAAGTCCGCTGGAAAAGTAATGGCCTCTGTTTTTTGGGATGCGCATGGAATAATTTTTATCGATTATCTTGAGAAGGGAAAAACCATCAACAGTGACTATCATATGGCGTTATTGGAGCGTTTGAAGGTCGAAATCGCGGCAAAACGGCCCCATATGAAGAAGAAAAAATTGTTGTTCCACCAAGACAACGCACCGTGCCACAAGTCATTGAGAACGATGGCAAAAATTCATGAATTGGGCTTCGAATTGCTTCCCCACCCACCGTATTCTCCAGATCTGGCCCCCAGCGACTTTTTCTTGTTCTCAGACCTCAAAAGGATGCTCGCAGGGAAAAAAATTTGGCTGCAATGAAGAGGTGATCGCCGAAGCTGAGTCCTATTTTGAGGCAAAACCGAAGGAGTACTACCAAAATGGTATCAAAAAATTGGAAGGTCGTTATAATCGTTGTATCGCTCTTGAAGGGAACTTTGTTGAATAATAAAAACGAATTTTGACAAAAAATGTGTTTTTCTTTGTTAGACCGGGGACTTATCAGCCAACCTGTTATATGTGCAAAATATCATCCAAATCGGTTCAGATTTAGATAAAGCTCCCATATATATGTAGCGCCCGACTTTCAAAAAACGTGCCTCTTATAACCATATTTTTGACCATAGTGGTCTCATTTATTAACCGATCTTACTAAAACTTAGCACAAGGTAATCTCCTGTAATATCAACAAAACCTGTAAAATGTAATCCAATCGGTTCAGATTTAGATAACATATAGCTTCCATATATGTGTCGCCCGTTTTTGAAAAATTTTCCGTAATACTCTTATTTATTAGCCAATGTTGCTCAAATTAGACTTACATGTAGCTCTTACATAAATCTATTACCCTATTTTCAGAAATTTGCCCTTATTACCCAAACTAATTGAGCGATTTCATCTTTTTTTAATAATGGACTCAATATTAATGGAGGGAGCTACCGTGGTGCAATGGTTAGCATGCCCGCCTTGCATACACAAGGTCGTGGGTTCGATTCATGCTTCGACCGAACACCAAAAAGTTTTTCAGCGGTGGATTATCCCACCTCAGTAATGCTGGTGACATTTCTGAGGGTTTCAAAACCTCTCTAAGTGGTTTCACTGCAATGTGAAATGCCGTTCGGACTCGGCTATAAAAAGGAGGTCCCTTGTCATTGAGCTTAACATGGAATCGGGCAGCACTCAGTGATAAGAGCGAAGTTCACCAATGTGGTATCACAATGGACTGAATAGTCTAAGTGAGCCTGATACATCGGGCTGCCACATAACCTAACCTAATATTAATGGCATACTAATTCTGTAGGGTCAGAATCAACTATAGCTCCTAATATCAGACATTTCTGTTTATATTGTGATAATACTCCCATGTACCCCTTAATGTTCTTAAATGTGGAAATGCGGGTTTTCCCCAAACCTATACCATTGATACCCCACAAACAATGTTTACTAATTCAGTAGGGGTGGTTTAGGGTATGATATAGTCGGCCCGCCCGACTTTCTGCATTACTCACTTGTTTTTACTCTCTTTGCCCTGCTTGAATCTCGTAAAGTCAAATTATATACCCTATTAAAAAGAAAATCGTATGTATGCCACTGGAACGAAATTAAGAATAATTTCACTGTTTTATTATTTATTGAATTATATTTCTATACACAGGAAAATTGCGTGTGTGGAGATATTACTCGAATAAAAAGTCGTGATTTTTTTGTCACCCAATATCTTAGAGATTTCTTATGGTGAGTAATTGTGGTGTTATTCATCATCACTCGATTATTTCTTAAGATAAGAACTCTAGGACAAGTTTAATGATTCGCTTGTATGTGTCAAATAAATTATAAGATCGTATCATATTATCTTGCGTTTTTAGAGACTTCATACTAAAGATATTGGAATTGCCATAATAAAGGCGCTTCAAATATCACATACATGGCATCATGAAGGACTTCATTTAAAGTTTTCTTTCTTGTAGAGACTCGTATCTGTACGAAGTAATTAATGATTGAAACATAAAACATCCAAGAATATGAAAAATTGTAGAGAAGTTAGTAAGTTAAGATTTTATGGTAAGCTCGGCAAGACGAATCTCATATAATCACCCATATGGCGTTTATACTACGCGGTATGGTTATATGATCGGATTATATGGGCGCTATATTTAAAAGTTTTCCATGTGCAATACCATCCGAACTATATCAATAAAAAGTTTTTTGCCTACGTTCAATCTAATAACTTTTGTTAGCAGTTGGTCGGATTTCAATAGACGAACGGACGAATATGCCTAGATTGACTCAAAATTTCACACTAACCAAGAAGATCCAAAAAAAAATTTTAAGGCCATCACAGGATTCGATGGAATTCTTTTGGATCAGTCTTAGAAAATATGCTATTTGTCGGTTTAATTTCAAAAATTAAATTTTGAAAATTAAATGTCGCAAAAAGTTAGCAAATCAACAGAAAAAAACAACAATAAAAACAAAATAAAAAATTTCGCCCCGCGAGGATTTGAACCTGAGCCTGTTAACGTTTTCACTTCCATAGAAGATCTAAAGATAGTGATTGTGGTAATTCTAAACCGATGGCCAGGTATCTTAAAATTTCTTAACACCGTCTTCTAAATTGTATGTTAGTCCATTTGTGGTATGTGCTAGGCAAAACAAGTATATATAGGGGAGTCTACAAATAAATACGAACCGATAGGAACTTTTGCGCTGTAATTAGAGAGCCAGAATTGAAATACGGGGGTCGTTTTATATGGGGTTATATACAATTATGATTTGATATGGACCAATTTTTATGTGATTGGGGATCGGTTTGTCTGAGGACTATATATAACTATAGACCGATATGGACCAAGTTTGGCCAGTGGGCTATATACTAGCACAATGTACCAATTTCAACCGGATCGGATGAATTTTGCTCCTCCAAGAGGCTCTGGAGGTCAAATCTGCGGATTGGTACATATGGGGGCTATATATATTTATGGACCGATATGAACCAATTATTGCTTGGCAGACTATATACTTACACTACGTACCAAATTTCAACCGGATCGGATGAAATTTGCTCCCCCAAGTTTATATAGGGGCTATACGTAAAATTGGTCCGATGGGGCCCATTTGTAATACCATCCGAACTACTTCAATAACAACTACTTATGCCAAGTTTACAATTACGAACCGATATGGAGCAATTTTTGTGTGATTGGGAATCGGTTTATCTGAGGGCTATATATAACTATAGACTGATAATGATCACGTTTGTTAAAGGCCACACACTAACTCAATGTACCAAATTTCAACCGAATCGGATGAAGTTTGCTCCTCCAAGAGGATCTGTGAGGGTTCACACATTTTATTTAGAAATACTTTAGGTTTCAGATACTTTGATAACGTATGTTAGAGAGACATCAAATAGGTTTGGTATAGTTTGTCTTTTGAAAAAAATAATAATAATAATAATAATAATAATAAATAAATAGTAAATAAAAAATGAAATTTAAACAAGTATATACGGCCGTAAGTTCGGCCAGGCCGAAGCTTATGTACCCTCCATCATGGGTTGCGTAGAAACTTCTTCTAAACACTGCCATCCACAATCGAATTACTTAAGTTGCGGTAACGCTTGCCAATGGCAAGGTAGTAGACATAAAAGTTTGACAAAATTTTCTACATAAATAAAATTTTAACAAAATTTTCTATAGAAATAAAATTTTCACAAAATTTTCTATAGAAATAAAAATGTTGACAAAATATTCTATAGAAAGAAAATTTTGACAAAAATTTCTTCAGAAATAAAATTTTAACAAAATTTTCTATAGAAATAAACTTTTGACAAAATTTTCTATAGAAATAAAATCTTGGTAGATTATTTGTGGCTCGAGTGGCAACCATGATTATGAACCGAATAAAATTTGAACAAAATTTTCTATAGAAATAAAATTTTGACAAAATTTTCTATAGAAATAAAATTTTGAAAATGATGAAAATTTTATTATGAAACGAATAAAATTTTAACAACATTTTCTCTAGAAATAAAATTTTGACAAAATTTTCTATAGAAATAAAATTTTGACAAAATTTTCTATAGAAATAAAATTTTGCCAAAATTTTCTATAGAAATAAAATTTTGGTAGATTATTTTTGGCTCTAGTGGCAACCATGATCATGAACCGATATGGACCAATTTTTGTGTGATTGGACCAATTTTGGTATGGTTGTTAGCGACCATATACTAACACCACGTTCCTAATTTGAACCGGATCGGATGAATTTTGCTCCTCCAAGAGGCTCCGGAGGTCAAATCTGGAGAACGTTTTATATGGGGGCTATATATAATTATGGACCGATATGGACCAATTCTGGCACGGTTGTTAAAGATCATATACTAACACCATGTTCCAAATTATAACCGGCTTGGATGAAATTTTCTTCTCTTGGATACTTCGCAAGCCAAATCTGGGGATCGGTTTATATGGGGCTATATATAATTATGAACCGATGTGGACCAATTTTTGCATGGTTGTTAGAGACTATATACCAACATCATTTACCAAATTTCAGCCGGATCGGATGAAATTTGCTTCTTTTGAGGCTCCGCAAGCCAAATCTGGGGATCGGTTTATATGGGGGTTATATATAATTATGGACCGATGGTTAGCTTAGGTTAGGTTATGTGGCAGCCCGATGTATCAGACTCACTTAGACTATTCAGTCCATTGTGATACCACAGTGGTGAACTTCTCTCTTATCACTGAGTGCTGCCCGATTCCATGTTAAGCTCAATGACAAGGGACCTCCTTTTTATAGCCGAGTCCGAACGGCGTTCCACATTCCAGTGAAACCACTTAGAGAAGCTTTGAAACCCTCAGAAATGTCACCAGCATTACTGAGGTGGGATAATCCACCGCTGAAAAACTTTTTTGGTGTTCGGTCGTAGCAGGAATCGAACCCACGACCTTGTGTATGCAAGGCGGGCATGCTAACCATTGCACCACGGTGGCTCCCCGATGGACCGATGTGGACCAATTTTTGCATGATTGTTAGAGACCATATACCAACACCATGTACCAAATTTCAGCCGGATCGGATGAAATATGCTTCTCTTAGAGGCTCCGGAAGCCAAATCTGGGGATCGTTTTATATGGGGGCTATATATAATTATGGACCGATGTGGACCAATTTTTGCATGGTTGTTAGAGACCATATACCAACACCATGTACCAAATTTCAGCCGGATCGGATAAAATTTTCCTCTCTTTTAGGCTCCGCAAGCCAAATCTGGGGATCGGTTTATATGGGGGCTATATATAATTATTGACCGATGTGGACCAATTTTTGCACGGTTGTTAGAGACCATATACCAACACCATGTACCAAATTTCAGCCGGATCGGATGAAATTTGGTTCTGTTTTAGGCTCCGCAAGCCAAATCTGGGAATCGGTTTATATGGGGGCTATATATAATTATGGACCGATGTGGACCAATTTTTGCATGGTTGTTAGATACCATATACCAACACCATGTACCAAATTTCAGCCGGATCGGATGAAATATGCTTCTGTTAGAGGCTCCACAAGCCAAATCTGAGGGTCCCTTTATATGGGGGCTATACGTAAAAGTGGACCGATATGGCCCATTTTCAATACCATCTGACCTACATCGATAACAACTACTTGTGCCAAGTTTCAAGTCGATAGCTTGTTTCGTTCGGAAGTTAGCGTGATTTCAACAGACGGACGGACGGACGGACGGACGGACGGACGGACATGCTTAGATCGACTCTGAATTTCACCACGACCCAGAATATATATACTTTATGGGGTCTTAGAGCAATATTTCGATGTGTTACAAACGGAATGACAAAGTTAATATACCCCCATCCTATGATGGAGGGTATAAAAATTGGAAAGTCAGAAATTTTCTAGGCTTGAAAAAGAAAAGTTGCTCGAGGAAGTTATTGAAAATTTAATAATAAAACAAGTATATACGGCCGTAAGTTCGGCCAGGCCGAAGCTTATGTACCCTCCATCATGGATTGCGTAGAAACTTCATCTCAACACTGTCATCCACAATCGAATTACTTAAGTTGCGGTAACGCTTGCCGATGGCAAGGTATCTTAAAACCTCCTAACACCATCTTCTAAATTGTATGTAAGTCCATACGTGGTATAAATTAAATCAAAAAAGATGGATCCAATACGTATATAATTCAGTTTGACAAAGTAGACATAAAATTTTGACAAAATTATCTACAGAAATAAAATTTTAACAAAATTTTCTATAGAAATAAAATTTTTACAAAATTTTCTATAAAAATACAAATTTTGACAAAATTTTCTATAGAAAGAAATTTTTGACAAAAATTTCCACAGAAATAAAATTTTAACAAAATTTTCTATAGAAATAAACTTTTGACAAAATTTTCTATAGAAATAAAATCTTGGTAGATTATTTTTGGCTCGAGTGGCAACCATGATTATGAACCGAATAAAATTTGAACAAAATTTTCTATAGAAATAAAATTTTGACAAAATTTTCTATAGATATAAAATGTTGACAATGATGAAAATTTTATTATGAACCGAATAAAATTTTAACAAAATTTTCTCTAGAAATAAAATTTTAACAAAATTTTCTCTAGAAATAAAATTTTGACAAAATTTTCTATAGAAATAAAATTTTGACAATTTGAACCGGATCGGATGAATTTTGCTCCTCCAAGAGGCTCCGGAGGTCAAATCTGGAGAATGTTTTATATGGGGGCTATATATAATTATGGACCGATATGGACCAATTCTGGCACGGTTGTTAAAGATCATATACTAACACCATGTTCCAAATTACAACCGGAATGGATGAAATTTGCTTCTCTTGGAGACTTCGCAAGCCAAATCTGGGGATCGGTTTATATGGGGGCTATATATAATTAAGGACCGATATGGACCAATTTTTGCATGGTTGTTAGAGACCATATACCAACATCATGTACCAAATTTCAGCCGGATCGGATGAAATTTTCTTCTCTTTGAGGCTCCGCAAGCCAAATCTGGGGATCGGTTTACATGAGGGCTATATATAATTATTGACCGATGTGGACCACTTTTTGCATGATTGTTAGAGACCATATACCAATACCATGTACCAAATTTCAGCCGGATCGGATGCAATTTGCTCCTCTTTGAGGCTTCGCAAGCCAAATCTGGAGATCGGTTTATATGGGGGCTATATATAATTATGGACCGATGTGGACCACTTTTTGCATGATTGTTAGAGACCATATACCAACACCATGTACCAAATTTCAGCCGGATCGGATGAAATATGCTTCTCTTAGGGGCTCCACAACCAAATCTGGGGATCGGTTTATATGGGGACTATATATAATTATGGACCGATGTGGACCACTTTTTGCATGATTGTTAGAGACCATATACCAACACCATATATGGGGGCTATACGTGAAAGTGGACCGATATGGCCCATTTTCAATACCATCCGACCTACATCGATAACAACTACTTGTGCCAAGTTTCAAGTCGATAGCTGGTTTCGTTCGGAAGTTAGCGTGATTTCAACAGACGGACGGACGGACGGACATGCTTAGATCAACTCAGAATTTCACCACGACCCAGAATATATATACTTTATGGGGTCTTAGAGCAATATTTCGATGTGTTACAAACGGAATGACAAAGTTAATATACCCCCATCCTATGATGGAGGGTATAAAAAGCAATAAAAACTGAATTATAAAGAAAGCCAAAATTTGCGGACATACGGAGAAGCCAACTCATTTTTTTGTGGACCTTTATCCCGTCCAAATAAATAACAATGGAAATAACTGAAGAAATAACTAAATTTGTATAAGAGAAAAAATTTAAAAAGTTTAATCATAACGAAAGTTGAAGCTTGCGGAAATACGGGCAAAGATTCTGGTGATTTTTACTCTCCGAAATCCTAACAATAATAAGCCAATATCATATCCACCGATGCCCTTGCTGACCCTAGCTCGAAAGGAAATTCGCAAGAACTTTTACAAGTAACAGGATAATCCTCTGTAGATCAGCATCATTTCGCGGTTCACATTGAAAGCCACTGTGGAGTCAAAATTCCAGGAAGATTTTCTATAAATTGGCTTGGCATGGAAATTGATGGTGTCATAGTTACAAGCGCTTGTCAATGATGGAACTTGTATTAATGACCGTGAGTATCCAACAAATTTAATTTCATTAATTTCATTAAGATTTATACCACATAAGGACACTATTATAGTTACATTAATACCATTTAATTTAACTACTAAATTATAATCTTAACATTTTATATTCTGAATTTCAATCCACTTTCACAATTTTTCGTACATATACATTTTCCCACAACTCATTCTATGTACGCTTGTTTGTAATAAATTCAATGTAAATATGAATCACTAAGTTCGTTTTATACCATTTTCACGAAAATGAAGCCATGATTGGTTGACTCGCACAGTGGGCCGATGTCCTAACATCACACACAAAATTTCAACCGGATCGGATAAATTTTGTTTCTCCACGAGGCTCAAATTTGGTGATCGGTTTATATGGGGGCTATATATAATTAGGAACCAATATGGACCAATTTTTGCATGGCTATTAAAGACCATATACTTAGCATGTACCAAATATCAACCGGATCGGATGATTTTGGCTCCTCCAAGAGACTCCGGAGGTCAAATCTGGTGATCGGTTTATTAGGGGGGCTATATATAATTATGGACCGATTTTTGCGTGGTTGTTAGAGACCATATAACAGGTTGACTGATAAGTCCCCGGTCTAACAAAGAAAAACACATTTTTTGTCAAAATTCGTTTTTATTATTCAACATAGTTCCCATCAAGAGCGATACAACGATTATAACGACCTTCCAATTTTTGATACCATTTTGGTAGTACTCCTTCGGTTTTGCCTCAAAATAGGCCTCAGTTTTGGCGATCACCTCTTCATTGCACCCAAATTTTTTCCCTGCGAGCATCCTTTTGACGTCTGAGAACAAGAAAAAGTCGCTGGGGCCAGATCTGTAGAATACGATGGGTGGGGAAGCAATTCGAAGCCCAATTCATGAATTTTTGCCATAGTTCTCAATGACTTGTGGCACGGTGCGTTGTCTTGGTGGAACAACACTTTTTTCTTCTTCATATGGGGCCGTTTTGCCGCGATTTCAACCTTCAAACGCTCCAATGACGCCATATAATAGTCACTGTTGATGGTTTTTCCCTTCTCAAGATAATCGATAAAAATTATTCCATGCGCATCCCAAAAAACAGAGGCCATTACTTTGCCAGCGGACTTTTGAGTCTTTCCACGCTTCGGAGACGGTTCACCGGTCGCTGTCCACTCAGCTGACTGTCGATTGGACTCAGGAGTGTAGTGATGGAGCCATGTTTCATCCATTGTCACATATCGATGGAAAAACTCGGGTGTATTACGACTTAACATCTGCAAACACCGCTCAGAATCATCAACACGTTGTTGTTTTTGGTCAACTGTGAGCTCGCGCGGCACCCATTTTGCACAGAGCTTCCGCATATCCAAATATTGATGAATGGTATGACCAACACGTTCCTTTGATATTTTTAAGGCCTCTGCTATCTCGATCAACGTCATTTTACGATCATTTAAAATCATTTTGTGGATTTTTTATACCCACCACCATAGAATGGTGACGGGGGTATAATAAGTTTGTCATTCCGTTTGTAACACATCGAAATATCGATTTCCGACTATATAAAGTATATATATTCTTGATCAGGGAGAAATTCTAAGACGATATAACGATGCCCGTCTGTCTGTCTGTCTGTCTGTCTGTCTGTTGTAATCACGCTACAGTCTTCAATAATGAAGCAATCGTGCTGAAAATTTGCACAAACTCGTCTTTTGTCTGCGGGCAGGTCAAGTTCGAAGATGGGCTATATCGGTCAAGGTTTTGATATAGTCCCCATATAAACCGACCTCCCGATTTGGGGTATTGGGCTTATAGAAATCGTAGTTTCTATCCAATTTGTCTGAAATTGGAAATCTAGAGGTATTTGAGGGCCATAAAGAGGTGTGCCCAAAATGGTGAGTATCGGTCCATATTTTGGTATAGCCCCCATATAGACCGATTTCCCGATTTTACTTCTTGGGCTTACAGAAACCGCAGTTTTTATTCAATTTACCTGAAATTGGAAATCTAGAGGTATTGTAGGACCACAAATACGTGTGCCAAAAATTGTGAGTATTGGTCCATATTTTGGTATAGCCCCCATATAGACCGATCTCCCGATTTTACTTCTTGGGCTTATAGAAACCGCAGTTTTTATTCAATATACCTGAAATTGGAAATCTAGAGGTATTGTAGGACCACAAATACGTGTGCCAAAAATTGTGAGTATCGGTCCATATTTTGGTTTAGCCCCCATATAGACCGATCTCCCGATTTTACTTCTTGGGCTTATAGAAACCGCAGTTTTTATTCAATTTACCTGAAATTGGAAATCTAGAGGTATTGTAGGACCACAAATACGTGTGCCAAAAATTGTGAGTATCGGTCCATGTTTTGGTATGGTCCCCATATAAAACGACCTCCCAATTTGGGGTCTTGGGGTTATAGAAACCGTAGTTTTTTTCCAATTTGTCTGAAATTGGAAATCTAGAGGTATTTGAGGACCATAAAGAGGTGTGCCGAAAATGGTGCGTATCGGTCCATATTTTGGTATAGCCCCCATATAGACCGATTTCCCGATTTTACTTCTTGGGCTTCTAGAATACGAAGTTTTTTTCCTATTTGCCTGAAATTGGAAATCTATAGGTATTTTCGGGTCATAAAGAGGTGTGCCGAAAACGGTGAGTATCGGTCCATATTTTGTTATAGCCCCCATAAGAACGATCTCCCGATTTAACTCCTTGGGTTTCTAGAAACCGTAGTTTTTATCTGATTTACCTGAAATTGTAAATATTCTGGTATTTTAGGCTCACAAAAACGTGTATCGGATTAAGTTTTTATCGGTCCATTTGGTAATGCCTCCATATAGACCGACTTCACTTCTTGAGGGTGTAGGAGGCGCACTGATCATGAAAATTGCTTGAAACTCAATGTACAATTTCCAGCTTTTACTTCTACAGATTTAAGATTTCAAATCAAGACGTTATTTTACAATTTTCTTGCACACTTACAAGAGATGTTAATGATTCCTCTAAAACTCAAACAAAAATGGTTCTTATAAATCCAGAATCTGATATAGTCCTCATAGGTGAAATCTTTAAATTATCTTCTGGAAGTGCCCTCCTGAAATTTCAAAGGAAACCCTAATATTTGGTTCATGGTGGTGGGTATTTAAGATTCGGCCCGGCCAAACTTAGTGCTGTATATACTTGTTTGATTTTTTCGTCGGTAACCACCTCTTTCTGGCGTCCACTGCGTTCACCGTTCACCGTCCTTCGTGCTTATTTCACCACGCTTGAATTTTGCATACCAATCAATTATTGTTGATTTCCCTGGGGCAGAGTCCGGAAACTCATTATCAAGCCAAGTTTTTGTTTCCACCGTATTTTTTCCCTTCAGAAAACAGTATTTTATCAAAACACGAAATTCCTTTTTTTCCATTTTTTTCACAATAACAAAAGTTGGTTCACAAAAGACGCTCTATCTCACAAACTGATTGACTTACAGACGTCAAATGTTGACACGAATCATGTGAAGGTTCACGCTCACAAAAAATCGCTTCTGTAACATATACTCCCAAACATATTTTGCTTCAAGCATATACATTTTTGGGTATTGCCCAAACATTTATATGTTTGATCTATTCCAATATATAATATGTTTGAAAGCATATTGGTCTAAACAATACATGTTTGGGTACTCTAAGTTCCAAACATTTTGTATTTTTGCATCCAAATTCAATAATGTTGTCTTCCAAAAAACAATATGTTATTATGTGAACATATAATATGTTTGGAAGCATTTTGCACCCAAAAATATTATATGCTTAAAAAAAATTCTCCCAAACAATATTGTGCTCAAAATTTTATTTATTTATTTATATATTTACAATCATAATGAATTATGAAAATAAACAGGTAATATAGGTGCTAACAACATGGGTTTTCGACCTGAATGCTCAAAATTTTGTTTCTGCCCAATTGTATCTTCCCCCACATCTTTCTCACTTCCACGAGATTTTTTAGTTCTTAGCACCTTTTTCTGTAATACAAACATTGTAGAAGAAATTATTCAATTTTATGATTTTTTTATTTTAATTTTACCTTTTGCCGGACGGGGATTCGAACAGCGGACCACACAGTTTGTAAGGATCAAAGAAGTAGCTGATCAATTGCCCAAGGAAAAATAAAATGTTAATTTTGTAATAACAAGCAACAACCACCAACTTAATTCAATATCGCTCCCTGTTAAATAGCGCTCCAAGCTACTAAACACATATATGTTTATAGGCTATTTCTAAATTAATATATGTTTGCATCCAAGCGTATTATATTTACAAACATTTTATGTCCCAAACAAAATATGTTCTAACATATTAACATATATGTCCCAAACATGTTATGCTAGTTTATGAACATTATATGCTTGCACTCAAAAATATTGTGTTTAAAAATTTGTGTTCCAAACATATAATGTTTATAGCCAAACATATGAAAAACAGTCTCTTTCATCCGTGTTGGTACTATATTAAAATATTATGCATTTAATACTAGCGACGCCATCTATGTGTTAGACCGGGGACTTATCAGCCAACCTGTTATGTTCCGATATAAACAAAATGTGTTTCAGGCACAGTTTTTAAACACAATATATTTAAGTGCAAACATGTAATATTCCTAAACTAACACTAAATGATTGGGACACATATGTTGATATGTTAGAATATATTATGTTTGGGACAAGAATGTTTCATAAAAATAATATGTGTGTATGTAAACATATATAAATTTACAAATTTCGAGTAAACATATATATGTTGTGATATTTTATCAGAGAACGACAGAGAGAGAGTATAGAAAAAGAAATAGAGATGGAAACCGGGAGGGTTGGCGAAAGATATTAACATAACACAGCGAGAGAATCAAAAGAGAGCAATTTCTGTGAAACCGCTTGTATGTTGTTTCGGAAAACTGTTTTATGTCTATGTCTAAATATTATTTAATTTGAATATAAGAATGAGTATTCAGTGTAAAGAGAATAGACATTCGGAACTAAAAGAATAGACATTTAAAAAAACAGCATGTGTTTTCGCCTTGAGAGCAGCATTTTATGTATGTGTGGACATGTGTTTTGTTTGTCATTGTGACATTACAGGCACAAGTTTTTTCTTTGTTCGTTAGAAGAAATCGGAACGTACGAGGAGTAAGTCAAAATATTCAGCAAAGGAAATTAAAGAAAACGGTGGGAAACATACAAAATTACAAAGGGATCTTCATAAAAATAATGAAAGGACATTTTTAGAGTTGGGACAGTAAAATGAAAAAAGGAGGAAATAGTGAAAAATTAAACAGTAACATTTATAAAAACAAAGTTTAGTTCCTCTTTATTAATAAGTAGTCCAAGATGTGTTGACGGACACCTTCAAATATAAAAGCGGGCATTAAGTTCGAGTTTTGCAGCTAAAACAATTTAAAAAGTTTATTTTCTTTAAACTGAATTATTAAGGAAAATTAACTTAATAGCGGCCTTAAAGGTAAAAATGAAATTAAGTACAAAACATGATAAGTTTTAAATGCATTTAAAATGGTGTTAAATGCTAGTAAAAAACTTCTCACGCTTAAATAAATTTATGTGTATATTATACAATTATTTGTGTATGTCTATACTCGACTCCACGTTCTTTTTTTGTTAGAGTTTTTTTAATTCCTTCCAAAATTTCAAACATTTATACCAAAAACAATTTTTTGTTACAAAATTTTTTTGCAATAACAAAATAATATTTTATCCAAAAGCTCAGTATATTTAGTATATATCAAGCACTGTTTCTGACTGTAAATCTTTAACAACTCACATTTCGAAGTTTCATTATAAAAATTTAATAGAGTATAAATATAAATGTGTAAATTAAATAAAAATTGGTGTTCGGTCGGAGCAGGGATTGAACCCACGACCCTTTGCATGGAAGGCAGACATGCAAACCACTGCTCCACGTGGCCAACAAATGTATGTTTCTGTTAAATAATGTTTAGTTTGCACGGGCTCGTGGGCGCTGTAAACTATGCTATATAAATGTAAATTATAACGATAATTGCCTATTGGTGACTATAGCAGCTACGTAGCCCAGTGGTAGTGTGTTGGTTTACAAATTGCATGGTTACCGGTTCGATTTTCCGTCCAGGCGAAAGGTAAAATTTATAAAATTGAATAATTTCTTCAACATTACTTTTATTACAGAAAAAGGTGCCAAGAACTAAAAAAAGTGAAAATTATGTGAGGGAATGAGCACAATCTTCTTTGGGGAAAATTATTCCAAGCATATAATATTTTTGGGCTCAAAATGCTTCCAAACATATAATGTGTTCACATAAAACAAACATATTAATGTTTCGACAGTATCCCATAATATATGTGCTTCCTGCAAAATATGTTTGGAACATATGTTAGAGAAGCGATTTTTTTAGGGTGTATAGAAAATTTGTGAAGTACCTCTTAGGTGGTGAGGAATATTTTCAAAAATCTTCCAAAACATCAAGAATTCTACCAAACTTACAAACAGTAAGAAATCTACCATTTTAGGAAGAAGTCTACCAACTGTGGCAATCATGCCCCAGAGGCAAGCGTTTCACCACGATTGGCTCCAAATTTTCAGCAAATGATACAAGTGATGGTATTTTCAGATTTAGATATAGCTCCCTTAGCTTTGAATACTTCCAATATGTTTTTACAAAACCGGCGTTAGCCAATCAAATCCAAAATATTTATATGAGAATGTACATCTTTATATAGTTCCAAAAAAAATTCAGATGGTATCAAATTTTTGGCCTACAAAATGGTGAATGGTTTAATATAGTCGCCCTCGCTCAACTTTAAACTATCCTTACCTCCTTATATAAGTCTTTTTATATGGCCTATTTTAAAACTCTACCTCAGCCAATGACATTTCTTTACGGTAATATGAATATGTGTATTGATAGTCTACACGGAAAAAATATTGTCTTGAGGCCATTGATTTCTTAACCATAATATACGAATACGTTTTTTCTTAGCATAGAAGATAAAATTTTGCGATATAATTTAAAATATAATTTAAAAGGTCGATAAACTTCTCAATGAAGCCGTTTTGTTCTTAAAGTTAAGTAATTCGACTTTAAAACGCGTATCTTTACATGAAAGAAAATTTGTTAAGGTAACCTTGGCTTTAACAATTCTGAACAATTCTTAAAAGTTAATAAAATTTTCTTTACATTTGTCGACATTTGTTTTCCAAATTAGGATATATCTTTCAACACTCTATTGTAAAGACGATTTTTATTTGAAACATAGCATAAATTCTACTTGAAGTCGAGTTTAAATTTGAAAATTTAAGGTTTCGTTAACATGTTTTCAAAGGACTTTGATAGCACATGAAGTAAAAAGCATAACAAATTAATAAATTCAAATTTGTTTCCTAAGATCAAGTACGCAAATCTCAAATTTAAAAGAGGATTGTGTCTGTCAGTTGTTCCTACTTCAATTCTCTGCTCATTTGGCTCGGAATCAATACCAACATCATTAGTGTAAAGACAAAATCTTTGGAATCGGCTAAGCTTTTTTTCAGTGTTGTAACCCTTTCTGACCAGTGACCAACAACATATTGGTTTACAAAAACCGGAAAAGGAACTTCGTTTAACCATATGTGCATCGGCGACTCCATTCGAATAGCTGCATATATACAAACACACACAGGCACATATGCATGTTACCGCATGGGTGGACGGGAGTTAATGTGAGAGTCATTGCAATTGTACGAAAAACAAATTCAAAGTTAAAAGTACATTTTTCCTGCTTTCCTTTTCCCTTGCTGGAAAAAATGGAGCCACTAAAACAAGTGAACATTTCATTGCAGAATTTGGCATTTGGCTGGCAATGGCATAGAAAATAAGATTCATTTTTTCGCAACAACTTCATGGTGTGTGCGGGTGTTACACTTTTTGTTTCACCACTGCTATTGTTGCTGGTGTGGCTGTTGTCGTTTGTTTCAACACATGGTGCATACACCATCATACATCCCATCCCAGAACTCTTGTCCCGGGAGACATAGCAAAGGATTGTTCGTTTTTTCCAAGGTATCCTTTTGTCTGGCGTTCCTGTCTGACGTTTGCCACATATGTATTGTTGTGTTGGAAACACCAGTCAGTGATGGGGTGGTGATGACGATGATATGCTTTTAGGTTTTCTTTAGTTTTTGTATTCTCCACAAGTGCAAAATAATTTGAAAATTTTGTATTCGAATTCACATATGAACTTGCTCTAGAAATACGGGAAAATGAGAAATCTTTATAAAGAAACATAATATTCTATATTTTTGCCAAGCTTGAGATCTTTTTGTTTTATTATTTATTTATTCAATTCATCAGTCCTGATATTTCGCAATTTTCGCTGAATTGCTTCCCCAGAGGTACATGATCTATAACCATATATTGATATTGATTAATTAATTAAATTAAATTAGACAATTAACAGGCTAACATAAATGTTAAGACGTAACGATTATCTCCCACTTACATATATGACAATTACTATATACAAAAAAATTCTTATTAGAGCTAGCCCTGCAAACATTTTCTATCGAAAGTATATCGAAGTAGTTCCGCCGCGGAAGATAAAACTTTCGCAGGCGATATCTTCTTCTTATCGAATTAGCGTCCCCGTTCGGGAACAAATGTCCCACTACGCGATAGTGTTCTCGGGGAATCGAACCAGTGACTAAAAGTAGTTAGAAAAGCGATAGTTATTTTTTAAAAAGTAAAAATGATGATCGGATGCACCGAGCATTGAACTCGGAACCTTTCGTTTTCAAGTCAGAGGCTCTCCCTCTATGCCACCCACGCTTGTTGGTTGATAGTGGCTTTTTACACACATGTACTCTCAGAGAGGTGCTATTGAAAAATTAGCTATGTCGATGTATGGAGTCTATATTTATATTTTTGATCGCTGTTACACACAAAGAAAATTTCATTACAAGTCAGCCAACGAAGAATATTCATTGATATAACGCAACATTTTCATTAATACAATGAAAATATTCGTTAATAGTACGAAACGTTACGTTGATTGGCAGAAAATTCGTTATATTAACGAAAAAATTCATTTTATTAACGAATTTGTTTCATTGGCTGACTTTTAACGACAAATTTCGTTAATATAACGAAACTTTTTCTATTAGTGTAGAGTCGAATTTGTTTCGAAACGGAAACACCCCACGCGATAGTTGTTTTTGTTGTTGCTGTGCTTGAGATATTACTACCAGAAAACTTCCTGGCGATCCGAAATTGTGACATCTTAGAGAAAGACGATAAAACTATCACCAAAATGTTGGCAGGGAGTGAAGTATCACCGCTCTCGTCAGCTCTCTATTGCACTGTTGGTTGATGCTGTTGTTCGAATTGTTCTTCGTTTGTCGGTGATCGTTTTTGCATATCATGTGTTTGTATATATGGGCGATGTTGTCTGTTGTTTTTTTAGTGTTGGCAACAAAAATTCATTGACCATAATTCTGTATAGATTTCCATGCACGATAGGACCGATGTTTCCACCAGCCCATAGACCGCACCAAACAGTACATTTATCCGGATTCATTCGTAATTCTTGAACAGCGTATGGATTCTTTGCTCCAAATACGACAATGTTTCTTGTTGACATATCCATGCAATTAAAAATGCGTCTCATAACTGAAGAGAATGCTTTAGAAATATTTTTAATTGAACACTGCTTTTGAAAATAAATTTCCACGATTTGGAAGCGTTGTTCTGGAGTTAACCTGTTCATGATGATGTGCCAAACAATGTGAATTGCCCGATTTTCACAAATGGGATCCCATAGCTCCTTTTTAATACCCGATAGTCAAATTTGGCACAAAGTAATCAGATTCACCAACCCTATAGAGTGCAAAATTTCTTCAAAATCTATTCAGATTTAGATATAGATCTAATATGCACCCTCAAAAAAATCGCTTATGTACACTGAAAAAAATATTAACGTGATATTAAAGATTACGCAACCTAAATTTTAGAATGCGAAATGTACAAAATATTAAAGACAATTTCCTTTAAAATAATGAAATTTTAATTAAAATAAAGTTTATAATCTTTGCTTCAAAAATGTTTTTCATTAAATTCAGGACACGTAGTTTGCAAATCTGCGTCCTTCCGTTAAAGTTGCGTGTCTTTAAACTAAAGTTAAATTTCCTTAAAGTAAAGAAACACATATTTGATTTAAAGAATTTGTCCTTAAATTAACTGAAATATAGCAACTTCAGATATAAGATAAGAACGCTTCAAATATAGGCTAAGACTTATTTTGAGGATTTATTGTCTGTGGTTTAATTTTTTTTTTTGGAATTAAGAAAACATTTTTTACTTTAAAGTATCCGTTACAATTAGGATTTTTTAACTGTCATTTGTTTGTACGTGAGTACTTTTATTAATACACCGCAAAAAGAGAAGGAAAATTTGATAAATGAGATTTATATCCTAATTTTAATTTTATTGGTCCTATATTTAAAGCCCGATAGGTCGCTAAAAATTTTTTTTATTTAAAAGAAGCCGCATCTTTGGCTCGTAGTCAATACCAAAATCCTTAAGGGATGGTCAAAATCTTTGAATCCAGGTAAACTTTTCTTTTTGAGTGTAGAATATACTCCCAAACACATTCTGCTTCAAGCATATATATATTTTCAGGATTGATCCAAACAAAATATTCTTTATATTGTTCAAACATATTTTGTTTCACCTTAGGCATACACTGGCAAAAAAAAAAAATAATGATATTTTCTTTGTGTGTATATATTTTTAAGGCTCCGAAACATATGAACAGTCTTTTTCGTCCGTGTATATGTGTCACTAGATATTCCTAAATTTTGCCATAAAACCCTTATATAATTTTCTAATTGTACTAATTTTCTATTGTACTAACTTAGCTGCAAAGAATCATCTGAATCGGTTCAAATTTCGATAAAGCTACCATATATCCCCATGTTCTGGTTTACGAATTCGCAAAATGCAAAATTTTTTTTTTTTCCAATAACTTCTAAACCATTCCATTTTTTACCAAGAAATTTCTTCTGATTAAATTCCTTATCCATAAGAACAGTGTGTAACAATTTCGTGTTGTAAATAATTGTAGTTCGTAAACCAGGACAGGGGGTATGTGTACTCGTATATGTATCGCACGATTTTCCACAATTGGGAAGTTTGAAGTTCTCAATTAAAAAACAAGTAAGAAAAGTCTAAAGTCGGGCGGAGCCGACTATATTATACCCTGCACCACTTTGTAGATCTAAATTTTCGATACCATATCACATCCGGCAAATGTGTTGGGTGCTATATATAAAGGTTTGTCCCAAATACATACATTTAAATACCACTCGATCTGGAAGAATTTGATAGACTTCTACAAAATCTATAGACTCAAAATTTAAGTCGGCTAATGCACTAGGGTGGAAAAAAATATGGGAAACATATAAATCTGAGGCAATTTTAAGGAAACTTCACAAAAGTTTATTTATGATTTATCGCTTGATATATATGTATTAGAAGTTTAGCAAAATTAGAGTCATTTTTACAACTTATCGACTAAGCAGTGGCGATTTTACAAGGAAAATGTTGGTATTTTGACCATTTTTGTCGAAATCAGAAAAACATATATATGGGAGCTATATCTAAATCTGAACCGATTTCAACCAAATTTGGCACGCATAGCAACAATGCTAATTCTTCTCCCTGTGCAAAATTTCAACTAAATCGGAGTTAAAAATTGCCATCTGTGGTCATATGAGTGTAAATCGGGCGAAAGCTATATATGGGAGATATATCTAAATCTGAACCGATTTCAACCAAATTTGGCACGCATAGCTACAATGATAATTCTACTCCCTGTGCAAAATTTCAACTAAATCGGAGCAAAAAATTGTCCTCTGTGGTCATATGAGTGTAAATCGGCCGAAAGCTATATATTGCAGCTATATCTAAATCTGAACCGATTTCGACCAAATTTGGCACGCATAGCTACAATGTTAATTCTACTCCCTGTGCAAAATTTCAACTAAATCGGAGCAAAAAATTGGCCTCTGTGGTCATATGAGTGTAAATCGGGCGAAAGCTATATATGGGAGCTATATCTAAATCTGAACCGATTGCAACCAAATTTGGCACGCGTAGCAACAATGCTAATTCTACTCCCTGTGCAAAATTTCAACCAAATTGGGGTATAACTATGGCTTCTGGGACCGTATTAGTCCATATCGGGCGAAAGATATATATGGGAGCTATATCTAAATCTGAACCGATTTCTTCCAAAATCAATAGGGATCTATTCTGAGCCAAAACACATACTTGTGCCAAATTTGAAGTCGATTGGACTAAAACTGCGACCTAGACTTTGATTACAAAAATGTGTTCACGGACAGCCGGACATCGCTATATTGACTCAAGAGCCCACCCTGAGCTTTTTTGCCAAAGACACCATGTGTCTATCTTGTCTCCTGGGTGTTGCAAACATATGCACTAACTTATAATACCCTGTTCCACAGTGTGGAGCAGGGTATAAAAATATAGTGAAAGTAGTGTGGTTAGGACAATTTAATCATATTTTTATTTTAACGAATACACTACCGTTCCGCATATCGATTTAAACAATATAATCTTAGTGAAACGCATTTATTTTTGCTAAAAAGCAATTCAACTCGATATTGTGGTAATGGGGTAGCATTCTATAATTTCCGGGTGCTAGCTAAACTCCTTATGGCGGTATATCGATTCATTTTTGACGTTGTTTGCTTTATTCTGCATTTTCATTGAGATGCCTTCCGTTCGCTAGCTTCTCTGTAATTGCATTAGTGTTTGTTTTATGTTTAAACAAAGTTTTCTTTCTCTTTGTTCACTTTTCTGTACTGTGTTTTCTGTTTCGTTTCGGTTCGAGCTTTGTGTTTGCATAAATCAACAGCACAAGAGCCCAAAATGGACAAGGAATGGCCGGAGGGGGAAAGGAAGAAACAAGCTGAAAAACTAGCACAAGATGAAAGGCAATTATACCGAAAAAAGGGTTAAGCATTATTTTGCTTAATTAAATGAAGTTTTAGTTTATAATTGAAATGCAATCCATTAAATGGTTTATTTGCTTGATACCACTACCATTTTAGCTTTAAGTTTTCTTCAGTTGTAATTAACTCTAGTATGCCGTAAAGATTTTGCTATATCCTGGAGGAAATAGGTATTCCGGGATATTTGAAATTTGGATAATTATACATTAGTATAGGAGCGTATAAGTTTCAGTTCATTTGGTGTAGTTAATAAGAATGTAATTTTTATACCCACCACCATAGAATGGTGACGGGTATATAATAAGTTTGTCATTCCGTTTGTAACACATCGAAATATCGATTTCCGACTATATAAAGTATATATCAAGAAGATCAGGGAGAAATTCTAAGACGATATAACGATGTCCGTCTGTCTGTCTGTCAGTCAGTTGTAATCACGCTACAATCTTCAATAATGAAGCAATCGTGCTGAAACTCGTCTTTTGTCTGCAGGCAGGTCAAGTTCGAAGATGGGCTATATCGGTCCAGGTTTTGATATAGTCCCCATATAAACCGACCTCCCGATTTGGGATCTTGGGCTTATAGAAATCGTAGTTTTTATCCAATTTGCCTGAAATTGGAAATCTAGAGGTATTGTAGGACCACAAATAAGTGTGCCAAAAATTGTGAGTATCGATCCATATTTTGGTATAGCCACCATATAGGTTAGGTTAGGTTAAAGTGGCAGCCCGATTAAGATTCAGGCTCACTTAGAC
Organism: Haematobia irritans; assembly: GCF_050003625.1. Lineage (NCBI taxonomy): Eukaryota > Metazoa > Arthropoda > Insecta > Diptera > Muscidae > Haematobia > Haematobia irritans. The sequence continues at coordinate 126,567,941 of NC_134397.1, forward strand.
TATTCAGTCCATTGTGATACCACATTAACTAAAAGTACCTATTACATATGGGCACTTCTAGTTTTAACCGCTGAACCTTCTTGATTATTTTTCTTTGTTGAACCAACCAGATTGTTCCAAAAACATTAGCAGACTGCTTAAGTTAACGTTTTCCAGATCCGCCAGTAATCTGAAGCTATATGCTCCTAAAAGTTGCTTGCGCTTTACACAAAATGCAGGACACTCACACAAGAGGTGTTTAATTGATTCTTTTTCCTCCGCATCATGACAGCTCATACAATAGTCATTATACTTCGCGCCAATAGTTTTTGCAAAATCTCCTATCAGGCAGCGACCCGTTATAGCAGATATCAGGAGTGATATCTGACGTCTCGAGAACATTAGCATATCTAGTGTGCGGTTTAAGTTGAAATGGGGCCATATTTGCTTGGTGTCGTTACAACCCTTGCAATTCTCCCATCGAACATTTGCCATCATAACAGCCTTCTCACGCAGCATGAGCTTGCAGGTAGCTAGGGGCATACCAACAAATTCTAGTTCCCCTGGAATATGTAAGGTAGTCCCTAGCCTTGCCAACTCATCGGCTTCGCAGTTCCCCGGTATGTTCCTATGGCCAGGCACCCATATTAGGTGAATATTGTACTGCTCAGCCATCTCATTGAGAGATTTGCGGCAATCGATGGCCGTTTTCGAGTTGAGGAACACAGAGTCCAAGGATTTTATTGCAGGTTGACTGTCTGAGTATATATTAATGCCCACATTTTTTGGAACATTACTTCTCAGCCAATTCGCCACCTCTCTTATTGCTAATATTTCAGCCTGAAAAACACTACAGTGATTAGGTAATCTTTTCGCTATTTGAAGTTCCAAATCATTAGAATATACTCCGAAACCCACTTGTCCATCCAATTTGGAGCCATCAGTGTAGAAATCTATATATTCTTTATTCCCCGGGGTCTGTGTGCACCACGCCTCACTGTTGGGGATTAGAGTCTCGAACTTTTTGTCGAAAAGTGGACTCGCCAAAGTGTAATCCACTACGTTAGGCACATCTGACATTGTTTTGAGGACAGAACTGTGACCGTAACCTTTTTCCGACCACAGCGATAGTTCGCGCAACCGCACAGCCGTTGTTGCAGCTGACTGTTTGGCCAAAATGTTTAAAGGCAATAGATGCAGCATGACATTAAGGGAATTTGTTCCTGTCTTGCTGAATGCGCCTGAAATACACAAACACGCCATACGCTGAACTTTATCTAAACCAGTCGGTTTCTGAAGTGCCGGCCACCAGACTACAACACAATATAGCATTATAGGTCTAACCACTGCCGTGTATAGCCAATGCACAAATTTTGGTTTTAGTCCCCACTTTTTTCCTATTGCCTTTTTGCACGAGTACAAAGCTACAGTTGCCTTCCTCGCCCTTTCTTCAATATTAAGCTTAATGTTCAGCTTCCTGTCCAAAATAACGCAAAGGTATTTTGCACAATCACCAAAGGGAATTTCAATACCCCCTAAGGAAATAGGCCTAACCGTGGGAGTTTTGCGATCTTTGCAGTACATGACTAATTCTGTCTTTGCGGGATTTACCCCAAGACCATTGTCTTTCGCCCATTTTTCAGTCATCCGGAGGGCCCTCTGAATAATATCTTTGATTGTGGATGGGAATTTTCCCCTGACTGCCAGAGCTACATCATCTGCGTATGCCACCACTTTTATCCTTTCTTTTTCCAGAGTAACCAGAAGGCTATTTATAGCAACATTCCAAAGAAGAGGTGATAGAACTCCTCCTTGGGGAGTGCCTCTGTTCACATACTTTTGTATGTTTGCTTGTCCCAGTGTGGCTGAAATACGTCTCTTCATTAGCAGTTCGTCTAACAGCCTGAGTATACATGGATCAACATTCAGAGTTGTCAGTCCATTTAATATCGAGCTCGGATGAACATTATTGAACGCCCCTTCGATGTCTAGAAACGCCACGATTGTGTATTCTTTGACAGATAGTGAGCTTTCAATAAAGCTGACTAGTTCATGTAGTGCGGTCTCAGTAGACCTGCCCTTCGAGTATGCATGCTGTCGTTTCGAGAACAAACTTGAATCGATGCTAGTTCTAAGATAAATATCTATCATCCTCTCCAGAGTCTTAAGTAGGAATGAGGATAAGCTGATTGGTCGGAAATCCTTCGCCCTCGAGTGAGAGGCTTTTCCCGCTTTAGGTATGAAAACGACTTTTGTTTCCCTCCACTTTCCTGGGATATATGATAAGTTGATACATCCTTTATATATCACCGACAACCAGGGGATAATTTTGTCAGTTACAGCTTGTAACTCCGCCGGAGTAATTCCATCAGGTCCAGGGGATTTGAATGGTCCAAAGCTATTTAGCGCCCATCTTATTCTAGTTTCCGATACAATTTCCTCGACAGGAAACGACCGCTGAGCAACTGTGGCACCGCCAGTACATGGTTTAACCGTCTGATTTCCAGGAAAATGTGTGTCCAATAGTACCTCCAGCGTCTCCTCACTGGACGTTGTCCAATTGCCCTCCGATGTTTTAATGAAACCTGGAGCGGAGTTGGTGGATGCTAGAACCTTCCGTAGTCTGGAAGCCTCGGACGTATTCTCAATACTGCTGCAGTAAGCATTCCAAGAGTTATGCTGAGCCTTTCTCAGTTCTCGCTTGTATCCTCTCAGAATCTTCTTGTAAGCGTCCCAGTCCTCAGAAGCTCTGGTGGACTTTGCCTTGTTAAAGAGCTTCCTGCAGGATTTCCTCATATTACTTAATTCCGTAGACCACCATGGTGGTCGATGTTTCCCCCTTGGCTTTCCTCTAGGGCATGCAGCTTTCAGTGAGATGTTGAAGGCCTTATTAATCCGCTCCACTGCGTATTCGATATCTTGCACATTTCTCATATTTGTCTCTGGTATTTCCGGTATCATCATATTGAACGATTCCCTATACCTATTCCAGTCAGCTTTCCTTGCATTTGGCGGAAATATGGTCTTGGTGGTATGAACATCAAATTTGAAACTGATGTAGCGATGATCTGAGAAGCTGTGTTCACTTAAAACATGCCACTCAGATATCATTTCATTCAGTTCTTGCGAGGCCAAGGTGATGTCCAAAACCTCTTGCCTGTTTTTAGTGACAAAGGTTGGGACATCTCCCTTGTTGCAAACTACCAGATTAGTACGCAAAATAAACTCTATTAGCGACTCTCCCCTTGCATTAGTATCACTACTTCCCCATATACTATGATGTGCATTCGCATCGCATCCCATAATGAGTTTCGTCTTTGTTTTCCGTGACTCCTCCACTAAGGTCTTAACGGCATACACACAAAAAAAAATTTTCTGATTCAATCACGAAATTAATTGATCCAATTAATTTTTTAATTGAAATGTCTTCAATCACGAAAATGATAGTATCAATCACAGTTTTAATTAGTCATAGAAAAAATTCTTGATTAAAATATTAATTGATTTCATTAGCAAATTTCAATTATTTTTTTAATTGATTCAATTAAAAATGTAATTGATGTTGATTGCAAAACTCAATTAATTTTTTAATTAAGAAATGTAACTATTTTCAATTATTTTCTGAATTGGTTTTTATTTGGATTAACAATTGATTGTTTGAAATACATTTTTAATTAAAAATTAAAAAATATTCATCACTTTCTTTAACTGACTTAGTTTTCCGAATTTGACTAAAAAGTTAATAGTATCAATTAATGTTTTAATTAAAAATTTTTAAATTTTCAATCATCGACTTAATTGACTTAATATTTCTATCTTGATTAAAAAGTTAATTGTATCAATTAATTTATTAATTGAAAATTTTTTCAACTTCAATTAACTTTTTAATTGGAAATATTTTGGTGATATTTTTTTCTGTGTATGGAGGCATCTCCCTGTCATGTCCCATGTAGACCGAAGATACCCAATATTTGCATTTGGCTATTTCTAAACTGGCAACGACAGTGTCTGTATTGCACATTGAAGGAAGCAGAAACAAGTTGAGCTCGTTTTTAGCAATTATACAGGCTCGATTTACATCATTACCACTATACTGCAATAGTTTGAACCCCGGAGTACTTAATTCACATATTTTGTTTTTATAAACATATGGTTCTTGAATAAGAACTATATCTATGTCCCCTTTCATCAGGAGAACTTTTAAGGCAGCACATGCAGCGTTACAATGATGAAGATTTATCTGGAGGATCCGTAGGACCATCGAGATTTTCAACAACCGTCACATCAGCCGCTTCAATCGAGTCATCAAGAATGTCCTCTTCAGAGATATCGGTGACTCTCGCAATAACCATAGGTTCAACTTTGGTGAGTTCTGAGACAGTAGAAGCCTCCTCACGCATACGGTATCTATCCATGTCTTCAAATGTCTTGGTATCCCCCTCGACTTTGCAAGAGGATCCGCTTACTTCTGATTCAGACAGAGGCTTGTCCATTTCTGAATCCTTTAGCTGATCGTTTTTATACACCTTCATTTGGATATAATGAAAGCCATAACATACACGGCCCTGGGACTTTGCTAGATGTGGCAAAGACTGAGTGTTCAATATAAACACTGCATGCCGTCTTGGCCCATCCACTTCATCCAAACGGCCAACCTTCCAATCAGCTGTTGGAAGATCTGGATTGCATTGTTTCAGTCTATTTAAAATAGATTCAGGGTCAGGAGGGTTTACAGGTATCCACGCATGTGCTCTTGGTCTAGCCGGTATGTCTTTCTTCTCGACTAACTCTAGAGCAGCTCCTTCCCAAACTTCACCAATTAGTATCAGAGCAGCTTTAAAACATTCTATAGACCTCTGGTCCTCAAATGCGACTAGCTTAAATCGTCCTTGATACCAACCAGCCTCTTGGTGTCGAGGATCTGGGCCGGGAAACTTTTCCAGCACCTGTGAGTAGACGCCAGACAAAGCATTCTCAATTTCCCCCCATTTTTGCTTTGGAACCATACCGTCCAATGCTCCTTTATTAATGATAGCCATCACAAGGCTGTCTTTAGCAACTGAGGCAAACGATCGTTGATCCCTTTTGGAGGATGGCAGCTCATCCGGTGATCGTTCCCTTTTTCCAGCCTCAAGAATTCCTTGAGCCCATTTTAAGGAATCGCTTTGTTTAGCCGACAACGTGCTTGGGTCGACTGATCCTAATTTCTTTAGGATAAACAAAGCATTTCTGCGTTCTTTGAATCTCTTTCGTGAGGGATTACCTCCTTTTGATGCCGTTACCTTGGAAAAGGTCCGACGTGTCAAATTGTCGCCACCTGTCGACCCGTCTACAGGTCGACTAATTGGGCCTAACTCTTGGTCATTGCCCAAATCTATAACTCCAGTCGATACTCGTCCACTGGGCCCTGAAGTTAGCAACCCAGTGGATGTCTTTGAATTTCTCTGCATGGTGGCCTAATATCCCACCACACTTGAAATTCGTAGTAGGTACTTATTACGATGATTTTATCCGCTATTAAAAAACACGTCCGTTCCGTTCGACGGTTAAAATAAGAGTATTCTTACAAGAAAAAAATATTCTTCTAAAATTCTTCTTTTGATTTTTATACCCTCCACCATAGGATGGGGGTATATTAACAAAAATTGGTCCACATCGGTCAATAATTACATATAGCCCCCATATAAACCGATCCCCCGATTTTGGCTTGCGGAGCCTCTAGAGAAGAAAATTTCATCCGATCCCGCTGAAATTTGGTACATAGTGTAAGTATATGGTCTCAAACAAGTATGCAAAAATTGGTCCACATCGGTCAATAATTATATATAGCCCCCATATAAACCGATCCCCAGATTTGGCTTGTGGAGCCTCTAAGAGCAGAAAATTTCATCCGATCTGGCTGAAATTTGGTACATGGTATTGGTATATGGTCTCTACTGACCATGCAGAAATTAGTCCACATCGGTTCATAATTATATATAGCTCCCATATAAACCGATCATCATATTTGACCTCCGGAGCCTCTGGGAAGACTTGGAAGATTCATCTGATTCAGTTGAAATTTGGTACGTGGTGGTAGTATATGATATTTAACAACCATGCCAAAAGTGGTCCATATCAGTCCATAACCATATATAGCCCCCATATAAACCGATCCCGATATTTGGTTTTGGAGCCTCTTGGAGGAGCAAATTTCATCCGAGTCAGTTGAAATTTGGTACATTGTGCTAGTATATGGCTGTTAACAACCATGCCTAACTAGGTCCATATCGGTCTATAGTTATATATATAGCCCTCAGATAAATCAATTCCCAATCACACAAAAATTGGTCCATATCAAGTTTATAGTTGTAGCCCCCATATGAAGGACCCCCATATTTCAATTCTGGCTCTCTATTCGCCGTGCAAAAGTCCATATCGATTCGTAATTATTTGTAGACTTACCTATACATACCTTTTTTTCTAATTTACACCACGTATGGACTAACTCACAATTTAGAAAACCATGTTAAGAAGTTCTAAGATACCACAACCCAAATAATTCGATTGTGGATGACAGTCTTTCGTAGAAGTTTCTACGCAATCCATGGTGCACTGAAAAAAAGCATACTCGGTTCCAAAGATTTTGTCTTTACTTTAAAAAATTTGGTATTGATTCCGATCCGATAACAAGTAAGGATACTTTTAAGACACAATTCTCTTTTAAATTTAGGTTTTGTGTACTTGCTTCTAGGAAGCAGCTTTTTTTCTTCATATGCTATCAAAGTCCTTTAAAAACGAGTTAACGACAACTTTATTTTCCAAATTAGGACTCGACTTCCAGTAGAAATTATGCTATATTTGAAGAAAAAAATCTTCTTTAAAATAAAGTTTTGAAAAACATGTCCTACATTTGAACGATTTTTTGCTTTGTAGTAAAGATACAAAAAGACAACAAAGTAAAAGACAATTTCATTAAATTTAAAGAATTTTTCTGAATTATTAAAGTCAAGTTGACCTTAGCCTTTAAATTTTTTCTTTCATGTTAAGATACCCATTTTTAAGTCAAATCATTTAATTATAAGGACAATACGACTTCATTGAAAAGTTTATCGACTTTTGGACAAGGAAAATAACTTTATTTTAGAGAAATGCGTCTTCTATGCTAAGCAAAATTTGTATTCGTATTTTAAAGACATGAAATCTTTGACCTCACGACAATATTTTTTCAGTGTGGAGGGTACATAAGATTCGGCCTGGCCGAACTTACGGCCGTATATACTTGTTTAAGAATAAAATAATCCCACAGAAAAGCTCTGTGGAAGAGAGTAACATATTATTAGTTAGTCAATATAAACATAAGCAAGACACAAACGGAGACAATATAGATATATGGTGTCTTTGACCTAATATGAAGGATTATGTAACCTATATTTTAAGAAACACAATTTATACAATATAAAGCTAAATTTCTTTAAAATAATGAAATTTTATTTATCTTATTATAATGATAAGATATAATTATAACCTTTCCTTCAAAAATTCGTATCTCCAAATTTAGGGCATGAATCTTATAAAAATATAATGATATGATATATAAAAATATAATGATATAAAAATATGATGATATAGACGAATCATGAAGTTGCCAATGACAAAGCTCATATCTAGTATTAGATGAATTTCTCATCATTGGATTAAGTCGACCGCTTGTTAAAAAAAGTTATCAATAAATTCAATAGCCGCAACCACCCAGAAAAAAGCATCGAAAAAAATAGTGAAAATATTCAGAAGTGAAGAATTTAACACAGGCTTGTCATAGGACAAATGTCCCCTATTTCAACAGCCGTTGCATTGAATTTGCATCACTTCTTAAGGTGAGACCCGAATTCAGTGTTTTGGATGTGAATTAAAAATATTGTGATATTGACAAATTAAGAACTTTTATAATTTTTTATGACTTTTACCGCATTCTAAAGCTTTTCTGACACACTTGACCTAAAATATTTTCAAAAATTCCCAATTTTTCTACAATGGATTTAGCATTTTTGTCGACAAACTTTAAATAATTTGTACCATTTTGTTAATATGTACTCTGTTTTTAAATAGATTAAAACAAAAAAGTTAAAACTACCCATTAAAAATATGAAAAAAGCGTGTATTTAATGAAAAGAACTTCCTGTATAGTTAAAATAAATAAAGTCTTTGGGAGGAAATTTTTGGAAGTGCTTTAGGACAACTTCCAATTTGTTTTTTGTCATTCTCTGTGCAGTAATTAAATTTAAACTTGTCAAATCTTCTGCCTTTGGTCGTTTTTCCAAAATGCAATTCATGGAAAAGATATATACGATTATAATACGTTTTATTAAAAAAACTGTACAAAGCCTATTTTTGTGGGTTTTGTGTATACAATAAAATGGCACAAACTGTATCTGTTGCAACAAATACCTATGCCTTGGCAAAAGGTATTCTATTTTGAATAAATACTAGATTTTCGTATGTTCCAATTTTCCTTTTCTATAGTTTTGAAATTATAATCCTTTTTACCCTGTATGTAGCTCCCAAACAGGAGGATTTTGACAATGCTTTCATTACCTTCACGTAGACTACAAACCATCAAATTTCAAGATACGTGTAACGACCATATGTGTAGAAGTTATACAAAATTTGAACGTATTATAAGTTTCACTAAGATGAAGTCGTTCCATGTGTGCGTTTGTATGTAACTGTTGTGCCCCTTTTTCATTTCGGTAGAGGGGGAAGAAGTTGTTATTAACTGACCATAGTGCTATCTGGTATTTGCCCTAATGGATTTTTTGAAAGCTTACAAGTGTGTGACTTTCGCATTACACGTGTATGTAGGCTTTAGTTTTGTATTATCTTATGGTCATATATACAAAGGAGGGTCTTATGTTAGGTTAGTAAAATGAACCCGATTGTTCTGGTAACTTGCTATTGGCAATCGAAGTCACCCTCCACCAATAAGTACCACTAATTGTTCTTGAATCTACTCGAAGTGTAGTTAACTACTTAATTTAAGATGAGTATTTCTTCGAGGGAGGCGATTGGCTACTCTTAGCATTACATTTAGCATTAGAAGTATCCAAGGCTGTGGAGTCGATCCTATTTTGCTCAATTCCCGTTCCGACTCCTCATAGCACTTCAATAGTAATTCTATAATGGTGGATTCCAAAAATATACCAATAATAATTTGCCATATATACTGTGCCCTACAAAAAAAAATACATGTATTTTATGAATAGTGTTCAAAAAATTTTTCCAAACACGGGATTCATAAATTATATAAAAACAATTCATTAAATAAAAAATATATGAATGGAATTTTTAATATTATAAATGAAGTACGTATACATATTTTTGTCATTGAAAAATATTTAGTTTTACATAATATATACTAAAATCGTCATACATTACATGTAACTTTTATTTTAAATTTTGTTCGCCTGATTCTTAATGCCTGTATAATTTGTCAAAATGTATGAACCCATTTATTAAAACCCGCATTAAAGTCCAGCCAACAAAGAACATAATTTTATAATATTCTTTATAAACATGAGCACCATCGCTTCCAGTAATTATAGTTTTTTTGTAATTTTCTTTTTTACAGCAATAAATAATCTTCGAATCGCGACGGGGACTCAAACTGTACCGAAAAACTCAAACACATCAAACGCACGTGTTGCCTTCAAAACGTTATGTTTCGGTTTTATACCCTCCACCATAGGATGGGGGTATATTAACTTTATCATTCCGTTTGTAACACATCGAAATATTGCTCCAAGACCCCATAAAGTATATATATTCTGGGTCGTGGTGAAATTCTGAGTCGATCTGAGCATGTCCGTCCGTCCGTCTGTTGAAATCATTTGGTACATGGTGTTAGTATATGGTCTCTAACAACCATGCAAAAATTGGTCCATATCGGTCCACTTTTACGTATAGCCCCCATATAAACGGACCCCCAAATTTGGCTTGCGATTGCTGTAAGAGTAGCAAATTTCATCCGATCCGGCTGAAATTTGGTACATGGTGTTAGTATATGGTCTCTAACAACCATGCAGAAATTGGTCTATATCGGTCCATAATTACATATAGCCCCCATATAAACCTATCCCCCGATTTGGCTTGCGGAGCCTCTAAGAGAACCAAATTTCATCCGATCTGGCTGAAATTTGGTACATGGTGTTGGTATATATTCTCTAATGACCATGCAAAAATTGGTCCACATCGGCCCATAATTATATATACCCCCCATATAAACCGATCCCCAGATTTGACCTCCGGAGCCTCTTAGAGGGGCAAAAGTCATCCGATCCGATGACTCTTAGATGAGCAAAATTCATCCGATCCAGTTGAAATTTGGTACGTGGTGTTAGTATATAGTCTCTAACAACCATGTAAGAATTGGTCCATATCGGTCCATAATTATATATAGCCCCCATATAAATCGATCCCCAGATTTGTCCTCCGGAACCTCTTGGAGGAGCAAAATTTATCCGATCCGGTTGAAATTTGGAACATGGTGTTAGAATGTGGTCTCTAAGAAACACGCAAGAATTGGTCCATATCGGTCCATAATTATATATAGCCCCCATATAAACCGTTCCCCAGATTTGATCTCCGGAGCATCTTAGAGGAGCAAAATTCATCCGATCCGGTTGAAAGGCCGCTAATAACCATGCCAAAATTGGTCTTTATCGGTCTATAATTATATATAGCCGATCCCCAATCACACAAAAATTGGTCCATATCGGTTCATAATCATGGTTGCCACTCGAGCCAAAAATAGTCTAACAAAATTTTATTTTTATAGGAAACATTGTCAAATTGTTATTTCTATAGAAAATATTTTCCAAATTTTATTTCGATAGAAAATTTTTTACAAATTTTATTTCTATAGAAAATTTTTTCCAAATTTTACTTCCATAGAAAATGTTGTCAAAATGTTATTTCTATAGAAACTTTAAACTTAATTGTATACGTATTCAATGGGCCTTTTTAGTTTAATATATACCACGTATGGACTATGTGGTATATATTACGGTGTTAGGAAGTTTTAAGATAACTTGTCACCGCAACCCAAGTAATTCGATTGTGGATGACAGTCTTTAGTAGCTTGTATTGTATACATATGAGAGTAGCTCATTGTTGCGGCTCTCTCACGCTATGAGAAAACCAGTATTTTTTGATATATTAAGTAAAGTTCCATTAATTTTATGAAACCGTCCCTATATATTATTAAAAATTCATAATTTCATAACAAGTATTTACGAAAACATTTTTTATGAAAAAGTCCATAACTTTATAAAAATGTGTATAGAACACTAATTTTAAATTTTGACACGAATTGCAGACCAATAAATATACATAGGACACGTGTGTATAAATTGAGGCCCCATCAACAATATTTTAATATGTTCCAAGTGCAATGTCAAAGTTATGACGATAAAATGGACCAACTCAGCCCATATTCTTGTCTAACATACCGGAGCCACCGTGGTGCAATAGTTAGCATGCTCGCCCTGCATACACAAGGTCGTTGGTTCGATTCTTGCTTCGACCTAACACCAAAACATTTTTTCAGGGCTGGATTATCCCACCACAGTAATGCTGGTGACATTGCTGAGTGTTTCAATGGACCTGATATACCTTGCTTTTCCTAAGCTAATCTAAAGCCTGTTTGTGGGACACTGGATAAAATATTCAGCTAATATAAAATGTTACGCAACCTAAATTTTAGGACATGTAATTTACGTTCATTAAAATAAAATATTTAATTTTATTTTGTTTTTGTTACTGTTGGGTTTTCCTTCATTCCTTATTATCGTTTTAATTTCAGCCTAAAGCCATGCTTTGACTTAACTACAAAAGAAGCTTAACCAACAGCGGAAGTTGATGAAGAATGTGGTAATTCCGTAACGGCCGTCCATCCAACCATCTTGCAGTATAGAAGGTTTTGCCCAAATATGGTTTTAAGCTGAAATCAAAAAAATAATGATTGAAGATGAAGCCAACAATAACAAAAACTTCTTAACATCGTCTTCTAAATTGTAAAAATTGTGTAAAAAAAGGCAGATATATTGTGTAAAAAGGTAGATATATAGGGTTGTCTATAAACAATTACGAATGGATATGAATTTTTGCGTTGTAATAAGAGAGCCAGAAGTGAAATATGGAGGTCGGTTGTATATGAGCGCTATATTTGGCATCCATATAGAGCAGTGTCCCAATTTTTCCTCTTGAGTGCATAGAATTCTCAATGAGCCACGTGCTAATATTGTTTCACACAGTACAAATATCGTTTTGCTTTGCACTGCTAATCAATTTCAATTCATTGAGCAGAATCATTTAAAAAATTTGACATTATTATTTCCAAAATAGAACATAGGAACGAAGTGAATTCGAATGCGAAAAGGGGCGCAGTGCTTATATATATTTTTTTTTTTGCACTGGACAAATTTTCGGTCAATGATGTCTTAAGCCATAGATTATATAATAGGATCGTCCGAACATTTAATCTTGGTGATTTCAACATCTGCAGAAAAGGAACCAGTAGCCTGGCTATAAGGCAACTACTAACAACGGAATTTAAATCACTCCTAGATCAAAATGCTAGCACAATAAAACATGGTACCTATATTGATTGCATTTTGTTGTACACAAGCAAAATGTGAAGTGAAATACATACATAGTTGTAGTTACCTTGACGGTATGTTTACAGTTTAGTGTGTTATGCAAAAATATATGATAATATACAAACTAAAATCAAGGAATTTTTCAATAATAAATAATATAATTTTTCTGCATTTCCATGATGGTGGGTGTTTAAACTTCGGCCGGGCCGAACTTAATTCTCCTCTTACTTGTTTAATTGTATAGTAGCTAAAAAGACTTTATTTTAAAGAAGCAATTGAATCAAAGGACAGTGAAACCTCTCAAATTTGGACACTCTGAAAACCCTAAACCTTCCATGCTATATTAACACATTAACCTTTGCTATATTAACACATTAACCTCTCATATGTACACTAAAAAAATATTTACCTAATATGGAAGATTATGCAACTTAAATTTTAGGACTCAAAATTTACACAATGCTAAGGGCAAAATTCTTTAAAACAATGACATTTTAATTAAAAGAAAGTTTATAACCCTTGCTTCAAAAATTTTTTTCATTAAATTTAGGACACAAATCTTGAAATTTTGCGCCTCTATGGTGAAGTTGTAGATCTTTGAAGTAAGGTCAATTTTCCTTAAAATAAAGAAAAACATTTTTAATTTAAAGAAATCGTCTTTAACCCAACTGACATATTTAATTTTTAAATTTAAGATAAAAACGCTTCAAAAACGTTGAGACTTATTTTAAGGATTTGCATCTTTGGTTTAAAGTTTTTTTTAGCATTAAGAAAACTGTTTTTACTTTGAAGTACCTGGCATAATTTGGATTTTGAAATTGGAATTTGTTTGTACATAAATACATTTATTAATATATCGCAAAAAGAAAATAAAAACTCGATGAATGAGATCTGTGTCCAATTTTGATTTATTTAATCCTAGATTTAAAGCCAGGGATGTCCGTAAAGGTTAGGTTAGGTCTTTAGGGAAGGTCAAAATCTTTGGATCCAAGTAAATTTTTTTTTGAGTGTAGACAACTCCCAAATGTGGACAAAATGTAGGCGATCGTGAGTGTCCGTCCACATTTAAAGGTTTCACTGTAAACTGTTTTGAGTATAACAGCCGATTTATATTAACAAAATAACCTCAATTTTAATTCAAAACTTCATTCATTGCTATCTTTTTTGAACAATACATGTATTGATCTCCTTCCATTTCAAAATGTATGACATTTCCATAGCCTGGGATCAATCCTCTTAATTTGTGTACCCCTAAATCTATCGATACAAGTACAAATGCCCCCCTTGAGTTTGCATAAATGTCAGCCTATCAGTACGTACTTAATAGATGTGTTGATAGTTTATACCGAAAAGCCTTTTCCAGCCTTTGAACATCATACATGTAATTGCAATGTTTTAAAAGCCACATAATCGTTTTTGTGGCATATATATAAAATCGTCCACACACACACACAAACACCAATGTCAATATAAAATTTTTATATTTATTCAATCGAATTGTTTTCTTATTCCATTATCGATAAGTTGTTTGTCCTGCGTTAAAATGTCGATATGGATGGGACGTGGACAATATAGTTCCATATATCGTTATGCAAATGCTTTAATGAATTGTAGAAATGAGATTTTAAGCCGGAAAACCGACGAGGAGGAAATTATAACCGTCGTTAACTGCATTATTTATGATTACATTTGCTAGAGAGGTTTGTGTGTGCCACAATATTTTTATCTCATAAGTTAAATTCATAATTTTGTTAATGAAATAAAAGACCGACGAATGTCAAAATAAAATCCATTAAAGGACCATCATAAATCATGTTTGTATGACTTCGACGAAGTTTATTCAATATTGTTGATATCTCAAAAAAAAAAGGTTATGCGGCTTCTTTAAAATAAATACATTTTTAGCGACCTACTCGTTTGTGACTTTAAATCTATGATCAATAAAATTAAAATAGAGACTTCATTTATGAAATAGTGATTCTCTTTTCGCGGTATATTAATAAAGATATTGACGTACAAACAAATTACAGTTTCAAAAACAAGTAAGTAAAGTCTAGTCAGGGCCGACTATATTATACCCTTCACCAATATTTCGACCAAAATTTGTGTTACCATCTCAACTTCTTCAAATTTATTGGGAGTTATTATGAAGGTTTATATTACCACACTGAAAAAAAAGCATGATCGGTTCCAAAGAGTTTGTCTTTACTTTAAAAATTTTGGTATTGATTCCGAGCCAAAGAAGCGGAGAATACAAATAAGGATACTTTTAAGCCACAATTTTCTTTTAAATTTGAGTTTTGTGTACTTGCAGCAAATTTTAACTATTTTCGTTTTTTGCGCTTGTTTTCTTCATATGCTATCAAAGTCCTTTAAACACGAGTTAGCGACAACTTTATTTTCCAAATTTAGACTCGACTTCCAGTGAAAATTATGCTATGTTTCAAGTAAAAAACGCCTTTAAAATAAAGTGTTGAAAAACGTGTCCTATATTTGAACGATTTTTTGCTTTGTAGTCAAGATGCAAAAAGACAACAAATTTAAAGACTATTTCATTCATTTTAAAGAATTTTGCTGAATTATTAAAGTCAATTAGCCCAAAAATAATTTCGTTCATGTTATGATACCCATTTTTAAAATCACTTAATTATAAGGACAATACGACTTCATTGAAAAGTTTATCGAATTTTGGACAGAGAAAAAAACTTTATATTAGAGAAATGCATCTTCTATTCAAAGCAAAATTTGCATTCGTATTTTAAAGACATGAAATCTTTGACCTCACGACAATATTTGTTTCAGTGCGTATACAAACATTTATATCTTAACTGATTTGGGGACAATTTTTGTACTTCTACAAAATCTCTATAATTAAAATTTAAATCGGCTAAAGCCCTGGGATGAAACACAACGTTAGTAAGAAAATATAAATCGATAGCAATTTTAATGCAATTGTACAAAAGAGCATTTATGATTTATCGGGCGATACATATGTACTCGAGATATAGGACAATTTGAGTAAATAATATTTACAATGTTTTCTACTTAGCAGTGGCGATTTTTGGATTTAGGATATTGGTTAGATCCAAGATATGTGGTCAGTTGTGGGTTGTGATATATTATTTGGCAAAGTGGGGCGATATTTTCTCAAGTCGGAGCCTTATTTAAAACTCAACCGTTCTGTGGAAAGCCTGGCATTAAAGTGTGCAGGATATGACTACGATATGGGGAAATTATAGCAGAACTTTGTGTAAAATGAGGGTATTTTGGCCATATTTGTAGAAACCGGAAGAGCAAATATATGGAGGCTTTAAATCAGAACCAAATTAGATCAGACTTGAAACACTTAAATAGCATATTAAGTATATTCTCTATCGAATCTATCATGTCAATTGGAGGAAAATCCCATTGAAAATGGGTCTATAATATGAAACATTCTACCCTATTTTCTCAACTCTGGTGTACACCCTCAAAAAAATCGCTTCTTTAACATACACAGTCTCACATAAGTTTACATACCCTTGAGGTTTTTACCTTACAACTAAACATGTTTCTTGTTGTTGTTTATAATCCAGACTAAAAACATCTTCTTGAAAATGGACAAATACTTTGTTTTTCAAATTAATCTACAAAATCTAAAGCATATATATGCATATTTTATCATATTTTAATAATTAAAGAAAATACAATTTCTTAAACCGTATGTAAACTTGTGTAAGACTGTGTATGTTCCAAACATATTTTGCAAGAAGCACATATATTATTGGATACTGCCGAAACATTAATATGTTTGTTTTATGTGAATATACTATATGTTTGGAAGCATTTTGAGCCCAAAAATATTATATGCTTGGAAGAATTTTTCCCAAAGACGATTGTGCTCATTGCCTAACATACTCGTAATTTTCACTTCCTCGAAATATTTTAGTTCTTGGCACCTTTTTCTGTAATACAAATAATGTTGAAGAAATTATTCACTTTTATATTTTTTTTTAAATTTTACCTTTCGCCTGCACGGAGAATCTAACCGAGGACTATACAGTTTGTAAGCCAACAAACTACCCACTGGACTACGTAGCTGTTATAGTCACCAGTAGATAATTATCGTTATAAGTTACACTTATATAGCATAGTTTGCAGCGCCCAAGAGCCCATGCAAACATAACATTATTTAACAGAAACATATATTTGTTTGCCACGTGGACTCTCCCTGCAACTCTCCCGGTTTCCATCTCTATTTCTTTCTCTATACTCTCTCTGTCGCTTTGAATAAAATATCACAACATATGTATGTTTAGTCGAAATTTGTAAATTTATATATGTTTGCATTCACACATATGATTTTTATGAAACATTCATGTCCGAAACATAATATATTCTAACATATTAACATAGATGTACCAAACATTTAGTGTTAGTTTAGGAACATTCCTTGTTTGCACTTAAATATATTGTGTTTTAAAATTGTGCCCGAAACACATTTTGTTTATATCAGAACATATGAAAAACATATTTTTCTAAGAGTGTACATATATATGGGAGCTATATCTAAGTCTAAACCGATTTTACCAAATTTAACATGCGTAGTTAGAATAATAATTCTGCCATCTCTGCAAAATTTCACGTAAATGGGAGGATAACTTTGGCCACCGTGGTAACATGAGTGTAAATCGCACGATAGATATATACACGGACAAAAAATGCTGTTTTTCATATGTTTGGATGTAAAAATTATATGTTTGGAACTCAAATTTTTTAACACAATATTTTTAAGTGCAAGTATATAATGTTCACAAACTAGCATAACATGTTTGGGACATATATGTTTATATGTTAGAACATATTATGTTTGGGACATAAAATGTTTATAAATATAATATGCTTAGATGCAAACATATATTAATTTAGAAATAGCCTATAAACATAAAGGGTGATACGGTCAAAATTTGGTCAAGGGAAAACGCGTGTAAATCGGTGAAATCGTTTATTTAAAAAATCAAATTAAATTTCTTTTTCAAGTTCAATTAGTATAAAATTCAGGAAAAATATTCAGTTAGACTTTTGCTTTTCCAAATCCGAATTGCCGGGCCTCACGCTTGACACCTGCCATCAGATTTTGTACAGCCACCTTGTCCACCTTCTTCGCCGCAGAAAGCCAGTTTGCCTTGAACTGCTGCTCGTACTTAGCAGTTTTTTTGGTCTTCTTTAGGTTCCGCTTGACAATAGCCCAGTATTTCTCAATTGGGCGGAGCTCTGGCGTGTTGGGAGGGTTCTTGTCCTTGGGAACCACCTGCACGTTGTTGGCGGCGTGCCATTACGGTAAAAAGGCCATGGCGGCGTACTCCATGGCCTTTTTACCGTAATGGCAAGATGCCAAATCCGGCCAAAACAGTACGGAACAACCGTGTTTCTTCAGGAAAGGCAGCAGACGTTTATTCAAACACTCTTTCACGTAAATTTCTTGGTTGACAGTCCCGGAAGCTATGAAAATGCTGCTTTTCAAGCAACAGGTACACACCAGATATTTCTTTGCGAACTTTGACAGTTTTATGTGCTTCAAAATATCTGCTACCTTTCCCCTTCCTTTTGCCGTATAAAACTCCTGTCCCGGAAGCTGCTTGTAGTCGGCTTTGGCGTAGGTTTCGTCGTAGGTTTCGTCGTCCATTACCACGTAGTCAAACTTCGTCAGCATCGTCGTGTACAGCCTCCGAGACCGCGCTTTGGCCGTCGTAGTTTGTTTATCATCTCGATTTGGAGTCACTACCTTCTTGCAAGTCGATAGTCCGGCTCGTTTTTTGGCTCGATGCACGCTTGTAGACGATACACCCAGCTTATTTGCGGCATCTCGGAGAGAGAGGTTAGGGTTTCGCTTGAAACTACCGGCAACTCTCTTTGTCGTCTCAGCGGCTTCTGGTTTTCGATTTCCCCCCGATCCAGACTTCCTGGCTGTCGACAAACGTTCCCCAAACACTTTAATTACATTTGTAACGGTTGATTTGGAAACTTTTAGCGATTTTGCCAGCTTTGCGTGCGAGTAGCTCGGATTTTCGCGATGCGCGAGCAAAATTTTGATACGCTGCTCTTCTTGCTTGGACGGCATTTTGACAACTGAAGAGTGAATTCCAAAATCAAAATAGGAGCAACATTCTACACGCACACACCTTCAAAATGAGGGGTGTTCAGGTTTTTAAATGCAAAATTGAAAGAAATACGTCAAGTTTATATTGACCAAATTTTGACCTATCACCCTTTATAACATACGTGTTTCGAAAGAGAAACTTAGAGAGTACACTATAAGTAAAATAATGGAAGTAATCAATTGAAGTCTTAAACATATATCCACACAAAGAAAATTTCATTAAAATTTTTACTACCAGTGTATGCCCTAAGGTGAAACATAGTATGTTTGAACAATACAAACAATATTTTGTTTGGACCAATCCTGAAAATATAAGTTATATATATGTTATAGAAGCCATTTTTTTGAGGGTGTATGAGCCGATTTCAACCAAATTTGCACACTTCCCGATACTATTAAACGTACTCCTTGTGCAAAATTTGAAGCAAGTCAGGGCAAAACTCTGGCTTTTGTGGCCATATAAGTCCAAATCGCGTGATAGATATATATGGGAGCTATATCTAAATATGAACCGATTTCAACCAAATTTGCACACTTACCGATAGTATTAAACGTACTCCTTGTGCAAAATTTGAAGCAAGTCAGGGCAAAATTCTAGCTTTTGAGGCCATATAAATGCAAATCGGACGAAAGATATATATGGGAACTATATTTAAATCTGAACCGATTGTAACTAAATTTGGCACAATTAACGATACAATTAAACATACTCGCTGTGCAGCTATATCCAAATCTGAACCGATTTTTTCAAAATCAATAGCGATTGTCTTTGTGCCACAGTAAAACTCTGTACAAAATTTGAGGACGATCTGACTTAAACTGCGAGTTGTACTTTGCACACAAAATTACATATACAGAATGACGGACGGACATCGCTAAATCGACTCAGAATTTAATTCTAAGACGATCGGTATACTAAATGATGGGTCTCAAATTTTTCCGTCTTGGCGGTACATACATTATTATTATTATACCCTGTACCACAGTAGTGGCGAAGGGTATAAAAACGAATGAGGAAAACGAGTCTGTGCGAACATAGCATAAGTCTTAGGATTCTATGAAAAGTCTGCAATAACAGTGAGTGGGATATGACTACAATATCGGAATCATCACTAAAATTGTGTGTAAAATGTGGGCAATTTGCGTATATTTGCATAGATCGAAAATCAGGCGTACATATGCCTGGGAGATATATCTAAATGTTACCTGGCATGAACAAAATTTGGTACATATTGCTAAAATGTTAATTTTACTCTCAGTACAAAAGTTCAAGTAACTCGGAATGAAACTTTGGCCTCCATGAATTCCTGCACTTCATTCCCTGAAAACGTGAGCGAAAATATAGCAAAATCCTTGGAATTACCGCGATCCCATTGTGGAGAAAATCCTACAATTCTGACCCAAAATAGATACTTGTGCCAAATTGGATTTAGTCGATTGGACTAAAAATGCGACGTAGACTAGGATTAGAAAAATATGTTTACAGACAGACCGACAAGACTATATCGACTCAGAAACACAGACAAAACAAACACAACAGAAAATTCAAATCCAAATTTTACCTTTATACCCATCGATGTAGAATTATTCAATCCAATGTTCAATATCACATCCCACAGTAGTGCCGTAATCCTTATCAATGGTATTTATATTTTTATTCAATGTATTTAAATTAAATTGCTTCAGATTTCTTCATTGTTTCCTCTCTATTATTCGTGAAATAGTCAAATATCCTTTCATTAACAAATCCTTGCTACAATGAAACTAAGTGTATTAGAAATTTATCTATGTTGCTATCCACGTTGAAAGAGAGGGCTATGCGCCCCAGCCCTAATAGAACATTTCTTGCCCATTACTAGTTGCAGTTTGATGTTGCATGAAGTGTGCTACTCTGTTGTCATAGTTGCAGAATAATGATTGTGATAGTGTTGGTGGATCTCTACTTAAGAACTGTTACAGAATAGTGAAAACTTTAACACCATTACCAACGCAACAGGAAATGATGACAGCGAATGAATGAAATGAAAGCGAGATGTCTTGTATTCCGTGTTCATTATCTACGTAGATTGTTGCCCTAACGAAATTCGACGAGACACAATATAAAAGCCAATATCTTACGTTACAAAGCATTCAAAGAAAACATTGTTATGGGTCTAAAGTTACATTTTAAGGAAATTATATACGTAAGTAAACAATGTGATGACGATGTAGTTGTAGCTTAAGTATCAGGAAATTTTCTATGTAAAATTGGATACATCACCAATTTCCTTTTCATATCTGACAGGGGAGTCATTTTTTTTTTATAAAGCGATATTTTCAAATATTTGGGAGTATTTTTATATAGAACGGGCTAAACTCCCCAGCTATTCTGATGGTCTATTTTTTCGTGAATATGAATAATACCAATACAGTGAAACCTCTCAAACTTGGACACTCTGAAAACCGGACACCTCCCAAATGTGGACAGTTGTCTGGCCACGTTTGCTATATTAACACATTAAAATTAACCTCTCATACCTGGACACCTCTCAAGTGCCAACTTGGGTGTCCACCTTTCAGAGGTTTCACTGTATTTACAATCTACGACATTTGTGGGACTATAAATCGAAGCAGTGAAAATAAAGAAACACTTGCTCCTTCTAATAAGTACAACTTGGATTGGGGATAAAAATAATTGTATATCGGATTTTTGTCAAATTTTTGGAGTCTACTTTTTGAAGTCTTAAAGTTCGTATAACCGACTTTTATTATTTGAAATTCAAGTCAAATAGCCTTTTAAAGAAAAAAAAACTGAAAAGTCTACTTTGGATTAAAATCAAGGTTTTATTTTATTTTTATAGACCATTTTGTCAAAATTTTATATCTGTAGAAAATTTGGTCAACATTTTATTTCTGTCCTCCGGTTGGTACGGTTGGCGTTAATGCCAACTGAACTTTATTTTGGTTCATGAGTTGATTTTAGTTAAATTTTAGCCAATGTTTTTGCTAACTATAATGATGTGAACTAAAAATAAGAAAAAGTTGTATACATATAGTGCACAATTCTACTAAAAAAGAAAATAATTCATATTTTCCTCAAATAGGAGAAGTTTGCTTAAATTGTGTTCATAAGTCTCTCAAATGACTAAATTTTACTTAAAATGTTACCTATCTGGAACTTCGTACAGTACTAAAGGCATCTTTTATCAAGTTTAAATCCAATTTTTTACTTCAACATATTAAATTTTCTTAACCAACAGAAAAAATTTATATCTTAAACAAGTATATACGGCCGTAAGTTCGGCCAGGCCGAATCTTATGTCACCTCCACCATGGATTGCGTTGAAACTTCTACGAAAGAATGTCATCCACAATTACTTGGGTTGTGTGGTTCTAAATTGTGAGTTAGTCCATACGTGGTATATATTAGACAAACAAGTTAGGTATAGGTAAGTCTACAAATAATTACGAATCGATATGGACTTTCGCAAGGTACGTAGAGAGCCAGAATTGATATATGGGGGGTCGCTCATATGGGGGCTATATATATACAATTATGGACTTGATATGGACCAAGTTTTGTGTGATTGGGGATCGATTTATCTGAGGGCTATATATAACTATATATAACTTCAACTGACTCGGATGAAATTTGCTCCTCCAAGAGGCTCCAAAACCAAATCTCGGGATCGGTTTATACGGGAGCTATATATAATTATGGACTGATATGGACCACTTCTGGCATGGTTGTTAAATATCATATACTACTACCACGTACCAAATTTCAACCAGATCGGATGAATTTTGCTTCTCCAAAAGGCACCGGGGGTCAAATCTGGGGATGGGTTTATATGGGTGCTATATATAACTATGGACTGATATGAACCAATTCCTGCATGGTTGTTGGATATCATATACTAACATCACGTACCAAATTTCAACCGAATCGGATGAATTTTGCTCTTCCAAGGGGCTCCGGAGGTCAAATCTGGGGATCGGTTTATATGGGGCCTATATATAATTATGGACCGATTTCGACCAATTTTTGCATGGGTGTTTGAGGCCATATATTAACATCACGTACCAAATTTCAACTGAATCAGATGAATTTTGGTCTTCCAAGAGGCTCCGGAGGTCAAATCTGGTGATCGGTTTATATGGGGGCTATATATAATTGTGGACCGAAGTGTATCAGTTTTTGCATGGTTGTTAGAGACCATATAATAACACCATGTACCAAATTTCAGCCGCATCGGATGAAATTTGCATCTCTTAGAAGATTCGCAAGCCAAATTTGGGGGTCCGTTTATATGGGGGCTATACGTAAAAGTGGACCGATATGGCCCATTTCCAATACCATCCGACCTATATCAATAACAACTACTTGTGCCAAGTTTCAAGTCGATAGCTTGTTTCGTTGTGAAAGTTAGCGTGATTTCAACAGACGGACGGACGGACATGCTCAGATCGACTCAGAATTTCACCACGACCCAGAATATATATACTTTATGGGGTCTTAGGGCAATATTTCGATGTGTTAAAAACGGAATGACAAAGTTAATATACCCCCATCCTATGGTGGAGGGTATATTTATTTATTTATTTATATATTTCCAATCATAATGAAAATATATGGTGGAGGGTATAATAAGAAAAAGTTGTATACATATAGTGCACAATTTTACTAAAAAAGAAAATAATTCATATTTACCAAATGGGAGAAGTTTGCTTAATTTGTGCTCATAAGTCTCTCAAATGAGTAAATTTTACTTAAAATTGTACCTGTCTGGAACTTCGTACAGTGCTAAAGACATCTTTTATCAAGTTTAAATCCAATTTTTTCCTTCAACATATGAAATTTTCTTAACCAACAGAAAAAAATCATATCTTAAATAAAATTTCTTCAATTTGACAAAAAAGTATTAGTTCATTTGTAACATGTTGCCATTAGAAAACAACATGTTGGTGGTCATATGAATATAAATCGTACGTAAGATATATAATATATCTTTATCTAAATCTAAACTTATTTCAACAAATTCAAATTCAGTATGCATATTTATAATGTTAATTCTACTTCTTGTGAAAAATTTCACGTAAATCGGGGAAAAACTTTGGCCTCTGGGGCGCTTGGAGTGTAAATCGGGCGAAATCTATATAAGGGAACTAGATATATCTAAATCTGAACCAATTTCAATCAAATTTGGTATACACTGTTAGAATGGTAATTTTACTCTCTGCGCTCGTTCACGTAAATCGAAATAAAACTATGACCTCTGTGGTCATATAAGTGCATATCGGGCGAAAAATATATACGGGAGATATATCTAAATCTGGACCGGTTTGACTGATATTCTGCAAAATTTACGAGACTCACAAAAATTTGAACATACGAAATTAAAGGAAGGTCGGTTGATAAATTAATCATTTATGATCAGATCGGTTATAACTGTATGTGGCAGCCTTTTCTGAATCTGAACCGATTTTTTCCAATCAATAGGGATCGTCTTTGAGATGAAGGAAGACCCTATGCCAAATGTGAACGACCCGACTAAAATTGCGAGCTGGACTTTGCACACAAAAGTACATCAATAGACAGACGGACAGACAGACGTACATCGCTAAATCGATTCAAAATTTAATTCTAAGATGATCGGCATACTAAAAGATAGGTCTATGCATAAACTTATTATCAGTTTTGCCAGAATTGTTTCACCAAAAATCACTAGATTTGCCCAAAAAAAGCTAAAAAAAAGTTTAAAAATTCTAAAAAATAGCTAGAAAAAAGCTAATTTTTTGTATCAAAAGTTACTTTTTTGATTGAAATTTAGCAAACTTTAAGGCTTTTATTTCACTTAAAATGCATATTATTTTAATTGTATTCATTTTAATTCTACTTCTGTCAGACTATAATAATATTTAAATCATATTAGCTCTGTTTGCGTACTCGATACATTTTGATTACTAGCACAAATTTTTACTGGTAGTCCTTCGTTTACATTTCACAGTAAAAACATTTTTCCCAGTAAAAACTTGCAATTATCAGCTGGTTAATCATCAACAAATCCAATTGCACTAGCATTAGAAAATATAAATATCTTTCGTTTTAATTGGTTTAAAACCGCTGAATTAATGATAAATTCGTAAACGTGTACACTTATACTACACTGAAAAAAATATTGTCGTGAGGTCAACGATTTCATGTCTTTAAAATACGAATACAAATTTTGCTTAGCATAGAAGACGCATTTTTCTAAAATAAAGTTATTTTCCTTGTCCAAAAGTCGATAAACTTTTCAATGAAGTCGTATTGTCCTTATAATTATTTGATTTAAAAATGGGTATCTTAACATGAAAGAAAAAATGTATAGGCTAAGGTCATCTTGACTTTAATAATTCTGAAAAATTCTTTAAATTTAATGAAATTGTCTTTAAATTTGTTGTCTTTTGGCATCTTGACTACAAAGAAAAAAATCGTTCAAATATAGCACATGTTTTTCAAC
Organism: Haematobia irritans; assembly: GCF_050003625.1. Taxonomy (NCBI): domain Eukaryota; kingdom Metazoa; phylum Arthropoda; class Insecta; order Diptera; family Muscidae; genus Haematobia; species Haematobia irritans. The sequence continues at coordinate 126,593,176 of NC_134397.1, forward strand.
ACTTTATTTTAAAGAAGTTTTTTACTTCAAACATAGCATAATTTCTACTGCACCCTCAAAAAAAATCGCTTCTCTAACATATGTTCCAAACATATTTTGCAGGAAACACATATATTATTGGATACTGCAGAAACATTAATATGTTTGTTTTATCTGAGCGTATTATATGTTTGGAAGCATTTTGAGTCCAAAAATAGTATATGTTTGGAAGAATTCCCCAAAGAAGATTGTGCTCATTCCCTCACATAATTTTCACTACCACGAAATTTTTGAGTTCTTCGCATCTTTTTCTGTAATACAAATATGCTGTTTTTTCTTTCAAATGTCTATTCTCTTGGTTCCGAATGTATATTCTCTTTATTCTGAATACTCATTCTAATATTCAAATTAAATAGTAATTAGACTTAAGCATATAAAATTTTTGGCCTTATCATGAAACAGTTTTCCGAACCAACATACAAGCGGTTTCACAGAAATTGCTCTCATTTCATTCTATCGCTGTGTTATGTTGATATCTTTTTATTCAACCATCCCGGTTTCCATCTCTATTTATTTCTCTATACTAACTCTCTCTCTCTCTCTGGCGCTCTTTGAATAAAGTATCACAACATATATATGTTTACTCGAAATTTGTAAATTTATATATGTTTACATTCACACATATTATTTTTATGAAACATTCATGCCCCAAACATAATATATTCTAACATATTAACATATGTGTCCCAAACATTTTGTGTTAGTTTAGGAACATTACATGTTTGCACTTAAATATATTGTGTTTAAAAATTGTGCCCGAAACACATTTTGTTTATATCGGAACATATTAAAAACATATTTTTCTAACAGTGTGGAAGTCGAGTCCTAATTTGGAAAATAAAGTTGCCGTTAACTCGTACTTAAAGGACTTTGATAGCATATGAAGAAAAAAAGCTGAGAAAGCGAAAAATTAAATTTTGTTTCCTAGAAGCAAGTACACAAACCCTAAATTTAAAAGAGAATTGTGTCTTAAAAGTATCCTTACTTGTATTCTCCGCTTCTTTGGCTCGAAATCAATACCAAATTTTTTAAAGTAAAGACAAAGTCTTTGGAACCGAGTATGCTTTTTTTCAGTGTAATTATACCCAAGAGAATAAAACCCATTCTTACTATCTTGCAAGTTTATACTGAATAACTTTTATTGGAAAATTAACTAAACAAACCTATTGTTGTCCAATATTCGTAAAAATAAATCCATTCCATTACCCTCTAATGCCCCAATTTTTTCTTACATACACTGAAAAAAAGCATGTCCGGTTCCAAAGATTTTGTATACTAATGATTTTGGTATTGATTGGGAGTCACCGTGGTGCAATGGTTAGCATGCCCGCCTTGCATACACAAGGTCGTGGGTTCGATTCCTGCTTCGACCGAACACCAAAAAGTTTTTTCAGCGGTGGATTGTCCCACCTCAGTAATGCTGGTGACATTTCTGAGGGTTTCAAAGCTTCTCTAAGTGGTTTCAGTGCAATTTGCAAGGCGGTTCGGACTCGGCTATAAAAAAAGGTCCCTTATCATTGAGCTTAACATAGAATCGGGCAGCACTCAGTGATAAGAGAGAAGTTCACCAATGTGGTATCACAATGGACTGAATAGTCTAAGTGAGCCTGATACATCGGGTTGCCACCTAACCTAGCCTAAACTAACCTTGGTATTGATTCCGAATTGGAATTTATTCGTGTTTTCAGTTTTTTCTTCATAAAAACGCGCTAACGACAATTTAAATTTCCAAATTCAGACTCGACTTCAAGTAGAAATTATTCTATGTATACATTTTTAAAATAAAGTGTTGAAAAACATATTCTATTTTTGAACGCTTTTTTTGTTTGTTGTCAAGATACAAAAACTCCACAAATTTAAAGACTTTTTCTTTAATTTTAAGAATTTTTTAAAATTTACCCTAGCCTTCTTTCATGTAAAGATATCCATTTTTAAGTTGTATCACTTAACTACAAGGACAAAACGACTTTATAGGCTTTTGGACAAGGAAAAAATTTTATATTAGAGAAATCCACAAATGCTATTATAACCAAAATTCGCGTTCGTATTTTAAGGACATGAAGTCTTTGGTCTCGCGACAATATTTTTTCAGCGTACAAAACAATTCAAATCTACTATTTTAATTTAGTAATATCATAATAAATTTAGAATATTATAATAACATTAAAAGGATAAACGAGTCAAATGCTAATATTCTAAATGTAATGTTTCAATTGAGCTTTGAAATATGTGGAAAACTTATTCTGGCAACAAGGCTTAGATAGAAAACCCCGTTTTATCCATATTTCAATAGAAACATGTCGAAAATAAAAAAAAAAACAAAAATAGCTAAAACGGTTATGGAAAAAAGCCAGAAAAAAAGCTAAATTAATTTTTTCCGCTAAACGACTTCAAATAAAGCCAAATCTAGCGGGAAAATAGCTAAATTGGCAACGTTGCTTATTATACATTGTACCACAGTAGTGGTAGTTTAAATCTCTTATTAGAAACTTGAAACTATTCTGAGTTGTCGCGAACTTACCGTTTTGATTTTTTGTGAAGGTTTCCGTCTCATTTGGTAAGCGTCCATTTACGATTGTCGAACACAAAATTTTTGTATTGCGTTCGTTCTTATGCCACAAAAATACCCTGTTCAAAATTTCATTGACGATCGGAATCCTGCGAAGCATAAATACATGGACGAACACCAAGGTCCTAATCGACGAAGAAGGTGATTTTTTATCGATCGATATTTTTTTGTTGTGTCTTAAATCAATATTTTTGTAGTTACATTTTTTGCAGATCAAAGTTATTATACCATAACCACTATTTGGTTTATAAACCACATTGAGATTAAAATAAGTACAAATTGCACTAAAATCAAGCGCACATCGTTCTTGAAACAAGCATGGTAGGATTATATTCACGAATAAACAAGTGAGTAAAGTAGAAAGTCGGACGGGGCCGATTATATCATACCCTAAACCACCCCTACTGAATTAGTAAACATAAGCATTTGTGGGGTATCATTGGTATAGGTTTTGAAGAACATAAAGGGGGGTACATGTTTATGGGTGTCTTGTCACAATCTGAGCAGAAATGTCTAATATTACGAGCTATGGTTTATTTTGCACGAAAAGAGTTAGTATGCCTCTAATATTGAGTCCATTATTAAAAAAGAGGAAATCGGTCAATTAGTTGTGGGTAATAAATCCAAATTTCTGCAAATAGGGCAATAGATTTATGTAAGAGCTACATGAAAGTCTAAATACGATCAGCTAGTACATCAAAATTTGAAATTTGAATAACATAGGTTAATAAATAAGAGTATTATGGCCAAATACGACAAAATCGAGCGATGCATATATATTGGACCTATATCTAAATCTAAACCAATTTGTATAATATTTTGCAGGTATGATTGATACCACAGAAGGTCACATTGTGTAAAATTTGAGTACGATCAGTTAATAAATGAGGCCCCTATGGTCAAAAATAAGGTTATTAGGGGCAAATTTTTCAAACTCGGGCGATAAATATGTATGGGAGCTATTTCTAAATTTGAACCGATTTCTATGAAATTTTGCACATACAGTTAGTGCTATAGAAGATCACATTTAGCCAACCTTGTTTACGATCGGTTGATAAATAAGGGTTTTACGGCTAAATTTGGCAAAATCGGGCGATACATATATATGGGAGCTATATCTAAATCTGAACCGATTTCGATGAAATTTCGCACATACAGTTAGAGCTATAGAAGATTAGATTTAGCCAACTTTGAGTACGATCGGTTGATAAATAAGGGTTTTACGGCCAAATTTGACCAAATCGGGCGATACATATATATGGGAGCTATATCTAAATCTGAACCGATTTCGATGAAATTGCGCACATACAGTTAGAGGTATAGAAGATTATATTTAGCCAACTTTGAGCACAATCGGTTGATAAATAAGGGTTTTACGGCCAAATTTGGTAAAATCGGGCGATACATATATATGGGAGCTATATCTAAATCTGAACCGATTTCGATTATTTTTGGAACATATTGTCAGTACCATAAAAGATTAGAGTAAGCCAAGTTTTAGTAAGATCGCTTAATAAATAAGGTTTTTATGCACAAATTTGGGAAAATCGGGCGATACATATATATGGGAGCTATATCTAAATCTGAACCGATTTAGATGAAATTTTGCACACTTAAAGAACGATGAAAAAGATTACTTTTTGCCAAATTTGGTGACGATCCGTTTGAAAACAAACGCAACGTGACCCCATTTGTCGAAATCGGGCGATACATATATATGGGAGCTATATCTAAATTTGATCCGATTTCTTCCAAATTCAATTGCGTTCGTCCTTGTTCCCAAAAAAATCCTTGTACAAAATTTCATCAAAATCGGTTAATAATTGCGACCGGAATCCTGTGAACAACAAATACATCGACAGACGGACGGACGGACGTACGGACACCAAGCGCTAGATCGACTCAGGAGGTGATTCTGAGTCGATCGGTATATATTTTATGGGGTCTATAATCAATATTTCTGGTAGGCACATTTTTTGGCCGATCAAACTTATTATACCCTGACCACTATGTGGTTTAGGGTATAAAAAGATTGATCCAAGCCTTGATTCCGCTTAAAACAAGTTAGTTTTGGCTCAAGTTAAGCGCTAATAGGGTTTAATATAAGCTTAAATGCGGATTGAATCAAGTACTGATTAGGATTGAATAGAGCTTCACTAGGCTTGAATCAAGCACTTTCCGTACTAAAGGGTGATTTGTTAAGAGCTTGATAACTTTTTTTTTAAAAAAACGCATAAAATTTGCAAAATCTCATCGGTTCTTTATTTGAAACGTTAGATTGGTCCATGACATTTACTTTTTGAAGATAATTTCATTTAAATGTTGACCGCGGCTGCGTCTTAGGTGGTCCATTCGGAAAGTCCAATTTTGGGCAACTTTTTCGAGCATTTCGGCCGGAATAGCCCGAATTTCTTCGGAAATGTTGTCTTCCATAGCTGGAATAGTTGCTGGCTTATTTCTGTAGACTTTAGACTTGACGTAGCCCCACAAAAAATAGTCTAAAGGCGTCAAATCGCATGATCTTGGTGGCCAACTTACCGGTCCATTTCTTGAGATGAATTGTTCTCCGAAGTTTTCCCTCAAAATGGCCATAGAATCGCGAGCTGTGTGGCATGTAGCGCCATCTTGTTGAAACCACATGTCAACCAAGTTCAGTTCTTCCATTTTTGGCAACAAAAAGTTTGTTAGCATCGAACGATAGCGATCGCCATTCACCGTAACGTTGCGTCCAACAGCATCTTTGAAAAAATACGGTCCAATGATTCCACCAGCGTACAAACCACACCAAACAGTGCATTTTTCGGGATGCATGGGCAGTTCTTGAACGGCTTCTGGTTGCTCTTCACTCCAAATGCGGCAATTTTGCTTATTTACGTAGCCATTCAACCAGAAATGAGCCTCATCGCTGAACAAAATTTGTCGATAAAAAAGCGGATTTTCTGCCAACTTTACTAGGGCCCATTCACTGAAAATTCGACGTTGTGGCTCGTTAGTAAGTCTATTCATGATGAAATGTCAAAGCATACTGAGCATCTTTCTCTTTGACACCATGTCTGAAATCCCACGTGATCTGTCAAATACTAATGCATGAAAATACTAACCTCAAAAGAATCACCCTTTAAAAGGAAGCACAAACACGATTGGAAATTTCTAAAATTAAGAAATCTATACTTAATATTAAATTAAGAATTTTCTTCTTGGATTTGACACCGCTTCGGCTTGAATCAAGTACACTTTTCTCTATTAGTTTTTTAGGTGTAGGGTATAAAAAAAGAATACAAATTCGATAAATGGAAAATGTATCGTAATTTTAATTGAATAGAGTACAGTTTTAATGCTATATAGCTTTATAAAAAATATATTTTAAAGGAGCTGCATCTTTGGCTCGGAACTAAAAGTTACTTCAATTTAAAGATTTTAACCTTAGCAAGCGTATTTGGGTATTGTCATTACGTACACTGAAAAAAAAGTTTACTTCGATTTAAAGATTTTACCTTTTCCTTAAGTAAAGGGTGATTCTTTTGAGGTTAGGATTTTCATGCATTAGTATTTGACAGATCACGTGGGATTTCAGACATGGTGTCAAAGAGAAAGATGCTCAGTATGCTTTGACATTTCATCATGAATAGACTTACGATCTGCCACAACGTCGAATTTTCAGTGAATGGGCCCTAGAAAAGTTGGCAGAAAATCCGCTTTTTTATCGACAAATTTTGTTCAGCGATGAAGCTCATTTCTGGTTGAATGGCTACGTAAATAAGCAAAATTGCCGCATTTGGAGTGAAGAGCAACCAGAAGCCGTTCAAGAACTGCCCATGCATCCCGAAAAATGCACTGTTTGGTGTGGTTTGTACGCTGGTGGAATCATTGGCCCGTATTTTTTCAAAGATGCTGTTGGACGCAACGTTACGGTGAATGGCGATCGCTATCGTTCGATGCTAACAAACTTTTTGTTGCCAAAAATGGAAGAACTGAACTTGGTTGACATGTGGTTTCAACAAGATGGCGCTACATGCCACACAGCTCGCGATTCTATGGCCATTTTGAGGGAAAACTTCGGAGAACAATTCATCTCAAGAAATGGACCGGTAAGTTGGCCACCAAGATCATGCGATTTGACGCCTTTAGACTATTTTTTGTGGGGCTACGTCAAGTCTAAAGTCTACAGAAATAAGCCAGCAACTATTCCAGCTTTGGAAGACAACATTTCCGAAGAAATTCGGGCTATTCCGGCCGAAATGCTCGAAAAAGTTGCCCAAAATTGGACTTTCCGAATGGACCACCTAAGACGCAGCCGCGGTCAACATTTAAATGAAATTATCTTCAAAAAGTAAATGTCATGGACCAATCTAACGTTTCAAATAAAGAACCGATGAGATTTTGCAAATTTTATGCGTTTTTTTAAAAAAAAAAGTTATCAAGCTCTTAACAAATCACCCTTTAGTTTGATATTGATTTCGTTTTTCTAATTTTTAAACATTTTCTGCTCTAAGTCTTTGGTGGATGGTATGTAAGCTAAGATCGAGTAAAATGTAGTGTTGTTTCTACTTGTTTTTCTCCAATTTTCTGTTGTATGCATATTCTATTATTTCGATATTAACATAAACGAAAAAACGTCATAGATGTTTGTCAGTAAAATGGGAGAAAAACACTATCATATTCATGGATTCTGTTAACAAAAACACTTACACATACACTCACATGCACGCGAACAAAAGAACTTTCCCAACTCAAGTTTACTTTCATCGATTATATTCTACGCTAACATATTTGCCATCTTCTGTATTCTTGAATTCGCAGCCATTAACCACTGTACATTTTTGATCAGGGTCCTACTATGTACTGGTACTTGTGTGTCTGAAACTAAGAGCATTGTTGCTATTGCTGATGAAGATGATGGTGCTGTTTACATGGTGTTGTTGTTGTTTTTCTTTTTGAAAAACTAACTATTACCAAAGTTTCATCTCGTATGTTGTGAATGAGACAACCTCATCTTCCCCCCTTCTTACGAAACACTAAAGTCGTTTTATCGCAACAATCTAGCTTTTGCAAAAAGGCATGAGCCATGTCACCATGCTCCATGATGCTATGGGTACATGCGAGTATCTCGTACCACATCATTTCAAAACAAACCAAGCTATGGGCGACGCGTGAATGTGAGGGGTTAGTGATAACAGCTTCTCAATGCAGCACTTTTGATGTTGTCGAGGTGAATCGCTCGAGTTAGAGATGGTGGGAGATTTGTCCTTATGCTTTTGCACTCGCCGGGATATGGTGAAAGTTTAAAATTGCTGTCTTTATCCGGTGGTACATAACACGGTGGTATTCAGACTTCATCTCTTATACACTCGGACATAGTCTTGCACACACGCTCACACCTACACACATTGAAATGTGTATTCAAAAAGCAATGTGCATTGGTTAGTCTGCGGGTGTATCGAACAACAAAATATCTACCAGTTTGCAATATAGTCAAATGTAACTAACCTCTAGTTGGATAGTTACACTCACAAAAAAAAGTCAACACTTAGAGCAAATTTAACTTCATTTTGAGGTCATGGAATTATAAGTATTGGAGAAAGTTTTTTGTATACGTTGGGGGCGAAAATATACACAAATAACATAAAGCATAAAGACTAGCTAAATTCCTATTTCCCAAAAAATAGTTTCTTAAAGAAATTTCTTAGAATTTCTTAAAACTTGTAAATTTTATCACAAATGCTCCCCTCTTGAACATCGTATGGCGCTAAAGACAGTTTTGCAATATTGAACTCCAATTGTTCGCAATATTGAACAAGTGTTTAGCAAGTGAAAACAAGTAAGGAAAGTCTAAAGTCGCCCCATATTGTACCCTGCACCACATAATAAATCTACATTTTCGATACCATCTCAAATCGTTCAGATTTGTTGGGTTTATACATTTATTTAAATCTGAACTGATTTGGACAACATCTTTACGACTTCTTAGAAAATCTCTAGACTTCAAATGTAAATCGGCTAATGCCCTGGGGCGGAGTACAATGTTAGTTAATAATATATATAGGGAGCCACCGTGGTGCAATGGTTAGCATGCCCGCCTTGCATACACAAGGTCGTGGGTTCGATAACTTTGAAATTACACTTGTAGGTAATTTCAAATATAGCTAGTACTTAGCGTACTGTGAGTAAACGTTTAAAATGTACGATATGTATTTTTGTACGTACGTACATTGGGGAAAACACAACGTGTTTTTTTAGTAATTGTTTTCAAAAACGGCAAATGTCAAAATATATCTCTAGTATGTGTTGTAAAAGTAACAACAGTACTTTCGATCAATTTCATCCTGTATTACTACAAAGATGTTTGTAATGAACGTCAAATAAATGCAATTAAACGATCTTATTTATATTTAATTTTTTAGTTTTCTACACTGAAAAAATGAAGTCAAAGATTTCATGTCCTTAGAATAAGAGTGTAAATTTTGCTTAACATGGAAGACGCATTTCTCTAAAATATAGGTTTTTTCCTTGTCCAAAAGTCAATAAACTTTTGAATGAAGTTGTAATGTCCTTATAATTAAGTGATTTTACTTAAAAATGTGTATCATAACATGAAAGATAAAATTTTTGAGGTAAGGTCAACGTGACTTTAATAATTAAGAAAAATTCTTTAAAATTAATAAAATTGTCTTTAAATTTGTTTCCTTTTTGCATCTTGCCTACAAAGCAAAAAATCGTTAAACAAATAAGACATGTTTTTCAACACTTTATTTTAAAGACGCTTTTTACTTTAAAAATAGCATAATTTCTACTGGAAGTCGAGTCTTAATATGGAAAAAAATTACTCGTTAACTCGTTTTTAAAGAATTTGGTAACAACTGACGAAAAAATCTAAAAAAAATGAAAAATTAACATTTGCTTCCTAGAAGCAAGTACATAACCCCGAAATATAAAAGAGAATTGCGTCTTTAAAGTATCCTTACTTGTATTCTCCGCTTCTTTGGAATGTTAAAGTAACTGTTAAAGTAAAGACAACATCTTTGGAACCGGGCATGCTTTTTTTCAGTGTTCAGTTCAGGACATTCATATTTCTGATATTAGTTCTCGAAAATTTAAATAAAATTATGGATAGTTTCAATTTTGGTTGAAAAATGTGCGCATATACATTTATTTTAATTTTTTCTCACACTGAAAACTAATGACTTGATTTGTATTATTGCATGTTATCTACTTTTTTGAGAACGAACATTTCTTAAAAACGCTTTCGAAATGTATTTTTACAATAAAGGGGAAAAAAGCGAAATTAGATAACACTAGATCTGAGTAAGAATATTCGTAGGTATTCTACGGACTGATTTCGATGGGGGTTGTTGCAAACATAAACATACACACACACATTACAAATATAACAAAACCTCTTTCGGAGAGTAGTTACTTCTACTCTGTGTATAGACTTTCAATTCCAATCAGCGTTGCCGTTTTGGTCCGATCGGACCAAAATTGGTCCAAAAGATTTCTAATTTTTAAATTTGGTTCGATGGTCGGACCAAACAGAATTTGGTTCATTTTGGTCCATTTTGATAAATTTGGTTTCTATCACATATTAAATAGTAGATGGTGCACCGCAAAGAATATTGTCGGGAGGCCAAATATTTCACATGCTTAAAATACGAATACGAATTTTGCTTAAATTTTTGTCTAAAAGTCTCTAAACTTTTCAATGAAGTCTGTTTGTCCTTATAGCTAAGTGATTCGACATAAAAATGTGTATCCTAACATGAATGAAAATTTCGTTTTAATGAAGTCAAAATGGATTTAATATTTCTGAAAAAATCTTCAAAATTAATAAACTGTTTCAACACATTGTTTTAAAGTCATTATACCCTAAACCACATAGTGGTTAGGGTATAATATGTTTGATCTGCCAAAAAATGTGCCTACCAGAAATATTGATGTTAGACCCCATGAAATATATACCGATCGACTCAGAATCACCTCCTGAGTCGATCTAGCGCTTGGTGTCCGTCCGTCTGTCCATGTATTTGTTGTTCACAGGATTCCGGTCGCAATTATTAACCGATTTTGATGAAATTTGGTACAGGGAGTTTTTTGGGCACAAGGACGAACGCTATTGAATTTGGAAGAAATCGGATCAAATTTAGATAATGATGACATTAAAGATAAAATAAATGACTTCTTTTATCAAGCTCGCATTTCGGCACAGAGCAGTGTTCTGCAATTTTGGGATGAACGTCGAGCACACCCTCTGTATGAGCTGGCATGTGTAGTTCTAGGTGTTCCAGCTACACAAGTGAGTGTAGAGCGGAATTTTTCTGCTCTTAAACATATATATAATCACTTACGCTGCCGCCTAACGGAAGCAAATCTGTCAACCATACTTTTAATTAATCTAAACACAAAATCTAAATAATTAATTTTTACTACTATTTGTTATGTATAGCAAGAAATACTTTTTGCTTTTTTTTTGTTTTTCTTTTATAATACAACTATTGAAGTAAGTTTTTTTGTGTTCGTAAAATAAAGTTCAATTGAACAAATAATACAATGTTTGTACTATAATTTTCTCAAAGAGGAGCGGAGCGGAGCGATTTTCTTTTCTCCGAAGCGGGAGCGGAGCGAAAAAAATGGACCGCTCCGGATCCCTGCTTCTGAGCAATATTTCTATTAAAATGAGCAATTATATCAGCGCTATGTAGAAGCTGCTCTAAATCGGGTCATCGCCCACAAATATCAGCGCTGATTCGGTTGTTTTGTAAGCAGTTGGTACTGCCTCTCTCCCTTACAATCCTGCTGAAATAGCGCTCCATTTTTTTTGCTGGGGACTATTTCGGCCATATTTGCCCAAATTGAAAGAACACATATTGAGGTCTTTGGCTAAATCTGAGCTGATTTTGATCAAATTTGGCATACATTGGTCAAATGTTTACTGTTCTCTCTGTGTAGTCAAGTCAATCGGAGTGAAATTTTGACCTGCGATGGTCATACTAGTCTAAGGCTACCCAGCAAAAAATAACGCGGACCGGTCCAAGCTAGTATAATTTAAAAAGTGAAGACTGTTACTAATGTGTGTTTATTTCATAATTTTTAAAGGCAGTATATTACCGCTATCTGGCAGTACTATAGCGCTACAATGGTTCCAATATTCAAAAGTATTATAGTTGTAATGATTTCCTCATGTAAATATACTGCTTCTGAAAGCGCTGAATTTCATACAAAGGAGAAACACATTTAAGTGGAACATTTCCTTATAAATTCTGACTTCCCTTACAAAGATCTGGCCTCTGTGGTCATATGAGTGTAAATCGGGTGAAATATATATATGTGAGAGCTATATCTAAATCTGAACCGATTTCAATCAAATTTTACATGCATAGTAAGGACGTTATTTATATTCTCTGCGCAAAATTTCACGTAAATGTATTTTCTACAACAATGCGCGACATGGCGCCTGGAATCATTGTTAACGTTTGAATTGAGCTTTGAAATATCTGTAAACCTCTATATGGCAGCAAGTGGTAGATAAAAACGTACACTGAAACAAAGCATGATCGGTTCCAAAGATTTTGTTTTTACTTTAAAAATTTTTTTAAAAAATTTGGTATTGACTCCAAAGCCAAAGAAGCGGGCAATACAAGTAAGGATACTTTTAAGACACAATTCTCTTTTAAATTTGGGGTTTTGTGTATTTGCTTCTAGGAAGCAAAATTTATTTTTTCGCTTTTTCAGCTTTTTTTCTTCATATGCTATCAAAGTCCTTTCAAAATGAGTTAACGACAATTTTATTTTCCAAATTCTGGCTCGACTTGTAGTAGAAATTATCATGTGTATCAAGTAAAAAACGTCTTTAAAATAAAGTGTTGAAAAACATGTCCTATATTTGAACGATTTTTTGTTTTGTAGTCAAGATGCAAAAATACAACAAATTTAAAGACAATTTCATTAAATTTAAAGAATTTTTCTGAATTATTAAAGTCAAGATCACCTTAACCCAAACATTTTTTTCTTTCATGTTATGATACCCATTTTTAGGTAAAATCACTTAATTATAAGGAAAATACGACTTCATTGAAAAGTTTATCGACTTTGGACAAGGAAAAAAAAACTTTATATTAGAGAAATACGTCTTCTATGCTAAGCAAAATTTTCATTCGTATTTTAAAGACATGAAATCTTTGGCCTCACGACAATTTTTTTTTCAGTGTAGTTGGCCTAAAATGGTTACGAAAAAAGCCAGTGAATTGCATATTTTCCCCGCTAAACGACTTAAAAAAACACAAGATCTCAAGCTAGAAAAAAGCCAAATGGCCAACGCTGAATTTCTCACAAGAGGAAGAGACAAGTGTATTTCAATTTTTTGCGCAAGTAAGGGGACTTCCGCAGGGCCTACTTTTTAAAAGAGTTCTCCGCTTTATTTTGTGGTAAGTTATCAAAAAAAAAAAAAAAACCCAAAAATTTTTTACTGTTAGAGTTTGATTTGGTCACTCAAGGTGATCCATCTATACAAACTGGGTAACGCATTGTCAGAACAGTGTTACATCGAATTTGTTCAAATTTCATCAAATTTTTTTTATAATAATTTTAAAATTTAAATACACAATACATTAAACCCTTCCCTAAGTGAGATCTTTTTTAAAAGTAAGTGCTGCTTAATGCCTAATAATGCTTTGGGTGACACCACTTGAAGAGACGTAAACCAATGCTCAAAAAAACATCTGATGATGGTCCGGAAACATTGTGGACGAGGACTTTATCTTCTTCCTTAACCTCTAAAAGAAAAAGCCGTGATCAATGAAAACCATATTCATGTGAATTTCGAATATCGCTTCAAATCTTATTGTCTTACCCTTCGAAATATTCTGTGAAGAAAATGGTTGACTGGCGGACCTGGAAAACCTTAACTTTAGCAGTCTGCTAATGTTTTTGGAACAATCTGGTTGGTTCAACAGAAGAAAATAATCGAGAAGTTTCAGCGGCTAAAACTAGAAGTGCCCATATGTAATATGTACTTTTAGTTAATGTGGTATCACAATGGACTGAATAGTCTAAGTGAGCCTGAAAGTTTAACCTAACCTAACCTAATGGTTGACTTACACAGAAAAAATATTGTCGTAAGGCCAATAATTGCTTGTCCTTTATATACGAATACGGTTTTTTGCTTAACATAGAAGAGGTATTTCTCTGATATAGAGATTTTTAATACCCACATCTATAGAAAGGTTTGCCATTCCGTTTGTAACACATCGATTTCCGACCATATAAGTTATATAAAGACGAATCTGTGCCAAAGAAGTTAGCGCCATTATTGAAGGCTGTATTATGATTACAATAGTATTACGGTACAATAATGGCGCTATATTCCTGAAATTTGGCACAGATTTGTCTTTAATGTGCACGCTGGCCAAGCTCGAAGATGGGCTATATCGGTCCTGGTTTTGATATAGCTCCCATATAAACGATCCCCCGATTTGGGGCCTTGAGCAGAATTTCAACGTGACCCAGTATATATATATTTTATGGGGTCTAAGACCATTATTTCGTTGTAATAATAACAAAATGACAAAGTAAGGGAATGACAAAGTAACATAAATAATAAATCAATCTATAAAGGTAGATTATTATTTTTAAATCCCCGGTAATGCTGAAGGAAACACTAGTGGTTACGCAGTTTTTGCTGGGATATAAAAGTCAATTGCTAATCCTATTTCCAGATGGGTACACAATCCCCAATAGATATAGACACGAAGGTTTACCCAAACATTCCATTATACAAAATTTTGTTGTTTAGACAAACAACGAATGAATGAATGAATGAATGAAATAATGATGTTGTTGATTTTTCTTGTACACACCCGCCGCCTTTTATATTGTATACCAATGTCGGTTAGCTCTGAATGACTGCAATCTTATATGTATTAATTGCACAAATAAGAGTGTATGTATATGCGAGAGTGTATTGATATCAATGTGGGTGAATACATAAGGATTTTAGATGGGGTATGAATGCATTTATCGACCGCAAAGTGAAATGAATCTCTTTAAAAGACTTTAATTTGCCGTTTCAAAAAAAAAAGAAACTTTCGAGAGCACTCTTCCAACAAACTTCAAAAGTTTTCGGTGCTAACTTTATGGCAAGTGAAAAATCTAAAACCAAATGTATGAGCCCGCACGAAGAAACGGAATGTTTCAAGGGCACTATGTCATTTTTGGATGGGGTACATGGATCCTTTTAGTCAGAAAAATTATTTCCTTGAATCCAAAAATAGCATTATGCTCTTGAAACATGGTTGAGTTGATCATATTCCTTCTCTATTTGTTTCACGCAGAGGAGGAATATGATCACTCCAAAATGTTTCAAGAGCATCATGTAACTTTTTCACGAAAGTTACATTAGTCAATAACTAATATCAACTTGGCTTTAATACTTCTCGAAAGTTCTTAAAAAATTAACAGAAAATTATTTAAGCAAAAACGAGTTCAGATGTGAGATAAAATATGAATTCGGAAATTTTAATTAAACTTGTTTAGACAATGAACTTCAATGAAAATAAAAGACATATAGAATTATTAAGAGCCGTCCGCTCGCGATGTTAACAAAACAAAAAATTATCTAGAGATTTCCATTAAGGAAGTCTCCTTCACTTTCATAATTTTTTTGTGTACTAAGCATAGAGATTTACTAAAATCATGTTTCCCACAAAATAGTCAGAATTTCTTAAAATTTGTAAATAATTACCAATAATCCGGCAATCTAGAACTTATTATGGCGCAAAAGACATTCTTGAACATTTTCCTTCAAACTACAAAATTTTCTTAAACAAGTAAAAAAATTAATGACGTAAAAAAAAATTAATTACCTAAAATTTCGGTCTCAGTCACACAGTTAAGCTAAATTGTTCTAAAATTTTTCTTCATGGTGGGTTCACTGTTTTTAGTGTTATTAATAAAAGGTCGTGGAGAGGATGGTCCCATCAAAAAATTATGTACTATATTGAAGACATTGGACCACTTCTTCAACATACCGGAAAAATTAAGTATCCTATTTCAAATGCATAAAACCACTCTGGTAACATTTTTTAAGATTTCTTAATATTTCTTATAATTTCCTGAAAATGATGCCTGCTAATTTCATATAAAATAAAATGTTTTCTCAAAAAAGTCTGGCAAGAAGGGGTTTCCCCATTAGTGCAAATATCCAAATTTAAATTCCTAGTTGCCATTTAGAGGGTTGCACCAGTTTCCTTGCAAATTTCAGGAAATTATTTAAATTTTCAAAAATCGTGTTAATAAAGATTACACAACCTAAATTTTAGGATGCGCAATTTAAAAAATATTAAGGATGAATTTCTTTGAAATAACGAAAATTTCAATAAAACAAAGTTTAGAATATTTACTTTTTATACCCTAAACCACATAGTGGTTTGGGTATAATAAGTTTGATCGGCCAAAAAATGTGCCTACCAGAAATATTGACTTTAGACCCTATAAAATATATACCGATCGACTCAGAATCACCTCCTGAGTCGATCTAGCGCTTGGTGTCCGTCCGTCCGTCCGTCTGTCCAAGTATTTGTTGTTCACAGGATTCCGGTCGCAATTATTAACCGATTTTGATGAAATTTGGTACAGGGAGTTTTTTGGGAGCAAGGATGAACACTATTGAATTTGAAAGAAATCGGATCAAATTTAGATATAGCTCCCATATATATGTATCGCCCGATTTCGACAAATGGGGTCACGTTGCCTTGGTGTTCAAACGGATCGTCACCAAATTTGGCAAAAAGTAATCTTTTTCATCGTTCTTCAAGTCTGCAAAATTTCATCTAAATCGGTTCAGATTTAGATATAGCTCCCATATATATGTATCGCCCGATTTTCCAAAATTTGGCCATAAAACCCTTATTTATTAAGCGATCTTACTCAAACTTAGCTTACTCTAATCTTTTATGGTACTGACAATATGTGTCAAAAATAATCGAAATCGGTTCAGATTTAGATATAGCTCCCATATATATGTATCGCCCGATTTTGCCAAATTTGACCGTAAAACCTTTATTTATCAACCGATAGTCCTCAATATTGGCTAAATATAATCTTTTATACCTCTAACTGTATGTGCGCAATTTCATCAAAATCGGTTCAGATTTAGATATAGCTCCCATATATATGTATCGCCCGATTTTACCAAATTTGGCCGTAAAACCCTTATTTATCAACCGATTGTGCTCAAAGTTGGCTAAATATAATCTTCTATACCTCTAACTGTATGTGCGCAATTTCATCGAAATCGGTTCAGATTTAGATATAGCTCCCATATATATGTATCGCCCGATTTTGCCAAATTTGGCCGTAAAACCCTTATTTATCAACCGATCGTAAACAAGGTTGGCTAAATGTAATCTTCTATAGCACTAACTGTATGTGCAAAATTTCATCGAGATCGGTTCAAATTTAGATATAGCTCCCATATATATGTATCGCCCGATTTTGAAAAATTTGCCCCTAATAACCTTATTTTTGATCATAGGGGCCTCATTTATTAACTGATCGTACTCAAATTTTACACAAAGTGACCTTCTGTGGTATCAATTATACCTGCAAAATATTATACAAATTGGTTCAGATTTAGATATAGGTCCATATATGCATCGCTCGATTTTGTCATATTTGGCCATAATACTCTTATTTATTAAGCTATGTTATTCAAATTTCAAATATTGATGTACTAGCTGATCGTATTTAGACTTACATGTAGCTCTTACATAAATCTATTGCCCTATTTGCAGAAAGTTGGTTTTATTACCAACAACTAATTGGCCGATTTCCTCTTTTTTAATAATGGACTCAATATTAGTGGCATACTAACTCTTTTGGTGCAAAATAAACTATAGCTCCTAATATTAGACATTTCTTTTCAGATTGTGTCAAGACACCCATAAACATGTACCCCCCTTTATGTTCTCCAAAACCTATACCAATGATACCCCACACAAGCTTATATTTACTAATTCAGTAGGGGTGGTTTAGGGTATGATATAGTCGGCTCCGCCCGACTTTCTACTTTACTCACTTGTTTAAATTAAATTTAAGACACAAATTTTGTAAATTTGCGTGCCTCCTCTAAGGTCGCTTGTCTTTGAAGTAAGCACATTTTCCTTAAAGTAAAGAAACACATTTTTGATTTAAAGAAATTGTCCTTAAGTTAGCTGAAATATTGTATGTTTGGATTTAAGATGAAACGAAATATAGGCTAAGACTTATTTTGAGAATTTAGCATCTTTGGTTTAAAGTTTTTTGGAATCAAGAAAACATTTTTTAATTTGAGGTATCCGTTATAATTTGGATTTTTAAACAGGTATTTTTTGTACCTGAATAGCTTTATTAATATACCGCGAAAAGAGAAACAAAATTCGATAAGTGAAATCTGTATCCTAATTTTAATATTATTGATCCTAGGTTTAAGGCCAGATAGGTAGGTTAGGTTAGGCGATGTATCAGGCTCACTTAGACTATTGAGTCCATTGTGATACCACAGTGGTGAACTTCTCTATTATCACTGAGTGCTGCCCTCCTTTTTATAGCTGAGTCCGAACGGCGTTCCACATTGCAGTGAATTCAATTAGAGAAGCTTTGAAACACTCAGAAATTTCACCAGCATTACTGAGGTGTGATAATCCACCGCTGAAATACTTTTTGCTGTTCGGTCGAAGCACGAATCGAACCCACGACCTTGAGTATGCAAGGCGGGCATGCTTACCATTGCACCACGGCTCCCGATAGGTAGCTAAAAAACGTCTTTATATTACAGAAGCCGCATCTTTGTCTCGGAATCAATACCAAAATCCTTATGGGAAGGTCAAAATCTATGGATTCAAGTCAACTTTTTTTGAGTGTAGGAGCACCCCTCTCCGACAGAAAAGTAGAAGGCCTTTTGTGCTTGTTTCCACCCCGAACCTTCCAGGAAAATTTCAAGCACATCAGCGCTTGGTATCCGTCCGTCCGTCTGTCCATGTATTTGTTGTTCACAGGATTCCAGTGATTATTAACCGATTTTGATGAAATTTAATACAGGGAGTTTTTTGGGCACAAGGACGAACGCTATTGAATTTGGAAGATATCGGATCAAATTTAGATATAGCTCCCATATATCTGAATCTCCCGATTTCAACAAATGGCGTCACCAAATTTGGCAAAAAGTAATCTTTTTCATCGCCCTTCAAGTCTAAAAATTTCATCCAAATTGGTTCAGATTTAGATATAGCTCTCATATATATGTATCGCCCGATTTTCCCAAATTTGGCCACAAACCCCTTATTTATCAACCGATCTTACTCAAAGTTGGCTAAATGTAATCTTCTACAGCACTAACTATATGTGCAAAAAATCATAGAAATCGGTTCAGAGTTAGCTATAGCTCCCATATGTATGTACCGCCCGATTTTTCTAAATGTGGCTATAAAACCCTTATTTATCAACCGATAGTACTCAAAGCTGGCCAAATGTAATCCTCTATATCACTACCTGTATATGCAAAATTTCATCGAAATCGGTTCAGATTGAGATATAGCTCCCATATATATGTATAGCCCGATTATCCCAAATGTGGATATAGAACGCTTATTTATTAACCGATCTTACTAAAAGTTGGCTAGATCCAGTCCACTATAGTACTAACGGTATGTGCAAAATTTCATCGAAATCGGTTATATATATATATATATATATATATATATATATATATATATATATATATATATATATTATATATATATATATATATATATATATATATATATATATATATATATATATATATATATATATATATATATATATATATATATATATATATATATATATATATATATATATATATATATATATATATATATATATATATATATATATATATATATATATATATATATATATATATATATATATATATATATATATATATATATATATATATATATATATATATATATATATATATATATATATATATATATATATATAAAGGTATTCATTTACAAACAAATTCCAGCTTAAAAATCCAAATTATGCCAAGTACTTCATAGTTAAAACTGTTTTCTTAATGCCAAAAAAAACTTTAAATCAAAGATGCAAATCCTTAAAATAAGTCTTAGCCTATATTTGAAGCGTTTTTATCTTAAATTTAAAAATTCAATATGTCAGTTGAGTTAAAGACGATTTCTTTAAATTAAAAATGTTTTTGTTTATTATAAGGAACATTTGCCTTACTTCAAAGATCTACAACTTCAACGGAGAAACGCAAAATATCAAGGTTTGTGTCCTAAATTTAATGAAAAAATTTTTTGAAGCAAGGATAATAAACTTTCTTTTAATTAAAATGTCATTATTTTAAAGAATTTTGTCCTTAGCATTGCGTAAATTTCGAGTCTTAAAACTTAAGTTGCATACTCTTCCATATTAGGTCAATATTTTTTTAACTGATCTTACTCAAATTTTGCACAAGGTAAACTTTTGTGGTATTAATCAAATTATGCAAATTGGTTCAGATTTACATATAGCTTCCATATTATGCATCGCTCGATTTTCCCAAATTTGGTCATAATACTCTTATTTATTAACCAATGTTATTCAAATTTCAAATTTTGATGTACTAGTCGATCGTATTTATACGTACTTGTAGCTCTTACATAAGAATATTGCTCGATTTTTACAAATTTGTATTTATTACCCACACTAATTGAGCGATTTTCTCGTTTTTAATAATGGGCTCAATATTGGTGGCATACTAACTCCGTAGGTGCAATATCAACTACAGACAGTGTTGCTAGAAGTAGGGGAAATTCCCTATATGTAGGTTTTTTCTAATATTTTGCGTCTTGTAGGGACGTAGGCCACAATGTAGGGACATTTTCACTCAACACAATTTGTAATAATTTTTACATTTTGGTGGCTCTTGAGGAGGAAATTAGAAGCCGGCAAGGATTGATCTTTAACAATATGTGGTAACAACAGTTACCACTCGTGCCAAAAAAAATCTAACGCAATTTGAAGATTACCACAAATCTACCAAACAAATATTCCTGTAGAAAGTTTTGTCAACATTTCATTTTATTGCTATAGAAAATTTATTTAAATTTATTTATTTCTATAGAAAATTTTGCCAAAATTGTATTTCTATAGAATTTTTTTGCAAAATATTATTTCTATAAAAAACTTTCTCAAAATTTTATTTCTATGGAATTTTTCTCAAAAATTTATTTCTATAGAATTTATTATAAAAATTTTATTTCTACAAAAAAAACTCTCAAAAAAATTTGTTTATAGAAACTTTTTCCAAAATTTTATTTCTATAGAGATTTAACAAAAAAATACTATTTTTGGTGGAATTCTACCAACTGTGGCAATCGTGGTGGTAATACAAATTTATTTTCTATTTATTTCGTGTTTTAAGATAATAACGTACTTAGAACCATTTTTGTTTTGTAAAATTTGTTTAAATTTAACTAAAAATATCGTAGGGAAAACTGTTTGGGAATGTATGGGAAAATAGGGAACTTTTTTGGTCCTTGTAGGGTAAACCGAACATTTTCCCTGGTAACACTGACTATAAGCTATAGTCAGATAGAGACAAAGCACCCATAAACATGTACCCCTTAATTTTCTTAAATATGCAACTGCGGTTTATCTCCCAGACCTGTATCAATGTTACCCCACAAATGCTTATGATTACTAATTCAGTAAGGGTGGTTTAGGGTATGATATAGTCGGCCCCTCCCGATTTTCTACTTTACTTACTTGTTATTTAATGGGTTTCAACTCTCTGAAAATACAAAAAAAAACGAGATGAATATGAATTTCCTTTGTCTGATCAATGGCGAAGAGCACAATTACATTTTACAGCATAATTTTGCAAAAACTTGAATATATTTACTAATTGTACGTCGATATTCATAAAAGTATATAAGAAACTAAATGGCTATAGAAAAACCCTAATAGAATATTTCCGTAAATTGTGAATACAATCCTTTAATATACTTACTGCACAATAGACGCTCATCAAAATGTGATTAAAATTTTCCAGACAAGAATCCTTTAATACAAAAACGATGTATAGCCACAAAAGTATGTGTCTGAAGAGTTGGTCGTTTATGTGTGGCACAAACAAAAAAGCTAAAATGAATTTAATTATGGCAAAAAGTGAAAATTTCCACACTTCAGTCTTTGTGATGTTCTGAGAAAATTACACTTCATCGTCTTGAGAAACTTCAGAATAAACAGAAGCAAAACATCAGAAACACAGACGCGGATGCGGACATGGAGACGATTTAGCACCCGCAATTGTGGTGGCTTAAATATCAGGGTGGATTGAATGAAAATAAATATAAATAAGAAAGCAAAATCTAATTGGACTATTACAATAGAAATAGAATGAATCGTAAAGTAAATACTAATGTGGCGTTGTAGACTTTATGACGAAAAATTTACTGATACAAATTTCGTGAAGAGCGGAATAGAATTGTTACCACTAAAAAATGGACAAACAGACAACCACCATAGATCGCATAACGGATTACGTGCACACAGAGCTGCCATAAATTTTCACTTTTTTCCGAAGAAATTGTCATAGTCGGCACTTGCAATCGGAAATATAAATAATATTAACATAAAACAAATATTTTGGTTAAAAACAAAACAAAAGTATTTATGTATACAAATAACATAAACAAGTATAAACGGCCGTAAGTTCGGCCAGGCCGAATCTTATGTACCCTCCACCATGGATTGCGTAGAAACTTCTACGAAAGACTGTCATCCACAATCGAATTACTTGGGTTGTGGTATCTTAAATCGTTTTCTAAATTGTGAGTTAGTCCATACATTAGACAAAAAAATATGTGTAAGTAAGTCTACAAATAATTACGAATCGATATGGACTTTTGCACGGTACGTAGGGAGCCAGAATTGAAATATGGGGGTCGCTTATATGGGGGCTATATAAATTATATTACAATTATTGATATGGACCAATTTTTGTGTGATTGGGGATCGATTTATCTGAGGGCTTTATATAACTATAGACCGATATGGACCTAGTTAGGCATGGTTGTTAACGGCCATATACTAGCACAATTTCAACTGACTCGGATTGAATTTGCTCCTCCAAGAGGCTCCAAAACCAAATCTCGGGATCGGTTTATATGGGGGCTATATATAATTGTGGACTGATATGGACCACTTTTGGCATGGTTGTTATTTATCATATACTACCACCACGTACAAAATTTCAACCAGATCGGATGAATTTTGCTTCTCCAAAAGGCACCGGAGGTCAAATCTGGGGATCGGTTTATATGGGTGCTATATATAATTATGGACTGACATGAACCAATTCCTGCATGGTTGTTGGATACCATATACTAACATCACGTACCAAATTTCAACCGAATCGGATGAATTTTGCTCTTCCAAGGGGCTCCGGAGGTCAAATCGGGGGATCGGTTTATATGGGGGCTATATATAATTATGGACCGATTTCGACCAATTTTTGCATGGGAGTTTGAGGCTATATACTACCACAATGTACCAAATTTCAGCCGAATCGGATGAAATTTGCTTCTATTAGAGGCCTCGCACGCCAAATCGGGTGATCGGTTTATATGGGGGCTATATATAATTATGGACCGATGTGGACCAATTTTTGCGTGGTTATTAGAGACCATATACTAACACCATGTACCAAATTTCAGCCGGATCGGATGAAATTTGCTTCTCTTAGAGGCCTCGCAAGCCAAATCGGGGGATCGGTTTATATGGGGGCTATATATGATTATGGACCGATGTGGGCCAATTTTTGCATGGTTGTTAGAGACCATATACTAACACCATGTACCAAATTTCAGCTGGATCGGATGAAATTTGCTTCTCTTAGAGGCCTCGCAAGCCAAATTTGGGGGTCCGTTTATATGGGGGCTATATATAATTAAGGACCGATGTGGACCAATTTTTGCATGGTTGTTAGAGACCATATACTAACACCATGTACCAAATTTCAGCCGGATCGGATGAAATTTGCTTCTCTTAGAGGCCTCGCAAGCCAAATTTGGGGGTCCGTTTATATGGGGGCTATACGTAAAAGTGGACCGATATGGCCCATTTGCAATACCATCCGACCTACATCAATAACAACTACTTGTGCCAAGTTTCAAGTCGATAGCTTGTTTCGTTCGGAAGTTAGCGTGATTTCAACAGACGGACGGACGGACGGACGGACGGACATGCTCAGATCGACTCAGAATTTCACCGCGACCCAGAATATATATATTTTATGGGGTCTTAGAGCAATATTTCGATGTGTTACAAACGGAATGACAAAGTTAATATACCCCCCATCCTATGGTGGAGGGTATAAAAACAAAAAAAATAATTTTATGCAATGCTATGCAATTAAAAAATGTCACTAAAATAAATTATTCTAGAATATAGTTACTAATTCAGTAACAATTTTATTTAAAAAAAATCTACACGCAAAAAAATAATTCTTTCCTCCCAAACGAAATTTTAGACAAACAAAGTTCGTTTCTCATTTGGTTTTCGTTGAAACGAAGTGTATTGGAAGAAAAGTATATACTTTTTGTGATAAACGTTTATTCTTTTCCAGATATTTCCAAAAAATTTTTCTGGCTAATTGCATTTTCCCTTACATCTTTCTCACTTCCACGAAGTTTTTTGGTTCTTAGCACCTTTTTCTGTAATACAAACAATGTAGAAAAAATTATACGATTTTATAAATTTTTTAATTTTTTTTTTACTTTTCGCCTGGACGGAGAATCGAACCGCGGACCATGCAATTTGTAAGCCAACACACTATCCACTGAGCTATGTAGCCGTTATTGTCATCAATATACAATTACCCATATAAGTTATATTTATATAGCATACCTTGCGGCGCCCACGAGCCGATTAAACAAAGTTTATTTAACAGAAAAATACATATAGTTGGGCACCTTGGAGCAGTGGTTGCTACGTCCGACTTGCATGCCAAGGGTCGTGGGTTCGATCCCTGTTTTGACCAAAGTTCTTTTTTTACATATATTCCAGATATGGTCGGAAGATTCCGAAAAAATGTTCAACATTACATTTTACTATATTACATTTTTACTATGAACTGTAAAATGTGTCTTATTAAAGACCTAAAGTCAGAAAAGAATAATGTTTGATATAAACGAAATGGACTGTGTTGTTGGTTCAAAAATAACTTTTTATATTGAAAAAATAAAAATTTTGTAACAAACGATTTTTTTGGTGATAAAAGTGTATACTTTTCGAAGCAATTCAAAAAACTCTAACAAAAGAAAAGCGTTTTCGGTACACGTTTTCCAAACGTTTTTCTTTCTTTTCGTGTATCTTTAGCCAGATCTTTAAGATTTACACTAAAGAGAAAAACAAACCTGTTATTTCCAAAACCGCCATCAATATTTTTGATGGTAACTCAGATAATTATGTCTGTATGTTCTTTTGTACTGTACTATAATTCTACTATAATTATTACATGTTCAGGGCGTTTTTTTCACAAAACCGATCGTTATTGAATTTGGAAAAAAATCTACTCAAATTTAGATATAGTCCCCATATGTATCGCCCGATTTCAATACTAACCGATCCACAGTGGTTCCAAAATAATATTTTCGGAAATAATTCTGTTTGCTTTGAATGGATAAATACTTCAGCACAATTTTTTCTTTGTGGGAAGGCTGAGGTGTTTTTCTCTACACTCAAAAACAGTTTACTTGGATCCAAAGATTTTGGCCTCCCCTTAATATTTTGGTATTGATTCCGAACCAAAGATGCGGCTTGTTTAAAATAAATACTTTTTTAGCGACCTATCTGGCTTTTAATCTACACGCACAGAAAAAACATGTTTGGACATGGTTGCCGCATCCATTTAATGCTTATTTAGAGTATGTAAATGTCCCGAAAACCATGTATTTTGTCTTTGTAAAAATAATTTTCGAGCGGAGAAAAATATATGTTGGCAATAAGCATTTAAATGGTTCTAAAATGCCGCAAACATGTTCTATTATTTAAATGATAGAATTTGAGACCATTATATGGTCAGGCAAATCATGTACCTGACCATTCAATTTTTTTACTTTTTTGCAGAGAAAAAAGTATTTTTATAGTTTACGTATAGACATGTCTACAACCATTACATGGCCATAAACACCATGTACATTGTTTTCGTGACCATTTAATTTTTTAATTTTTTTGCAGCGGCAAGAATTTTATAAAAACATTGAACAGGTACACACGATTTTCATTTTGCGCGTCAGTCGTGTGTTGATTGTTTCTTGGAATGGACGGAGAATATGGAATTATTGTGTTTTGTGTTAATTTATTTATTCAGAAATGGCACGTGGTTTTATGTGAATACAAAAAAGAAAGTGTAATTGAAAACAAGTATATACGGCCGTAAGTTCGGCCAGGCCGAATCTTATGTACCCTCCACCATGGATTGCGTAGGAACTTCTACTAAAGGCTGTCATCCACAATCGAATTTCTTGGGTTGCGATAACACTTGCCGATGGCAAGGTATCGTAAAACTTTTTAACACTGTCTTCTAAATTGTAAGTTAGCCCATACGGGGTATATATTAAACAAAAAAAGCCGATTAAATACGTATATAATCTAGTTTGACAAAATTTTCTATAGGAATAAAATTTTGACAAAATTTTCTATAGAAATAAAAATTTGACAAAATTTTCTATAGAAATAAAAACTTGACAAAATTTTCTATAGAAATAAAATGTTGACAAAATTTTCTATGGAAGTAAAATGTTGACAAAATTTTCTATATCAATACAATTTTGACAAAAATTTCTATAGAAATAAAATGTTGACAAAATTTTGTATAGAAATAAAATTTTGACAAAATTTTGTATAGAAATAAAATGTTGACAAAATTTTCTACAGAAATAAATTTTTTACAAAATTTTCTATAGAAATAAAATTTTGACAAACATTTCTATAGAAATAAACTTTGGACAAAACTTTCTATAGAAATGAAATTTTAACAAAACTTTCTATAGTAATAAAATTTGACAAAATTTTCTATGGAAATAAAGTTTTGGTCGATTACAAAATTTTCTATAGAAATAAAATTTTGACAAAATTTTCTATGGAAATAAAATTTTGACAAACATTTGTATAGAAATAAACTTTTGACAAAACTTTCTATAGAAATGAAATTTTGACAAAACTTTCTATAGTAATAAAATTTGACAAAATATTCTATGGAAATAAAGTTTTGGTAGATTATTTTTGCCGATATGGACCAATTTTTGTGTAATAAGTCATCGGCTATATATAACTAAAGACCGATATGGACCAATTTTTACATGGCTGTTAGAGGCCATATATTGACAAAATGTACCAAATTTCAACCGTATCGGATGACTTTTGCTCCTCCAAGAGGTTCCGGCGTCAAATCTGGGGACGGTTTATATGGGAACTATATATAATTATGGACCGATATGGACCAATTTTTGCATGGTTGTTAGAGACCATATACTAACACCATGTACCAAATTTCAACTGGATCGGATGAATTTTGCTCTTCCAAGAGGCTCCGGAGGTCAAATCTGGGGATCGGTTTATATGGGGGCTATATATAATTATAGACCGATATGGACCAATTTTTGCATGGTTATTAGAGGCCGTAAACTAACATCAGGTACCAAATTTCAACCGGATCGGATGAATTTTGCCCCTCCAAGAGGCTCCGGAGGTCAAATCTGGGGATCGGTTTATATGGGGGCTATATATAATTATGGACCGATATGGACCAATTTTTGCATGGTTGTTAGAGACCATATACTAACATCAGGTACCAAATTTCAATCGGATCGGATGAATTTTGCCCCTCCAAGAGGCTCCGGAGGTCAAATCTGGGAATCGGTTTATATGGGGGCTATATATAATTATGGACCGATATGGACCAATTTTTGCATGGTTGTTAGAGACCGTATACTAAGTCCACGTACCAAATTTCAACCGGATCGGATGAATTTTGTTGCTCCGGGAGGCTCCCCAAGCCAAATTTGGGGATCGGTTTATATGGGGGCTATACGTAAACGTGGTCCGATATTGCCCATTTTCAATACCATCCGACCTACATCAATAACAACTACTTGTGCGAAGTTTCAAGTCGATAGCTTGTTTCGTTCGGAAGTTAGCGTGATTTCCACAGACGGACGGACAGCCGGACAGACGGACGGACAGACGGACAGACGGACAGACGGACGGACGGACGGACATGCTTAGATCGACTCAAAATTTCACCACGACCCAGAATATATATACTTTATGGGGTCTTAGAGCAATATTTCGATGTGTTACAAACGGAATGACAAAGTTAATATACCCCCATCCTATGGTTTTTGTTCTGCATTTTGATATATGGTATAATTTATTTTTATTTGCAGTTACATGATGTCTGCGTTTGTACATTTGATGGGCACGAAGTAAATATGGAATGATTACTTATTGTTGAAATTGAACCAAACTCCCTGCAAACATTTTCGATCGCAAATGAGTCTTCTTTGAATCATTTTGATGTTCAAAACGATTTCGGAAGAGCGAATCTGAGAGTCATTTATGCGTCCCCAGTATAAAGTAGTTGTGTCTCAAAATGATTCTTTTCCTTGAGTTATAAATGAGTCTTTCAGATTAGTAAAAAAAGTCATTTGAAAGAAGTATAATATGATAAATCTACTTACTCATATATGAATCAATCGAATGCTTCATAAATAACCCCTACAAAAGATTAAGAAATAACTCCCCACGTCAGATTAAATATTGAGTCTTTTCAAGACTTAGAAATTACTCCTTCTAACTAGTATTTTATTGTTCCCACGACATACACTTGTGATTAAAATTTGCATATTTAATTTATGGCTTTATTGTTGATATACAAATTCAGGTACTTAAAGAACTAATAATACTTATCCTTAAATATATAATAATAAAAAAAACATTAAAACAACAAACTAATTCTAGTTTAATTTACTTATTTTATAAAAATGTATGAAACAAAAACCTAAAAATTAATTCTTTAAAAATGCAATAAAGATATAGCAATAGTAATAAAAACACTAAATTACAATAAAGACAGAAAATCAAAATTGTCACTTTAATTCAATAAACACCCTGTTGCAACGATGTTTGAATCCAAAATGATCATTATAAGCTTCCAAATATTTTGCAAAATATTTGGTACCGTTATCCTCAACGGTTCATATTTTGTCCACTAATATTTTGTTGTTATCTTTGACTTGTTTACTTATAAAAGCGAAAAGCAAGGGTTATAAATGACTCTCCCCACATTCGTAATTTAAGAGTTAAGTAAAAGAGTTTTATATTACCTAGTAAAATAGTTTTATATTAACAACATAAGAATAGAGTAATAAATGGACAATAATCGAATCTTTCTGATGATTTAAATTAAACGGTTATAAATAACCATTGGTTAGACTAATATATGACTAAAATTTGAATCTTCCCCGCGATTAAACATTTTTGAGTCTTCCAAAAGAGTAAGTTAACACTCTTTTTTGCAAACACTCATTTTGGATGTTTGAAAATGTTGGCAGGGCTAGAGTGTGTAAAAATATGTGATGTTTGTGTGCACGACATTATAAATACAAATAAACAATGAATTAGTTTATCTATATATATATAATTCAATCTATGTTTGTTTATTTGTTTGTTTGTTTGTATGTTCCGAGTTGGCTCCGAAACGGCTGAACCGATTTACTTGAAACTTTCAGAGATCGTAGGGGGCGTTCATGTGGTGAAAATAGGGTACCTCATTTTTTGACACCTGGTCGCGGAGGGGGACCTCCCCTTTGTCGGGGACCAAAGTTGACCGATTTGCTTGAAATTTCCATTGAAGGTTGGGGTTGGTATCTAGACAAAGATCCGCTACTTTATATTTCGATATTTAGTGGCGGAGGGGGACCTCTCCTTTGTTCGACTTTTTTTTAAAGTACAGTGAAAAAACTAAAATTCTCTAAATTATCTGAGATTTACAGAGAACGTGCGGTGAGGTTATGGAATTAATATGGGGTACCTGATGGTTTCATATGTGGACGGGGAGGGGGACCTCCCCCTTGCCCTACTTTTTTAAACTTGGAACAAAATTATGCGATTTGCTTGAAATTTTCATTGAATGTTGGGGTTGGCATCTAGACAAAAATCCGCTACATTATTTTTCGATATTTGGTCGGGGAGGGAACCACCCATTTGCCCGACTTTTTTTTAAGTACTGTGAAAACAAAACTAAACTCCCCCGAATTAAATTTTACGGAAAAATGAGTGATGTTATGATATTTATATCAGGTTCCTAATTTTTTAATAAAAATAAAAGGACATAGAGAGACATCCGCTTCTCTTAAGTAACTACATACAGAGAAACAGTTAAACTTTACCGAGTTACTTGAAATGTACAGAGGACTGGGGAGAGGTTACGATATTAATAGTTGATTTTGTGATATTTGGACGGAAGAGAGGCCGCCCCTTTAGGCTTATAATTTGCTTGACATTTTCTGGGACGTTTACAAAAGATACGCTACATCACTTTTCGATATTTGGTCGGGGAGTAGGTCCTCCTCTAAAACTGCAAAAAAAAAAATTCTTAAGTTTTCTTGAAATTTACAAAGGCAGTGGAGGAAGGTTATGAACGAAGGGAAGTTTCAAGAATTTTCAGGGAAGGTTAGGGGTGCTATTCACTACGGTGTTTGTCGATATTGTGTCGGGGAAAGTGACGTCCCTTTAAAACAATAAGCAAAATTTAGACATCTCCGATGTACTTGAAATTTACAGGGAACGTGGGAGGAGGTGATTAAATTTATACATGATTTTTAAATTAGTATATGATTTTTCGATATCTGGTTGGAGAAGGGAAAATTGAAATAAACTTTGTCGATTTACTTTGATTGAATTTATAGAGACCATTGAGTAGTTATGAAATTATGTTAATATATTGTACGTGATAGTCCGATATCAGGTCAGAGTGGAGCGAAGGTGGGAAGAGGGTTCCCTTTTGTCCGTTTTTTCTTTTTTCGTAAACTGAAAGTAGAGGGTTGTCCGTAAATGGGAATTTTATGATTTTTGCCAGACTTCTTTTTAGTAAAGAACTTAAATTTACATGAAATTGGCAGAGGGTGCATCATTTTCCAACATTTTAGCAAATGTTAATGTGGTAAAATTGTTTACTACTTTTGCTTTTTCCGATTTATTAGATGGGAAACAGTAATTCTTTGTATGTTATTATAATATAGCGCTTAATTTTCAGATATGTTGAGGAGAAGGATACCTTTCATTGACAAACCACACTTAAAATTCACAAGAAATGTAGAAGTTTGTCCAACTACTTGAATACAGACCATTTTTTAAGACGAACCATTTTACATATGCATATCCGCCGTATTTGTACCTATAAACGAAAGAGCAAGTAGTCCGATTTGTTTGAAAGAATTCAAATCTTTTGTAATTTGTTTTCAGCACGAAGAATATGGTTGACTAAGTTAACGCAAAATGTTCCTACAAATACGCTTCGGAAGGCGCAGCGAAGCGGGCCGGGTTACGCTAGTAAATAAATTAAAACAAATAAACAAAGTTGATTTTGTGTTTTCTTTTCTCAAGTGGCGTCCTTTTTTCGACGACGAAAAAAGTTTTTTCATAAAAATCAAAAGATGTTAGGTTGTGACCATGTTCTTTTAACTAGAAGAAAAACATTTTTGACGAATAACTTAACATTTTATATCGTGACCATTGTCATTTAATGGAAACAAAATTCTTTTTATCAATATAATAACATTTTAGATGAGGACAATAGTATTTTTCTTAGAACCACTGAGCCAACATGGTTGCAGGTTAAAATGTTACATGGTCGCCGCAAAAATAGCTGCTCTCATATTATTTTGCTCTTCGAATATGATTGTGACAATCATGTTTCTTCTCTGCGTGTAGGATCAATAAAATTAAAATTTGGATACAGATCTCGATTATCGATTTATCGATTGTTATACCCTCCACCATAGGATGGGGGTGTATTAACTTTGTCATTCTGTTTGTAACACATCGAAATATTGCTCTAAGACCACATAAAGTATATATATCCTGAGTCGTGGTGAAATTCTGATTCGATCTGAACATGTTCGTCCGACCGTCTGTTGAAATCACGCTAACAACAAGCTATCGACTTGAAACTTGGTACAAGTAGTTGTTATTGATGTAGGTCGGATGGTATTGCAAATGGGCCATATCGGTCCACTTTTACGTATAGCCCCCATATAATCGGACTTTTTGAAGATAATTTCATTTAAATGTTGACCGCGGCTGCGTCTTAGGTGGTCCATTCGGAAAGTCCAATTTTGGGCAACTTTTTCGAGCATTTCGGCTGGAATAGCCCGAATTTCTTCGGAAATGTTGTCTTCCAAAGCTGGAATAGTTGCTGGCTTATTTCTGTAGACTTTAGACTTGACGTAGCCCCACAAAAAATAGTCTAAAGGCGTCAAATCGCATGATCTTGGTGGCCAACTTACCGGTCCATTTCTTGAGATGAATTGTTCTCCGAAGTTTTCCCTCAAAATGGCCATAGAATCGCGAGCTGTGTGGCATGTAGCGCCATCTTGTTGAAACCACATGTCAACCAAGTTCAGTTCTTCCATTTTTGGCAACAAAAAGTTTGTTAGCATCGAACGATAGCGATCGCCATTCATCGTAACGTTGCGTCCAACAGCATCTTTGAAAAAATACGGTCCAATGATTCCACCAGCGTACAAACCACACCAAACAGTGCATTTTTCGGGATGCATGGGCAGTTCTTGAACGGCTTCTGGTTGCTCTTCACTCCAAATGCGGCAATTTTGCTTATTTACGTAGCCATTCAACCAGAAATGAGCCTCATCGCTGAACAAAATTTGTCGATAAAAAAGCGGATTTTCTGCCAACTTTTCTAGGGCCCATTCACTGAAAATTCGACGTCGTGGCTCGTTAGTAAGTCTATTCATGATGAAATGTCAAAGCATACTGAGCATCTTTCTCTTTGACACCATGTCTGAAATCCCACGTGATCTGTCAAATACTAATGCATGAAAATCCTAACCTCAAAAGAATCACCCTTTATATAGCCCTCAGATAAATTGATCCCCAATCACACAAAAATTGGTCCATATCAAGTTCATAATTGTACATAGCCCCCATAGAAGCGACCCCCATATTTCAGTTCTGGCTCCTTACGTACCGTGCAAAAGCCCATATCGATTCGTAATTATTTCTAGACTTACCTACACTTGTAGTTTATTCAATGCATGCACAGAAAAAAAAACATCACCAAAATATTTGCAATTAAAAAGTAAATTGATGTTGAAAATTTTTCCAATTAATAAATTAATTAATACAATTAACTTTTTAATCAAGATAGAAACATTAAGTTAATTAAGTCAATGATTGAAAATTTTAAAATTTTTAATTAAATTAATTGATAAAATTAACTTTTTAATCAAATTCGGAAGACTAAGTCAGTAAAAAAACATGAGGAACATTTTTTTTTAATTTTTAATTAAAAATGTATTTCAAACAATCAATTGATAATGGAAATAAAAACTCTAAGCAAATTCAGAAAGTAATTGAAAATAGTTACCTTTTTTAATGAAAAAATTAATTGAGTTTTGCAATCAATATTAATTAAATTTTTAATTGAGTCAATTAAAAAATTAATTGAAATTTGCTAATAAAATCAATTAGTTTTTTAATCAAGAATTTTTTCTATGCACAATTAAAACTGTGATTGATACTATCATTTTTGTGATTGAAGACATTTCAATTAAAAAATTAATTGGATCAATTAATTTCGTGATTGAATCAGAAAAAATTTTTTTTTGTGTGTGGTTTTAAGCTGAAATCAAAAACAACAACAGTGTTTTAAAAACTTTTTACGAAAACATCAATTTCCAAATACACGCAAAGAAAAAGACGTTTGGAAAACGTGTACCGAAAACGTTTTTCTTTTGTTAGAGTTTTTTGAATTCCTTCGAAAATTTTAAATTTTTATCACCAAAAAAATTCGTTTGTTACAAAATTTTTATTTTTTCAATAAAAAAAATTATTTTTGAACCAACAACACAGTCCATTTCGTTTATATCAAGCTCTGTTCTTTTCTGACTTTAAGTCTTTAATAAGACACATTATACAGTTCATAGTAAAAATTTAATATGGTAGTATGTAATGTTGAACTTTTTTTCGGGAATCTTCCGAACATATCTGGAATACGAGTATATGTAAAAAAAAAACTTTTTGGTGTTCGGTCGAAGCAGGGATCGAACCCACAACCTTTGGCATGCAAGGCGGACGTAGCAACCACTGCTCCACGGTGCCCAAATAAATGTATATTTCTGTTAAATAAAGTTTGTTTAATGGGCTCGTGAGCGGCGCAAGCTATGCTATATAAATTTAACTTATATGGATAATTGTCTATTGATGACAATAACAGCACAGCTCAGTGGATAGTGTGTTCGCTTACAAATTGCATGGTCCGCGGTTCAATTCTCCGTCCAGGCGAAAGGTAAAATGTAAAAAATTTGTAAAATCGAATAATTTCCTCTACATTGTTTGTATTACAGAAAAAGGTTATAAAAACTAAAAAACCTCGTGGGAATGAGAAAGATGTGAGGGAAACTGCAATTAGCCAGAAAAGAATGTTTTTTTTGGGTTAGTCTTTATGAAATTGTTTTTATATCCTGGAATAGATTAAACGTTTATCACAAAAAGTATACTTTTCTTCCAAATAAACTTCCTTACAGCGAAAAGCAAATTTGTTTGTCTAAAATTTCGTTTGGGAGGAAAGAATTATTTTTTTTGCGTGTGGAGACTCGACTTCAAGCAGAAACTTGCTGAGTTTCATGTAAAAATCGTTTTTAAAATAAAGTGCTAAAAGATATTTCCTATTTGTGAACGCCTGTTTTCTTTGTTGTAAAGATGCAAAAAAAAAAACAAAAAAATTATAGACAATTTCATTAATTTTGAAGAAATTTTCACATATATTAAAAACAAGTTGACCTTAGTTAAACAAAATTTTCTTTCAGATACCCCTTTTTAAATCGAATCACTTAATTATAAGGACACAACGACTTTATTGAAAAGTTTATCGACTTTTGGACAAGAAAAAATGTTTTATATCAGAGAAATGCGCCTTCTACACGCAAAGAAAAAAAACGTTTGGAAAACGTGTACCGAAAACGTTTTTCTTTTGTTAGAGTTTTTTGAATTGCTTCGAAAATTTTAAACTTTTATCACCAAAAAAATTCGTTTGTTACAAAGTTTTTATTTTTTTCAATAAAAAAAGCTATTTTTGAAACAACAACAGAGTCCATTTCGTTTATATCAAACACTGTTCTTTTCTGACTTTTGGTCTTTAATAAAACACATTTTACAGTTCAAAATTTAATATAGTACAATGTAATGTTGAACATTTTTTTCGGAATCTTCCGAACATATGTAGAATGTATGTAAAAAAAAAAAAAAAAAACTTTGGTCGAAGCAGGGATCGAACCCACGACCCTTGGCATGAGAGTCAGACGTAGCAACCACTGCTCCACGGTGCCAAACTAAATGTTTGTTTCTGTTAAATAAACTTTGTTTATTCGGTTCGTGGGCGCCGCAAGCTATGCTATATAAATATAACTTATATGGATATTTATCTATTGATGACCATAACAGGTACATAGCTCAGTGGTTAGTGTGTTGGCTTACAAAATGCATGGTCCGCGGTTCGATTCTCCGTCCAGGCGAAAGGTAAAAAAATTTTAAAAATTTATAAAATCGTATAATTTCTTCTACATTGTTTGTATTACAGAAAAAGGTGTTAAGAACTAAAAATCTTCGTGGAAGTGAGAAAGATGTGAGGGAAAATGCAATTAGCCAGAAAAAATTTTTTTTTTTTGAGTTAGTCTTTATGAAATTGTTTTTACATCCTGGAAAAGAATAAACGTTTATCACAAAAAGTATATACTTTTCTTCCAAATACACTTCCTTACAGCGAAAAGCAAATGAGAAACGAACTTTGTTTGTCTAAAATTTCGTTTGGGAGGAAAGAATTATTTTTTTGCGTGTATGCTAAGCAAAAAACGCATTCGTATTTTAAGGGCAAGAAATCAATTTTTCAGTGTGGTTTGTAAATAAGCGTTGTGGTTGGTAAATATGACGCTATATCTGATGTTGATCCTTTTATTTCTCCTGTACCAAGAATAGGAAATAATTGTAACCGGAATCTTGCGAAAAACAAATGCATAGACAGAAGGACGGATCAGACGAACGGCCGCCTAGGGCTAAATCGACACAGTAGATGATTCTGAAACGTGGGAAAAAACAATTCAATGACCGTACAAAATATGTTCATTGTTCGTTCGTACGATTGCCGAAAACTAAAATGAGAAGTCATAGTATCGACATTTTAAAAGTCCACTAGGTACACTGAAAAAAATATTGTCGTGAGGTCAAAGATTTCATGTCTTTAAAATACGAATACAAATTTTGCTTAGCATAGAAGACGCATTTCTCTAAAATAAAGTTATTTTCCTTGTCCAAAAGTCGATAAATTTTTCAATGAAGTCGTATTGTCCTTATAATTAAGTGATTTGACTTCAAAATGGGTATCTTAACATGAAAGAAAAAAATTATAGGCTAAGGTCAACTTGACTTTAATAATTCAGAAAAACTCTTTAAATTTAATGAAATTGTCTTTAAATTTGTTGTCTTTTTGCATCTTGACTACAAAGAAAAAAATCGTTCAAATATAGGACATGTTTTTCAAAACTTTATTTTAAAGAAGATTTTTACTGCAAACATAGCATAATTTCTACTGGAAGTCGGGTCCTAATTTGGAAAATAAAGTTGCCGTTAACTCGTTTTTAAAGGGCTTTGATAGCATATGAAGAAAAAAAGCTTAAAAAGCGAAAAATTCAAATTTGCTTCCTAGAAGCAAGTACACATAACCTAAATTTAAAAAAGAATTGTGTCTTAAAAGTATCCTTACTTGTATTCTCCGCTTCTTTGGCTCGGAATCAATACCACATTTTTTAAAGTAAAGACAAAATCTTTCGAACCGAGTATGCTTTTTTTTCAGTGTAATTACATGTTCTTAGTTTTAACATCGTATTGTGGATATATGAAATATGTATGAACAATTTTAGTTCAATATTCGCAAGAGGTAGTTAATTTTCCTGGTTATCTTTTTTCTCTGTATGTTCATATGGTTCATAGTTGTGGGTTTCGCATAGAAATACAATGAAGCTAATGCTAAGATAGTGGCAAAACAAGTATATACGGCCGTAAGTTCGGCCAGGCCAAAGCTTATGTACCCTCCATCATGGATTGCGTAGAAACTTCATCTAAACACTGCCATTCACAATCGAATTACTTAAGTTGCAGTAACGCTTGCCGATGGCAAGGTATCTTAAAACCTCCTAACACAATCTTCTAAATTGTATGTAAGTCCATACGTGGTATATATTAAATCAAAAAAGATCGATCCAATACGTATATAATTCAGTTTGACAAAGTAGACATAAAATTTTGACAAAATTTTCTACAGAAATAAAATTTTAACAACATTTTCTATAGAAATAAAATTTTCACAAAATTTTCTATAGAAATAAAAATGTTAACAAAATTTTCTATAGAAAGAAAATTTTGACAAAAATTTCTACAGAAATAAAATTTTAACAAAATTTTCTATTGAAATAAACTTTTGACAAAATTTTCTATAGAAATAAAATCCTGGTAGATTATTTTTGGCTCGAGTGGCACCCATGGTTATGAACCGAATAAAATTTGAACAAAATTTTCAATAGAAATAAAATTTTGACAAAATTTTCTATAGAAATAAAATTTTGACAATGATGAAAATTTTATTATGAACCGAATAAAATTGTAACAAAATTTTCTCTAGAAATAAAATTTTGACAAAATTTTCTATAGAAATAAAAATTTGACAAAATTTTCTATAGAAATAAAATTTTGATAGATTATTTTTGGCTCTAGTGGCAACCATGATTATGAACCGATATGGACCAATTTTTGTGTGATTGGACCAATTTTGGTATGGTTGTTAGCGACCATATACTAACACCACGTTCCTACTTAGAACCGGATCGGATGATATATAATTATGGACCGATATGGACCAATTCTGGCACGGTTGTTAAAGATCATATACTAGGTTAGGTTAGGTTAGGTTATGTGGCAGCCCGATGTATCAGGCTCACTTAGACTATTCAGTCCATTGTGATACCACAGTGGTGAACTTCTCTCTTATCACTGAGTGCTGCCCGATTCCATGTTAAACTCAATGACAAGGGACCTCCTTTTTATAGCCGAGTCCGAACGGCGTTCCACATTCCAGTGAAACCACTTAGAGAAGCTTTGAAACCCTCAGAAATGTCACCAGCATTACTGAGGTGGGATAATCCACCGCTGAAAAACTTTTTGGTGTTCGGTCGTAGCAGGAATCGAACCCACGACCTTGTGTATGCAAGGCGGGCATGCTAACCATTGCACCACGGTGGCTCCCATATCATATACTAAGACCATGTTCCAAATTATGGAATGGATGGAATTTGCTTCTCTTGGAGACTTCGCAAGCCAAATCTGGGGATCGGTTTATATGGGGGCTATATATAATTATGAACCGATGTGGACCAATTTTTGCATGGTTGTTAGAGACCATATACCAATATCATGTACCAAATTTCAGCCGAATCGGATGAAATTTGCTTCTCTTTGAGGCTCCGCAACCCAAATCTGGGGATCGGTTATATGGGGTCTATATATACTTATGAACCGATGTGGACCAATTTTTGCACGGTTGTTAGAGACCATATACCAACATCATGTACCAAATTTCAGCCGAATCGGATGAAATTTGCTTCTCTTTGAGGCTCCGCAAGCCAAATCTGGGGACCGGTTTATATGGGGGCTATATATAAATATGGACCGATGTGGACCAATTTTTACATGATTGTTAGAGACCATATACCAACACCATGTACCAAATTTCAGCCGAATCGGATGAAATTTGCTTCTCTTAGAGGCTCCACAAGCCAAATCTGGGGATCGGTTTATATGGGGGCTATATATAAATATGGACCGATGTGGACCAATTTTTGTACGGTTGTTAGAGACTATATACCAATACCACGTACCAAATTTCAGCCGGATCGGATGCAATTTGCTCCTCTTTGAGGCTTCGCAAGCCAAATCTGGAGATCGGTTATATGGGGTCTATATATAATTATGGACCGATGTGGACCAATTTTTGCATGGTTGTTAGAGACCATACACCAACATCATGTACCAAATTTCAGCCGAATCGGATGAAATTTGCTTCTCTTTGAGGCTCCGCAAACCAAATCTGGGGATCGGTTTATATGGGGGCTATATATAAATATGGACCGATGTGGACCAATTTTTGCATGATTGTTAGAGACCATATATCAACATCATGTACCAAATTTCAGCCGGATCGGATGAAATTTTCTTCTCTTTGAGTCTCCGCCAGCCAAATCTGGGGATCGGTTTATATGGGGGCTATATATAATTCTGGACCGATGTGAACCAATTTTTGTGTGGTTGTTAGAGACCATATACCAACACCATGTACCAAATTTCAGCCGGATCAGATGAAATATGCTTCTGTTAGAGGCTCCAAAACCAAATCTGAGGGTCCCTTTATATGGGGGCTATATGTAAAAGTGGACCGATATGGCCCATTTTCAATACCATCTGACCTACATCGATAACAACTACTTGTGCCAAGTTTCAAGTCGATAGCTTGTTTCGTTCGGAAGTTAGCGTAATTTCAACAGGCGGACGGACGGACGGACGGACGGACGGACGGACGGACGGACGGACATGCTTAGATCGACTCAGTATTTCACCACGACCCAGAATATATATACTTTATGGGGTCTTAGAGCAATATTTCGATGTGTTACAAACGGAATGACAAAGTTAACCCTTTCGACCCCGAATTTTTATAGGTATCGCTAATTTTTTTTTTTTACTTTTAATCATGTTGAAATCATTTAAGAAGCGTCTAGCCAAAATTTCGGGTCACCACGCCCATTCGTTTAGGCGGTAGAGAATGTTGCCTGTGGGCAACTTTGGGCAATTGTGACTACAAAATTGTTTGTTTTGTAATGATAGACGTATTATGTTTTATTGGATTTTTGTTAAGTTTTTTGTTATTTTACAGTAAATACATACTTAGATGCGCGCGTGAGTGGAATTTCAATCACGCTCAAACACATTCACGAAGAAATATTTGTACTCACGCACGCCATGTGGGTAGGAATTCACGGTCACGAAATGAATTCACGAAATGAAAAGTCATACTCGCGCACGATCACACATGAACAACGTTTATGTCTCACGCTTTCGCACGATTCACGACAATTTTCGTAATTCACGACAAATCTCGTGAGTCACGAATATTTTCGGAACACGACAATTTTCGTGGCTCAATAAAATTCTGGTAATTAACGACATTTCTCGCTATTGAAATCTTAAGCGTGATTAAATAAGTAAGGGTGATTAAAATCGGTGAGCTTGAATTTAATCGTGAACGTGAATTTATTCGTGATTGTGACTTTTTGTGTCTGTTTTACCGTGAGTGTGAATTTTATCGTGAACATGAATTTTATCGTTAACGCGAATTTTATCTTGAGCGTGAGTTGGATCGAGAGGGTGGGTTGGATCGTGAAAGTAAATTTTTATCGGGAGCGTGATTTCGGAGAAAGTTTACTCACTCACAATCACGAACACAATTTGATTTTTACTCACGCTCACGCGCCACACATTTTTCTTTAATCTCGTTCACGCATATTCACGAGATTTCGTTTAAATTTCATTCACGGCTTCGCGTGAATCACGCGTGACTCACGAAAATGTTTTGTTTTTTTTTTTTTTTTTTTTGTTTTGAACCCATGTCAATTTAACTGGCGGTGTAAAAAACCAAAGTATTATAAAGCGTCAATATTCGTGCTAATCTACTAGTATGTTGCCAAGAAGTGGCTTCCTCCTTTTTACGATTCCTTCCAAATTCCCCACTGCACTGCAGATATGTTTTCCACATCATCGCCGCATTTCTCGTCACTGGGACATCCCTATTGAAGTTCAAAATTTTTTCAAAATCATTGTTTTTCAAACCTTTTTTCTCCAGGTCTTATGTTCAAAAATATGTAATTTTACTACCACAGTTGCCCAAAGTTGCCCACAGGCAACTTTTCAATTTTAAAAATTTCTCATCTGTTGTTTTTTTGCAATTCTAAGATTTGACTTCCAGAAATATTTTATTAGACACGTACTACAATAGATTTAATAAAAACTTTCAACATTTTAGTTGTAATTTTTAAAAAAAGTCACATGTATAAAAACCTCTTTTTAAATTCGCAAATATTTTTTTCTTGAGGTACGTGCGTATTAATGACAATTTTTTTGCTAATTGACAACCAAATTAGCTGATTTTTCATTCAACTTGAAGAAAACACTTGTAGCCTTCGATACCGTTACAGTTTTATGAACAAAAACAAAAACAACGCTGACAGTGAGTCTCAAAACACAAAAAGTTGCCCACAGGCAACTTTAGGGACGAAAGGGTTAAT